>NW_020884885.1:11130160-11248447 GCF_003945725.1 Corapipo altera | reverse complement strand
AGAGAAGAGAAGAGAAGAGAAGAGAAGAGAAGAGAAGAGAAGAGAAGGACATATGGAATGCTGTCTGGTCAGAAGTCTAGTGGGCTTACACAGTATGGGGAAGGAGGGGAAATTAATGGTGAAATAAGGCTGTATTGCTTCAGCTGTCACTTCAAATCCAAAGCTTAAATTTTCCTGTCATCTGTATAAAATCTACCCAGCACAAGAGTCTCTAGATTCTGCAACTCTACGCTTGGAGAATTTCTTTATACTCATCTAAAATAATGTCAGAGACTACAAGACAAGGACATGACTGGTTTTACTTGACACCTTTCCTCTGGTTCCATGTAGTGGATTTATTGAGAGATTGGGAAATTCTGAAGCTAAAAGGGCAAGTGGAATCCAATTGTCTTTGTCAGAGAATGAGGAACAGGCTAGAAGATGGGCTGCTTTAGGGTAGGAAGGATTTTAGTGTTCTAGATGGTTGCCCTATGCATATTGAGTGGGAGGGGCTGGGGAGGCAGCAGGAGCCCT
This sequence comes from Corapipo altera, assembly GCF_003945725.1. Taxonomy (NCBI): domain Eukaryota; kingdom Metazoa; phylum Chordata; class Aves; order Passeriformes; family Pipridae; genus Corapipo; species Corapipo altera. The sequence goes on along the minus strand of NW_020884885.1, from coordinate 11,247,934 downwards.
GTTTCTCTGCCTGTGGCACAGAGGGGACTGGAGGGGACAGGGTGATGCAGGGGACCCTGGTGCATCTGTACCCTTCAGTGCCTTTTGCTGCCTCTCTCCTCCAACTGCCTGTGCTTTCTCCTTTGTGGGGGACTCACGGTGTTGGGTGTGGTGATGGTGTAATGGGGAGACGCTGCAGCCGATTGCCATGTAGGTGGTGCAGATGAAGTATTCTTCTAGAGAAGAGGCAAGGGTGCTGTGGTGGGCTGGGGCTAGGCAGGGAGCATAGGACAGCAAGCAGCCGTGGAAACCTTAGCACCCCAATACGCACCTAGGCACTAAACAGGAGAGCCCTGGGCCATTTCTTCTTAACTAAACAATTCTGCATATAACTCTGTATGTGTTCATTGGGCCGCAGTCACTGCCAAACATACGGAGAGCCCTTGCTCCTTGTCCCAATGCTGCCTGTGGCCTGGAGATGCAGAGAAGGGGATACAACTCCAGCTGGGTGCTCAGGGGGTTTTAGCTGCAGCTGAGTGGCCGTTTGCTCCCCCAGGCATCCCCACCAGAGCAGAGGCAGCTGAGCCGCCAGTGCTGCAGGAGGAGTGGAGTTAGCTGCAGGAGTGGGAGACATGCTGGAGCTCGCTGAGTGGGATAAATTGGCAGGGGCAGGCATGAAAGGGGGACAGCATGGCTGAGCTTGCCGTGATGTAGAGGAGAGTGGGGGGATTGAGCTCTGCAGGCAAAAAAGCCCAAACCTCAGCTGTCATCAGGATAAAATAATGAATGTTTGAGACCCAGACTTGGTAAAGCAAGCATGTTCAGGAAAGCCTGTAACCTCACGCTTGCTTTTAAGCAAGCACTGGTGTAAAATCAGTGCTATCCTGAGGAATGGTAGATTTAAGCATGTACTTAAGAGTTTCCTGGATTTGTGGCTCAGGATGGAGGCAGCTGGTCAGAGTGGCTGCAAGTTGTGGGCATGGATTTTCTTCACTTGGTTATGGCTGCAGAGGAGCAGAGCCGAGCCTTCTCAGAGTCAGCTCTGAGTTTTGATACATAATTGCAAGCAATTCTCATCTAGGCTCAGGAAAGCTGAACAGGGGCCTTGTTTACTTTACCCTTCTTATTTTTTCCCCCGGAGGCAAGCAGCCAGGGTTAGGTTTCAGCCTGGTGGTTGCTTGGTCCAATGACGCAAAGCAACAAGGTCTCATTTTCACTGTGACAGTCTCTGGGTACTACAGCCTGACTCGTAATCTTAATGAAGTCCCTTAACATAAACACTGCTTTTCTAACACACTCCTCAGGGATGTGGAAAAATCCCTCAGCTTCAGCTCAGGAAAAGGCTGCGGCAGACAGAGACACATAGTGGGTATAATGCATTGGAGAATAAAGAGCTGACTATTTCCAACAGGTCTAAGTAGTTGTTTAAACATGATATTTGTCTTGCCCCCTCTCTTCCCAGCTGCCTTGTACCATCCTTGCAGGCATCAATGAATTAAACTGATTCAACAGTTTGGCTTCTTTGTGTTGCCTATTTGCTCCTGGGGGTGATGCCAGTTGCTTTGGTGCTCTGCTGGCACAATGATCTCACAGAGGTATCAAGTCAGATGTGCCTTACACAAAAAGGGCTGTTTTCAGTGGAGTGAAACTGAACTGTCTCTACAAATGATAAATCACAGAGCAAAGGGATTTCTGTAGGGACCAAATTTCACCCAGCTGAAAAAGTTGGATGGAAAAAAACATACCAAAATATCAAAATAGGACTTTTTAATAGGACTTCTTGTTTTTCGTTTGTGATGGTAGGAAACATTTTAGAAGTGTAAAACTAAAGCAGCTTAACAAAAAAACACAAGTTAAAAAATGAAAGTGAGAGAAAAATAAATTAAATAGCTTCCAATCGCTTTGAGTTGGAGAAAACACTTGGAGCTGGAACAAAACAAAACAAAACAATTTTTCTGTTGTTCCCTCAAAACTTAAAATTTTAGCTTGAAGTCATCAATTATAACTTAGGCCAAATTTCACTTTGGCATCTGAACTAAAAAAAAAAACCACTCCTCGCTAGTGCAGTTCTAGTACTGAGCTAAATGGTCTGCCCAGACTACTCACACCTACGATTCACCTCTCTAAAGAAAGTTCATCCTGAAGTTTTAGCATATCAGACTTATTCCTCATGCTAGTGAATAATAATCCTCCTCATGTCAGGTATTGGCATCTGTCAGAGCTGCTTTGACCTCTTCTTCTGCACAATGGCTGCAGTGGAGGAAGGCTGAATGTCCTTGTTCCACATGTGGAAGTGGGGTATGGAAGTGTAACTGGAGTGCCCTGGCATGTTGAAAAGCACTAAAAGTCACATTATTTCCCTGGTCTTGCACATGGCCTTCATAGAGACTTGGGAGAAGTAGATAGTCTAGAGTCTTCAGTGCATTGTGAGTATCTTTCACTGCCTTGCTGACTGCTCTAGCTGTAGTCCATTTGGCAAAATTAGTAATAGTCTAGGTTAAAATAAGATTTGTTCTTTGGGGATGAAGAGCAGAGTAAAAAATGGTGGGGACTACAACCAGTAGTCTGAGAATTATAAAGTCCTTGCTTAACCGCATCCTGCTCCCCACCTCACTTGCCTTATAACAAGAGTCGCTGCTGAGCCAGGATCCTGATGACAGTGCAGAGACCAGCATCCCCAGCAGCAAGCCACTCCCTCCTGAGCCACGTGCTCCGTGGGAACAGGGAACGTGCTGGAGGCTCAGAAGCTTTTGACCGCATACTTCAGGTGGGGTGACTGCCTGGTGATGTGACTGAAAGGAAGGGATGTAAAGACAACTGAGCAAATAAGAGGAGTGTGAAGTCTTGAATCTGAAGGGACAGATCAGCAAAGAATATATTTATCTGCCCAGCAGGTACTGTGAACTGTAGAGGCTGCAGTTTGTGTTCTGTAAGTTCATATGTTGTTTCCAACCTGAACAAACTGCCTCTTCAGAGGACATCTCCAGTGTTGCAGTGATGGGGCTCTGTTTTTCATGACTGATGCATTTCACGCCTCCAGGGACAGACTTGTGAAATTTATCTTTTGGCCAGAATCCACATGAAATTGGTGCATTTTCCCCTTAAGAAGGTCCCTGAAACTGATAGCCATCACCCAAAAAGACCATGAAATCCTTGAGCTTGCTGTAGCACTTCAGCCTTTCCCCTCTGAGTGAGTGATCAGAGAGAGCCTGCTGCACGTCCTCGCGTGCTTTGCAGTCTGCCTTAGCAGAGCTGGCAGGCAGGATCTGAGGGGGAGGCCATCCTGAAATAGGCCATCCCAAGCTGTGCACAGTGCTGTTAGAGAGGAGCAGTGCTGCCTTACGGAAACAGGCACCGCCTCTTCTCTGTGCACAGCACCTGCTCTCCACACTGTGCTCCCTGGGGAAAAATGAAGACTCATTGGCAGAGCACCTCTTCTGCAGCAGCGTTAGATCAAGATAGCTAAGCATATGAAATCCACTTTATAATCTTGTTTGGAAAAGTTCTTATTAGATTTTATTTGATTTTTTTTTTTAAATTTCAAAATAAGTATTTTGAAAATAACGTGATCAAGTACCTCAAGTAGCCAGCTGAAATTAAAACACAAGGCTAAGGGAAAAATAACCATTGTCAAGGTCTTGCTTTAACTTCTGATGCTCCAACAGACTCACAGATGTTTCAGGTGGTTCTTTTTGCTGTCATACATTAAAAGGACACTAAAGAAATGCATTATCATGATAATTAATAATGATTCTTTTGTGGCTGAGACATTAGACTTTATGCTTTGGAGCCTGAGGTAATTTCTTTATCTGAAAATCTGGGTCTTATATCTGACATGTCACTTATCACACCTCCTGAAGTAATTTTTGGAGCCAGGACAAGAGGGTCCGAGAATTCAGGCTGCTCTGAGATAGCAATTCTATGTTCCTATGAAAACATTAAAATATAAAATTGAGACATATTATAGTGAAAATAGGAATGTTGTCTTGCAACAGACAACTTCCCTCATTAAAACCAAATTAAATAAACACATTCTGACCAGCTTGAGCTTTGTGCTTCTAGTACATTTGGGAAAATAATTATTAATTACCTATTATTGAAATAATAAGATCAGGCAGATAATTGTTGAAGCAAATTAATGGACAAGGATGCAGTGTACTACTGCAAAGCTCAATGAATTTGCAGTCTATCATCCTGCTGTTCATATCCCCTCTGCTGAAGCAGGAATTAAATGTGTCATGGAAAGCAGATGGCAGAGAGAACACCGTGCCGGGCCACCTCTGCTTCTCCATGGCTCTCAGCAGAGAGGGCTCTGACGTGCTGCCAGGCTTCAGAAGCCATGTCAGCATCTTCTGTGTGTGGTGCAGATCCAGGGCAATACTGTCACCTGCAGAGATGAAGGCTCTAAGCTCTCTGTGCTCAGCATGGGGCATAAGAACACAGGCACAGGGACAGCAACCAAGAAGAGCCTGGGACTGAGGGGGGCGGGAAGAGCAGCCAGCAGACCATTCCTAGAGGGGATATGTTGGTGGAAAGCAGAGCTCATAAGTGCAATAAGGAAGGTGAATGGGAACAGGAAGGAAGGCTGGGGAATGAGGTACAGAGAAGAAGGGGAAAAATTTAATTGCAATTCAGGTGTAGTTTTGATTTCTGTGCCTTTTGTCCTTATGAACATTTCTTATTAAATTCAGGGGACATTAATGTTCTGTCTTGCAAAATTCCAAAGATCTGATCTTGAATTTCTCCTGCAATGAAAGTCCTCAAGCTGACACTCAGTGCCTCCCAGGGGCGACGATAAACATCAGAGTGAAGTGGGGTGCCAGCCTTTGGCTTTTCCCAGGGTTGTGAGCTGCTTCTACTTGTTTGCCTGGTTTCTGACTGTAGAAATCCTTGTGCTAGATCTGATGAACTAGCTGGATGAGCAAACTGGGTGGTGGTTGGTGCCTACTGCTTCATAAGAAACTGGGAAAAAATTATTTATGGACAATTTTTGGGCTAATTTTCTAAAGAGATTTCTTTTTTCTCCAGACCTCAGGCAGCTGGAATTTGGCCTCTCTTGAAGCACACTGTTCCTTATTGTTAACTACCTTAGTGCCATCTGGATATTCTTATTATGATATGAAATCTCTACTTTAGAAGGGTAGATAATACCAGGCACTGGAATGGGTGAGAGAGATCTCGCTGAAGTGTCCACCAAATCATACTTGTCTGCAGAGAAGACCTATGAAGAAGTGAAAATAGGAACCATAATAATATTTAAAAAGAGCTGATTAATAAATCTACAGAGTACTTGAAGTTCAAGCCTTGTACTGTTCCAAGTGGAGGGCATTGCTTAATGTTGGCATTTCATAAATTCCCTCCCTTTGAGCTGGAGAGGCCACATCTTTACTCAGTGGTGGCAGAACACAGATGTATTTATAACAGCCTTGATTGACTAAAGAAAGCCACAGAGTCAGACTGTGGCACAAAGGATCACAAGCTAAACGCATTGGAACATTTTGTTCTCAAAACACCGCATCGATTTCCATGGTCATGTTTTCTGCTCTGCAGTGGTGGCTGTGACACACTCCTGCACATGGACAGAAGCCAGCACTTGAAAATTAGTAACCTTGACTATTCCTCTCTACCCTGACCATGGACATCTCTGACTTGCAGCAAAACGTTGTGGTTCAGTTGTGAGTTCTGTACCCTCAGTACTGTCAGCCTTCACCAGCCTGGCTCCGCAGTTCCTCATCGATTGGAGCTACTTTCCTGAATGTACCTACGAAATAAACAGATGTGCTACTATACCAAGATATGCAGTGTATACATCAAGATGGGAACAGATAGGTAGCCTTGAACAGCAGAGCACAAGCCAGTTGAGGATGAGTAAAGCAGTGCCTAAACTGCCCGATTTGGTGCATGGAAGGTCTTTGTATTGAGTCAGGATGACCTGACCCTCTGTAGGTCTTTGGAGAAAAAGCCAGGGAAAAAGGTAGAAGCTGAGGGTATTTGAGACAGTAATTCTCATTTTCCATACTTTTGTGCTTCACTCCCACGCTGATGTCTCTGCAAACTTTAGCCCTGCATCTTGGAGCAGACCTTTTATCGTCTGCAGGATTTTCAGCTGTTTGAGCTTCCTTAAGATGTGGGTGATTGTTTTTCAGATAAGACACATAGTGTAGGATGGGTATATTATTACTGTGTTATTTTGCCTCTGATCATTTCATTAAAAAAGCTTATACAGCTCCATCACAAGCTTTTAGGTCATGGGTTAAAATAGGAGGAAAATATGCCCTGGCTTGTGGAAGATAATTTGTTTGCAGGGCAAGGGGAAAGGCAGGTGCACAACAGGGAGGCAGCAACTAGATGAAGGGGTACATCTGGAAGTGGTGCAACTTTGGTTTGTAGACTGCATACAGAAATAACTTTGTTGGTCTTATAAGAGCTTTTACCTGTTTAGAGGTGCTTTGTTTCCGCTTTGTTTTTGGAAGAAAGGTTATTGCTCAGTCTGGGGGTGGGGGCAGTAACACAATTTTCAATCCCAATAGCCTTCACTGATCAGTTTCTGTCCTAGATAGTGAAAGGTTTTGCACATTTTGAATTGCACTCACACTTTCCCAGGGGATGAGATGAGACTGAAATACTTGCACTGGTCTCATACTGTCTTTTGCCCCATCCATGTGACATTGGCCATGTTGTTTAAGATGCTCAAACGTAGATGAACAAGACAGTTTTGCAACCTGCTTGAAGATTATTTGTGATTCTTGAGATGGTAGGGGAAAAGGCATAGTAGGAAGGAAAGAAGTGGAAGACAAAACAGGTACTGGAGTATAGTTTCTACATTGTCTGCTGTGGAATTTCAACTCCAGTATTGATCAAAACCTATAACTTCATTCTTTAATGCTTCAATTTTTTTCTTTAAAATTTAAAACTTAACAAGACCTTCAACCTTATCTTTTAAAATCTTGGATGCGGATGAATTGCTTGCCTCTTTATTTGGGCTGTGACATAAATGTTCTGTTTCATAGTAGGCAATTTGCTCTAAAAGATGAATTGTTACAAGACAGACAGCTGTGAGCTGTGTTTTAGGCAGTCCTCAAGCTACTTTGAGCTGCTTAACACACCATAGTATGAACTGTGAATTGACATGTTTGTTCTGCACTTAAGCACCAGCTTCCCCAAAATGCTTTCAGCCTTTCCTAACCCAAAGGTTTAGAAAACAAGATGATGGTCAATGCTCCTGTGTTCAGCAGAAATAAACACAGGGGGTTATATTCTCTTCTTACAAGATATCCATCTCCTTCTTCCTGCTCCCCACTATTCTCTGCAGAATCTGTAAGTGGTAATGTTTTCTCCCAAATATCCTAGGAAGACACACAGTCTCTGTGTGACTGGCCTTCTCCACCTTCTAGGAAGGGCCCTGGGTGTTCTGAAAATCTGTGAATGATAGCAGTTTATGCCAGAGAGAATAGTTTAATGACAGTGCTCACTTTGCATCTAAGTAGTTTTTGCATTTTGTCTTTTATTCCAGTGAATTTGAGGTTTCCTGAAGAAGTTTCACAGGCAGATTCTTTCCCAGTAATCCATCATTAGGTCTCTGGCCTGCCTGCCTTCTTTCCCTTTTTACCTCCTTTCTTCCCTCCTTCACTCCTTGGGCATCCACAGGAAAAGCAGGCTTACAGCCTCACAGTCAGCCCCACCAGTTCTTCCTCTTCCATCTCCTGCCTTCCTGGGGCAGAACCTTTGTTCTCCCTCTGCAGTGAAGAAGAGGGGTAGAAAAAAAGCTTACAGCGTAGTTTAGCTATGCTGAATTTTTCTGTTAACTAATACAATATGTTCAAAGCTTTGACTTTGTTTAAGCAGATTCATCCAGAGGAAAAGCAATGTTAGGAAAAAACAATTGTGAAAGATAAAGGAGTCACTTGAAAGTGATCTAGCCAGGCTGTGCTGTGGCTGTCTCCGAGCAAAGTAGAGTCTTTCCGGGTCTGGAGAAAGTTAGCAAAGTGTAGCACTGCGTTGCGGGAGATGGATGCAGAACCACATATGTTAATATCTGCTCTTGACAGAGTGTTGACCTGAATGGCAAAATTCACATGTGGATAAGAATCATCACTAAGATACTGTACTTTAAGAGACCCCAGTTTGATTCAAGAGTGCTTCTGATAAAAGAACTCACATTTAAACTTTAGCTGCAAACCCAGAAGCTCTGTTAAATTTATCTGGGCTTATGTTTGAGTGACCATCTGCAAATTTGGCAAAGGTTCATCCAAAGGCTCCCAGAGGTTCATGAGCCTTTTTGTTGAAGATGACTGAGTGAAATCGGGACAACTGGAAAAATTTACACAACTTCATCTTTGAACATTGTGGTTCAGCCAAATCCCTTCACCAGGAGAAATGGCGAAGTCTGAAAAGTTGCACAGCTTGGTTACATACACAGCAGAGATGCCATCTCTGCCCCAGGGAGCTTATGGTCTAGGCTGATATTTGAGGCCCCTCAGTTGTCTGCATTTCAGAGTACTTACTCATGGATAAATATGAATGACAACATTAATTTACCACCCAGGGGTTGGGAAGACAGATCTGATAGTGCTTGTGGGGGGGTGGCCCTCTCTATTACAGAAAGCATAATGTCAAATAAGGGAAACAAGCTAATCACATCAACACCTACCACAGAGTCTCTATTTACCATAACTCTGGAGAGATGGGGGGCTCATTAGGGAAAATTAGTACTAGTGGGGCTATTACATAGTATTGATCAGCCTGTCAAATTTCAGTGGTATCTGTAGAAATGTTAAGGGAATTTAAATAGCTGCAAAGGAAGAAAGCACAAGAGGGAATTTTGTACATCTCCATGTTGATGGGACAAATGCTTTAAGACAGTGTCATGGGGACATTACATTGTGAGGTCCTATCAGTGACTGCTTCGTGGTGCAGCAGGACTGACGTGTTTAGTTGTGGGCAGCTCTCATGTCAGACCCAGCTCTTATGCTGTATAAAGTGGAGACACTTGCTCAAGTGGGACTATCAGAGGAAGAGAAGTCGGAAATGAGAAGGATGATGCAGAGGAGCTGGCATTCACCATGCAGTCTGAGATGAACTGAAATGGAGGTGCTGATCTAAGGGATACTGCAACACTTAGCTAAATCCCTGAATGTGGCAAACGTCACTTCATCCTTTAGGACAGGTTACAGGCAAATTTCATAAAGTTCCATAAAAATCAATGGAAACAAATATACATAAGAATAAAACAAATATAATGAGCCACATGTTTTTGTAGAGGGAAAGCAAGTCTTAAATCTAACATCTCTTTAAAGGGTCAGTAAGTACATGGAGAAAGGTATTCTAGCAGATCAATTTCCTCAGATTTCCAAAGAGCATTTCCGAAGGTTGTCTAATGAAAATAAATTCTCTTAGGGCAATAGGGAAGCTCCTCTCTTAGAATAATAGCAAGTTAAAGGAAACAGGGAAATAGAATAGGCTCAAATAGTCATCTTTCACAATAGAGGGAGGTTACCCACAGTGTCCTTTGAGAGTCCTTCTGGGATCATGGTTCAGGGTATTCAGAAATGATCCTCCAGAAAAAGGCATTAACAGTGAGGTGATAAAATACAGATGATACAGGACTGATCTGGGTAGTCAAACCAAAAGAGTTGCAACATAACTACAAATGACTAGCTATAAAATAGGAAATTAAATATTGTAAAAGTAACATATATGGAAAAAGCCAGTCCTGACCATACAGACCCAATGGCAAGCTTTAACTGGCTTATGACTACACCAGACAGTCAGATGTGAGAGTTACCTGAAAACAACAGCGGCAGTCAGGAAAAAGAAGTGACTACTGTATGGATTGCCCTAGAGGGGATCTGCAGCCTGCTGCTTTGAGGGGAGTAGGTAAACACCTTGTCCAGGGAAAGGGAATGAAGTGGGAGGAGATGTTGTACAAGACAAAAATATGTTGTCTTTTCAGAAGGCAACAATCTTATTTATGGGAGTTTGGTCCCCCAACTACTGCTGGATTTGATCTGTCTGAGCTCATGCTGCACGGCTGTAGAAATAGTCACTACTGACCACCTATTTCCCCTTTTGAAGTGAGCATTACTTGCCTTATACCAGGAGAACCACAGAAAATGAAGTGATTTGACCAAGATTTTGGAGGTGCTGCAGTCCGTGTCTCCAAATTTTGGGCCCAGAGCACTGGCTTTCTTTACATCCATTGCTCTTCCTTCCTCTTCATGGCCGGAGACTGTGGGAATTGATTGGCGGGAGAATTAACTCAGCTGCAAGATACCAGCTGGGAAGGAACCTTGATTTCCAGTCCTGCATCAGCGGTCTCCAGTTCTGCAAATGTCTGTGTAGTTCTGGGGATCTGGAGCTATAAGCGTGTTTTCTGCTCTGTGTGCACAAGTCCTGTGAGCTGTGCCTTGGCTGTGTGGCTGCAGACATGAGAGAGGAGAAATTAGCACTTAACATATATAAATAAACCCCACTGATATCCATTGCTGTGACATCTGCTTTCATCAGGTCAGAAGTGTCATTTCTGGGACTTTCTTTCACCTGAGCTAGAGTCCTATCCACGTCTAGTGCTAGGAATGTGTGGGAGGTTGCGCACAGGATGAACTCTGGGCTTAGACAAAGCTGGCAGCTGCCTGCAACTTACTGTGGCTGCCACAAATTTTTGCCTATGCTACAGATTTGGAGAGCCAAAAATACTGTTGCTTTGTTTTACAGAAGGAGCTCCACTGTGTGTTTATTGTAGGAGTGATGTTGATCCTAGCACCAGCCGTTTGTGCCTAACCCCTCACTTCTCCCATCCCATGGCAGCAGAATCAGCCACCCGTGCACTCCAAAGCATATCCACCCCAGCTCCACTCTCCATCAACAGAAATGCCAGGTTTAGCTTCAGCCCACATGTATAGGGTGAGAACTTAGGTCTATGAAGCCTTGAGCTCCTCTATTACAGCTGGGGGGACCAGTGTGGAATTGAATGAGCTGCAGCATTGTGTAGCCAAGTGTGAATTACCCAATGACACTCATCCTCCTTCTTATACCTCCTTCTCATCCCAGACAAACCCCAGACTGCACCAGCTGGGCAGCTGTCGGTATTTGAGCCATGCAGTTTAACTCCACATTGGAGAGCTGTACATGAGCTGCAGTCTCAGTAGCAGTGCAGCCTAGATGAGTAACAGGGAAGTAATACCTAGTTCCCGTGGAGGGATCCATGGAGGAACTGTATGGCCAGGAGCTCACAAGCCACCCTAGGCAGTGGCAATAGCTCCTGTGTGCTGTCACTGCCTAGCTAAGGTGTAGCTCACAGAGCCACAGGTCAGATCAACAGAAGTTCTCAGTATCCAAGACTTCCCACTTACATCATCAGGTTTGTAAATATGCATGCGTTGTAGTGGAATGCTGTGAGCTGAGATAGCTGCAAATCAGACCACTTCTTGAAGGGCCTTGAAGGTGCAATTGCACCTCTGGACAGCTGAGCTGCTGCTGTTGTTTTCTGAAAAATTAAGCCTACTGTGTCTAACTTCCCTACTTGAAGCGAAGCAGAGCAGTAGAAAGAGGCACACCTCTCCCAAAACTTGTCTAGGCAACAGGAGACAGGCATTTTTCTCGTGATGTCATTGTCCTGGAAACTTTTGAAAGCACATTGCAAAGGAGGAAGCCTTGTGGGTCTGAACTCCCCATGAGCCTCCTGAAATGGGCCAAGCTTTGATGAAACCAACTCATTATCAAAAGCAGGGAAAAACATGTTGGACGTTGTTTACCACTGAGATCACCCTGGTGGTTCTTCCAGCTGCCTGAGGATATTGGTGAAGACAGAAGGAGGGAGAGATGGCAAGAGAGAAAATGACTGTTTTGAAGTTTCCATCCTCAAGGTGACATGTTTTCTTTCAACTTATTTGTTCTAAAAAACCTCTTGAAAAGACATCTAGAAATGGCTTCTGCATCTTGGGTTCTGGGTGAGGTCCATAGTCTGAAGTTTTTTCTGGTGAACTTTGTGTACTTTTGAATCTGTTTTATGACTTTGCTTCCCCTGTTTGTCTTGGCATTTGAGAGGATAACTCTGACTATAAGAAAATGGATATAATGATTCCCATACAATTAGGGGCAATTCCAACTTTCAGCTTTCTTGACTTTATGGTTCAGGCCCAGGAGTCTGAGCTGTGTACTGGTAGTGGTTGCCACATTCCCATGTTGAAACTCTGCAGGATTTCACAATCTATGGAGCCCATGACAACCAAGAATGTGAGGTTATTGCCTGTTGTATACACTAAGAACTATGAGAAATGCAAGCAAAATCTTGCTAGGGTTCTCCAGTCATCCTGTAGTTAACATCTTTTGTTTTCTCCAAGTTGGTTCGAAAACAACAACACGATGGAGCTTTTTCCAATTTATTTGTCAATGGTTATCGGAACCACAAGGTGACTCAGAGAGGGCCAGGCCATGGTCCTGTACTCTAAGCAAATACACTGACAACAGTGGATTTACTGAGCACATTCTGTGTCTGAAATAATTATCTGTATCCAAACCTCCTTTAGGGTGGGGGCTTCCATGGTGACCTGTACTCCACCAATGTTTGAGCTTTCTCCAACAGGGACCTAGGGGGTGAGCACTTGAAGGAGAATGGAAAATCTGGTGAGGGCTCAAAATGTGATCCTTGACAAATTATGGAAAAAGCAAAAGGTTACTTTGGGAGTGGTCATACAAAAGTATACCTAGTAGAGAGTAAGGAAAGCCAAGTGTTGATTACAGTTTTGGTTCTGGTTTCTCTCCCCTGGACAGGATCAAAACCAGACAAGCTTGATTATAGCTATTTCTTGACATGCTGAAAAGGCTTGAGCACCAAACTTCCAGTTCCCAGAATATGTTCCCACTACTTTAGCAGGGGACCAGGTAACAAGACTCAGGAATGAAATTTTTGAAATTCTGGGGACATGGAAGGGTGAATACACTCGCTTGCATTAAGGAAGGTGCTTGCCCATGTGGTTCAGTGGTTGCCAAGCCCAACTTCAATGGATGAGTTGACAACTGGCCAACTGGGCTGCTGAAATGGGTAGCACCAAACTATTACCCTATTTCTGGGTTCATAGGGATATCCCACCGGCTCTGATAAAAAGAATCTGGTGACAAGTGGACCTTGCTGCTTTGTTCATTTGACACATGCCCTGTGACTCAAGAACATTACTGAAGAACATTTATTTTAAAAATAAACCAAGAAATGTTACAATCAAAGAATTATAGAATATCTCAAGCTGGAAGAGACCCATAAGGATCATCAAGTACAGCTGCCTGCTCTTCTCAGGACTGCCTAACACTAAACTATATGACTAAGAGCATGGTCCAGATGCTGCTTGAACTCTGACAGGCAAAGGCTTAGCTATGTATCTATTTTTTTGATGGATATGCTTCTCACAATTTGGGATTCAACAATAATGCCTTGCAAACAACCTTTCTTCTGGGATCTAAGCAGTATATCCTCTTTCCACCAGGGGTTGGCTAGGGGTTCTACAGTTTTTTTCCACACTCTCTGTATAATTATTTTTCACCCCTAGATTTTGGGACCCCTGAACTACTTCCCTTTAGAACTGTAAGTGGTTTATTTTACTTCAATTTACATTAGCATAATCAGTAGCACAGCAAGATTTGGAGTTCTTTTGTGTTCAGCTCTGTATAGATACACAGGAAAAAAATCATGGTCTAAGTCGGTAACATTCAGAAAAAGTAGTGGTTAGGAAACCTTATCATTAGGAAGAGAGAAGGCTTTTTAACATGCTGATCCATGAATGAAAAAATAATATAAAAAGAGATATGAAAAAACTCCAAGGCTGATGTTATACACCAAAAAAAAAAAAAAGCTGTCTGAATTATTTTACTTTGGTTTCTTAAGGCAAAAATAGTCAAGTTGAAAATCTTTTCATCTTTTCCACTCTGCAATAACTACAAGTCTGTTAGTTTATATGACAGAATAAGTCTTGATTAGTGATATGGTCCTTACATGCATCAATATAATCTGAAAGGAAATTTTCTTTAATTTTCCCTTTTTCTTTTCTTTCCCTTTTCTTTTTTCTTTCTTCTCAACAACCCTCCCTCTCCCTCCACCCCCCTCCTGCTCCCATTCCCCTGCTTCTGCATTTTTGCAAAAGCAGTTAATTTAATTTCAGGAGCTTGTGTGGTTTTCATTAGGATTGCAGTCTTTTGAAATGTCATAGGAACACCCAGCAGAAACTGAAATTGATATAAAAGGGGTTGTCTCAGATCACTCTCTACATCCTGCTATCTTACTTCAGCTTGATTGCTTTTGGGTTGGAAAATGAAGGACTGACAATTTTGGGGATAAGAACAGCAGAAAGGAGAGAAGGGAAGGGAAATGAAAGGGAGATGCTAACCAGTTTTCTCCAGCCTTTTTCTCTTTCTGACCTAGCATGATTAGTACTTAGTGCTGTGAAGAGCATATCACCACTTTGTTGATCTTTGAGGAAGGATATGCTGGATGAGAACCCTCCAGGTAATAGGGGTACAGCATGCAGGAATAGAAATGCGGTTATGCATCTTAGGGCATGCAGCAAGGACATAATCTGGCAGTATGAATCTTGCTGGAATGAGACATCCCTGCTCAAAGCATTTCACTAAGTCATCTAAACTAACTAGAATTTGCTTCAGGAATTAAGTACATAGTGTGATGAGTGTGACTGCTCTGGTGAGGGTGTTTTTCTGAGCATATACTTGTATACACAGGCACATGCATGTGTGTACACATCTCCTCTGCAACTGTTATCTGAGCTGCCACAGAGACGTTTCTTTTGGAAAAGAAGGGGCTCGTCCTTGGGCATGCAATTTTCCCTGCTTTCCCGAGTCACACAACGGCAGGCACATTCCTGCTCTGGCCAGGGAAAATGGGATCCCTACCCAAGAGCCTGTAAATTTCACCTGAAACATAAAGCATACAGTGAATGTGAACGAGGCATGTGAATGAGGGTGATGGGTTTCAATCTTATTTCTTTCTTCTTTTCACTCTAGGAAATGCAGTGATCCTTCTAAAATACTAGAGAGTGAGGTGCCATTCTATTAATTCTCTTCAACAACACTTTTTTTCTTGCTTGAGTGTGTAACCCAGAGACCACTCAGAAACCTACCCTTGTCTTGTCTGCAAAAGCTACTGAGAATTTGTTTCCAAAGAGCGTCCTTTAAAAAAAAAAAATCCATCAGGAAGTTCAACAGTCTCCCTAATAGCACTTATAGAAAGATTTCTGAACCTGAAGACAAAATCAGTTTGTTAACTCTCATGTTCACTCTTAGGGCTTCATTTGTAGCTTTTTCTACATCCCTGATCTGTATTGCACACCACTAGGCAGTGCTCAATCATCAGATCCAACAGTGGTACTAGACTTAGAGTAATATTATCTCATACAGTATGGGCCCTGTATTGCTGTCTGGGCAATGCTTCCAGTTGGAAATGAAGGATGCTCAGCTCCTTCAAAACTGGGCATGAACTGAATTCAATCCACCTGTGGTGAAAGATATTCCTTTGCCTTCAGCCTACACCCATACACATAAACATGTAAAGTTGGCCTGGTGGCAGCTGGGAAATCTCTTTGCTCAAGGGTGGAGAAAAACAAGATTGATGGTTGATGCTCAAAATTATAGAAGATGCTTCCTGCTTCCCCCTATTCACTACACTTGTGAAATATCTTGGAAGTCAACATGTAAGAAAAATCCTCATTTGGGTAAATATTAGCAGTTCTGCCCATGGCCGTCTTATATATCTCAGTGTTATGGGTCTCCCCAGCAGCAGAGCAGCCAGAGCTAACACAGGAGTGAAAAAGCCCAGAAAGCTTAGTGCTACTGCAATACAAGGATGTTTTTGGAAAATGTGCCCTTCTGCTTCTTTGTTTTCTTTTTCTTTGTTTACCTTCATGGTTTTGTTTTGCCTTTGCCATTTAAAATCTGAAATTTTGATCTTGGTTTGTTTTTATTCTCAAAACTGATAGTCACTAGCATTTTATCACATCATTCTTATGCATGGTGTCTGAGTAACAGGACCAAGAGCATGTTTTTGCACATGGAGAGGCAGAAGCTGGATCTGCACAAATGAGTGCTGAATGTGGAAGTAGCATGGCCATGCTGACCTGGAGCAACACTGCAATGGCACTGCTTTGCTTCCCTGTCTTGGTCCCATGATGCATTGTGTATTTGTGCCCAATGCCAGGGACTGGGGCATGTTGGAGGTCTCTGTGCCATGCTTCATTGCACATGAAAGCCACAACCTTGGATGATGCTTCTCTCATTTGGCTGAATTTCAGAGAGAAATTTGTACCCTTAATAAAAACTTGCTTTACTGAACACTGGGTCTGGCCTCAGAAGGACATTCAAGCTGCCTGTTTTCAAGTTACAGGGTTACAGATCCAGTCATTTCCACAGTGGAAAAAGTCATTTGAGATGGTGTGTTGTTCCTTCCAAAGTGTGTTAGTCATGGGGAGTAGGCAGTATGCTACCCAGAGATCCCAGGGCCTGTTAAGGTAGAGAAAGAACAAAGTAGTCCTTCTCTGCAGAACATACAAAGAAACATTTACTAAACATTTACTAAACATTTGCCTCTAACACAGCAAAGGCACTTAAAAAGAGAGGTGAAGGGAGGATATAAAATACAGGGACCAGACCAAATGAGAAGACAAATGAGGGCAAATGAGGTTTTTAAAATCAGCCTACATCTACTGTCCAAAGATTTTAGGCTTAAGGAGTTGCTGACAGAGCGTTGTCTTCTTGGTTGTTCATGGTCCCTCAGCTCTTTAGGCCTCCAAATAACAATTCAGATGGCTTTTCCAACTACAGATTGTTGTAATTATAACTCAATCCATGATGAGTTGTCATATACCTTTTCTTTGCAGTCTCCTAATGGCCCCATGCTTTGTAAATCTTCAGGTTGAGCAACAATGAGCACTTCAGGAAAGAAGATTTAGGAGTCTGAGACAGAGAGCAAGAAACAGTTAACTGCAAAAGAGTGTTTCGTTTAGAAGAGACTGGAAAAGTCCATGCTGAAAATGAGATACTATGATGCAGAGACCTACAGACCTACAATGGTCGTATGGGTCTGTGTGAGAGAGATGCAGGAGAGAGGCTTTGAAAGGTCAGTTGCCACTAAGGCCTTCCATCTAGTCAGCAGAGAAGGATGGATGGGCATTACAATGCTAAGGAGGTTGCTATCTGGTATGATACTTAGGGCTTAAACAGGAGAGTCACATGGCATTTATCATTTATTTGTCCTTACTCATTCCTGTAAAGCACAGCAGGGCTAATAACCTCTCCACCAGCTGCAGGCACCTCCAGGCCACCACAGAGGGGACCCTGGTCAGTGCCGTGACACCAGCCAGCTTCTTGCCTGTGAGGCCAGGAGCAACCCCATTCAGCCAACAGCTGTGGCCTAGGGAGTTTGGGATGCATCAGTGGTTTTGATTATGTTTGAACTTCCTCTCCTACAATTGACAATTGCCATAGTCTGGAAATGTTTCTTCCTAGCAGTGCAAAAAAAAGGACAAATAAACTATTTTTGTGGTTTGTTTTAGTAGCTGCTGGCATCTTAGGGGACCCAAAGCAGGGGGCACTGGACACAATAGGGAAGGGAACAGACTAGCTTTCAGGGACCAGCTGACCTTTCAGACCTCTTGAACCTTCACAAAAACCTTGCCAGTTACAAACCAGCTGTGGAATCAGGAACTCCTTGTGACGTCACTGCTGAAAAGTCCTAATTAGATAATTTCCCAAACCATGCAGGTCTCAAGTGCCTCAGCTTCACCTTTAGCCCTGACTAAATCTCTCAATTTAGTGGTTAGAGGTTCAGTTCTGTGTCAGGTCAAAGGCATTCCTGAGAAGACACCTATTGTTCCACAATGGATTTTTTCATCTGATTTATTTCAAGATACCACCTTCCTTGAGTGCTTCCAGTGCCTCAGCATTCAGTCCAGCTGCTTTAAGGAGAATGGCAGCAGCCCTGAACTGTCTTTCACCTTAACCATCCAAGCAGCCTTCATCTCCTAAGCAGCCATGAATACAATCCAGCTCCCCAAAAGGCATTTGGAAATGCTACAGCATATTTATATGTATATACCATTGTAAGGAAGCTGATAATAGCAAATAATAAAGGTAATAAGCCTGTCTCTTGGCACAAACTCTAGTACTGTGCTTTAGAAATGGTACCTGTTTAACTATAAACTTCCGGATGCACTTAACACATCCCTAGCAGCAGAGTGAGCATCTCACATGCCTCTGAAATGGATGGGAAATACAGCTTGGAAAATGCCTCTTGAGACACACAAGTTTATGACACAAAAGAAGAGAGGATTCAAATATTAATGAAAGAACGAGAGTTGCACTTCTTGTCAAACAAACGTGTAATAGTAAAAGAAAGATTTTCCCTTCCTTCCACAGCATTTTTAATATTTCCATTTTTATCATCCAGTTGATTAAGTCCAACCCTATCAATGTAATTTTAATTCACTGCTTCACTCTTAATTTAATACTAATTCAATGAAATATCTGGTTTAGTTCCCCCCAAAAAGAACAGAGAATAAGGCCCCCTTTTTTAATCCGTGGCCTTGGTTACAGTAGTGATTACAATGAGATGTGTACTGTATGCCTGCTGTTATACTAAATTCATTTAAAATCACCCCCAGAAAGCAACAAGACAAAAGGAAAGATAAAACCACTGTGATTACAAAGAGAGCCTTCTGGGGCACAGGAGTAAAAAGGGAGACTTGTGGTAGCACCACCACCACGTTTATCTGGGGATTTTCTTTTTAGTGAAAATGAGAAGGGCTTGCCAGATCTCTGTGCTTCAGGTTAAACGTTTTTCATTTGTTTATTCTTGTCTGCATTCCACTCATTTTTTCTGTATTCCCTAAAATATCATTTGAAGTTTATTACAATCACTCGAAGAAAGGTGACATGGTAGGTTGGCCTGGTGTCTGATTTTTCCTGTTCCCCCAAACTATGGCATTTTGTGGTTGTCCTGCCTCCTGTGAACCTTTGCTTTTTGATGCTTGGCTGATTTCTTGGGGATAAACAATTAGTTTTTTTTAAAATGTGATAGTCCTTCCCCTTGTCCAGGAATGGATAAGGGCACAAGTCACTGTTGTATTGCTCTAAAATAATAGCTCTCTGATTAATGATTTTCTTCTGGATACTAAAGATTTAAAATCTGAGTCAGCATGTATGTTTTAGCAGATTTTGAAATGTTATCTATGGAATCAGAATTGTTACTTTTAATGCAAAGCCTCTACAGGACTCCCTGGATCACACAGGCAGATATCTGATTTTAAAGAACGTAAAAAGAAAGTCTCAAAATCACTGGGTGGAGAGACATCTGAATTTGTTTCCCATGGTGTAATACTCAGAACAGACTCAGTCTGCCATGTGGGGCCTCTGCTGCAGAGAAGGAAAGTCCCAGAGTGGGCTCACCGCTTTGACACCGGATCCCCAGACTCACCTCAGCATGGGCAAACCTGAGTTTTGCTGCCCAAGGTTGATGGGCTGAGTCTACCCCACTACAGGACAGAGAAGATGGGAGACAGAGTACTGTGGAGAGCCTGCAATGGTGATTCATACAGATTCCTGAGAAGCAGTATCCACTGCACATAAGCCAGCCTTCACCCAGCATCTACACAAGCCTGATCCAGCTGTGAAAGGCAGCTTTCCCCTTTGCCTTACAGGACTTACAAGGCAGCCCTTGTCTGATGGTTCAGTTTATAACTCAAAAACTCTTAAAGCAGAGATTTCTCGTTTTAAAAAAGGGGTAGTGGAGAGGGTCAAACACAACCTGAATCCTAAATGAGTGAGATGGTGGAAAGGACCAAAGAGGAGGTATGAGCCACAGTGGTGAAGAAGAGTGTACTCTCTGAGAAGAGTGCAACACCGCTGCTGCATTGTCTGGGGTGTGCCTGCTTATTCAGACAGAAGAGGCTGTGCTGGAGCTCTTCCCCAGGAGCCCTCAAGGCAAGCAGTTTTTACGAAAGTCTGAATAAGCACGTGGATTTTTGAAGAACTTAGACATAACTGTAAATCTTGATCTTTAATTACAGTGGTGCTATTCCCCCATTATTGCTAGCGGGGTGTGCGTGGGAGGAAAACTCTTCAATTGCCTCTGTCTACCTGGAACTTAAAATAGAGAAATACAGAAATAAATGGACACAGACATAACTACACATAAATGAAAAAAAGTGTTTGTGTGTGGGTGTATATATATACACACATGTATACATATTCTGATTTGCATTACTATCACTTTTCGTTTTTCTCCCAGGCAGAGACAACCTTCTCTTCCAGGCTCCAACTGTAAATTTCCTCAGGCATTGACTTAATCTTCCCTCAATCTGTCCTCATTACTGGGATCACTGGGATGGAGGCCTGGAAGCGAATCATCCAAGATCTCACAGCCAAAGCAAAACAATGTCTCCTTTCCCCCGCCTCCTAATAAGTTCATGAAGTTATGTGAATCCAAACAAAGTGGTGACCTGGTCACATAGCTGAGCACTGCAGCTCCGGTGCTGTGCCATGCTGTGGCATGTCATGCCTCTCTGCCACAGCTGGGAGGCCCTTGACAACCTGTGGGACATGGGGTTTGACAGTGAAACCCATGCTCCCATGAGTGGGCACATTGCCTGGTGGGCTTACTGTGAGAGACTCCCAGAATATCAGTCCCTACATTTTCCCCACTCAGTGCAGCTGGTGGGGTCCAGGCTGGGGGCAGCATCACTGCCCACCTCCATGATGGCACACATGATGTGAAGGAGCAGTGCCATGGCCTGTGTGCCCTCCACTGCTGGGCCATCAAGGTCTCCAGAAGTGCAGGAACATGTCTTTGAGAAAGTCTGGTGCTGTATGGTGACAGGAGAAGTTTTCCAGGACAATTCTTTGCTTTATTTTTCCACAAAATTCACTGCTTCACAGTGTGCTGACATTATTTAGTCAGAAGGACTCATTTGAGTCACTTGTACATGGCAAACCAGAAGAATAGTATTACTGCACTGGATAGTTTTTGGAGTGTGCAGATGTTTTCTTAGAATTGTGTGAGCCATCACAATACAGTTAAGAGTTACTTCAGCTGATGTTCCCATCACTGTTATATGCTTTAGTTTCCTCTGTGAGTGGTTTGGAGGAGAACTTTTGTCTGTGTGAAAAGAATCTTTTCAAGCAGACTTTACTCCCAAGTTTCCAGCTACACAGTGTGCTTTATAGTTTTTCCCAACTACTGCCATGAGGACTTCCAGATAAACTCTTAGAGTGAACACTGCCTTCAATAGAGCATGAGAGATTAATTAATCTTTCCAGTAACCTCAGTAGGTGGGTTAGTAATGGTCAACACTGCTACTCCTGTTGTGCAGAAGACAAGATCAAGTAGTTGGGGGTTTGAGCAGCTTGCCCAAAGCTGTGGCAGAAGTCTCAAAGCTTGGTTACCAGGCCTGAGATCTCACTTTCTCATTTGCTCTCTAAGATATGGTTTTCTGTGACCTGGTTTTCCTCCAGAATCTCTTCTGAAGTGAATCCAGACTGGCCTGAAGGGTGTTTGAAAAAATGTCCCAGGGAGGGACATTTTCCTGGGGGTCTTTGTACTCAGGCCTTATTTCTTCTTGATACTTGCCTGTCATACAGCTTCAGCTTGCTGCGGACAATAGTGTTTTTGTTATTCATTACAGAACTTAAATTAACTGGAAAAAAAAATTCAGACTTTTCCTTAAGAAGCTTTTAATTTAATACGTGAAATGTCAGGGAAAATCAGTGTGAGTCTGTTTCCTCCCTGCCTCATTATGCACTCCATTAAACAGCTTTTATGTTCTGTTTATAGGTTGGTTATATGTTTTGTCTTTTTTTAAATTTTTTAATTTTTTTTTTATAAAAGAAACATTTTTACATCTATGATAAAAAGCAAGCTGGACTGAGAACCAGCATTACAAGAAACATGTTTGGCTTGAGCAAGGAATCTGTGAGACCACAAACATCAAGATGGCCCTAGCAAGAGGCTCTGTGGTGGGACACTGCAGAGGGGAGGTGGGTGGCAAATCAAACACATTCCAGACAATTTGTTGATTGCAAATCTTCAGAGGTATGAAATGTCCCTAAATTGTTATGTCCCCTCTTGCAGTGTTAAGAGAGACCTGAACGCCCAACCTGGAAAGAGAAAACCGCAAGCAAGTTGTTAATGTTTCTGTCTCACCCCTATGGTGAGGAGCGGGAGAACGCCTTTTCCAGTTCGTAAACACTGCCTGATTGACTGGAGGGATGTTCTTGCCCGGATGTGGCAAATTTTATAGCTGTGTGAATAAGAAACAGAGCACGCAAAGGAAAGTATTGCAGTTTAGGGGGTGATAAAACTTAATGCCACACTGCTCCATTCCCTTCCTGCGCTGTTTTCTCAAAATGTCCATTGAGAATCTTTGGTTTTGGTGAGGCTTAGGAGGCAAAGTGGACAGTAAAACAAAATCAGGAGACTAACAGAGGTATCATCCAGGATAATGTATTTATTTTCTTTTAGTAATGGAAGATAATAGCTCATGACTGGATCATGAGGTGGAGAGTGAAGTTTTTAATTTTATTTTCCTTTGATTTACCACAGGATTGCTCAGCAAAGTTATTTTGTTGCTGGATGTCTCAGTTTTTCCAAATGTACTGTGGGGACAAATCTTGTCCAGCTTGGGCCAAGACTATGAAAGTTAATTTACTTAATTTACCATTGTTTGTAAAGTGCTTTGTGTCACCAAGGGCCAAAGTGTCCAAGGGGAGAACGGACACTGATAACGGTCACGGACACTGATAATGGTATTGCAGTTACACTGCTAAGCCACCTCCCACACTGCAAGGCCGGCCTCTGCATTTTTACTGCTCTTCCCTTCATTTTCACACATTGCCAAAGTGTTTTAGAGTGGTGGTAAAGCCTCCAAAGCTTCCTACCATAGGAAGACAAGCAAAGGGAAAACACTGTTCAGGCAGATCTAGTTGGGGGAACTGGACTGTCACTACTCCCCAGTAAACAAATTTCTAAGCAGAAGAAAAGACAGTGAAAATTACTGAGTGTCACAGCAATTCTTGCATGGAAAGTACTTCATTTGGATAAGTTGTTGACCAGCAGGAGCAAAAGTCTCTGCTCAGGATTTGCAGGGAAAAGTCTCATGTCAAAGTACAGGGGAATTCTTCTGTGAATGAGGTTGCTGTCCCAAATACAGATCACAGCAGGAAGGTGCTAGTGATCTGTGAGAGAGTGGAAACTAGGGATTGTATTGCTGGAGTAACTGAGCAGAGAGGCAAGTTAGTGAGAGAAGGGCAAAGGAGTGGTGATCGATGGTGATGATGATGACTTTATGAGAAAAGTTTCAATAGCTATGAGTAGGATCATTATTGTGTGACATGCCTTAAGGAATGAGTCAGCAAGATACCAGGGAATGATTCAGCAGAGGCATTCTTAGGGAAAGAAGATGGAAAGGAAGGTACAGAGAGGGCTGGGAAAACCTCTGCTAAAGTAAAGAGGGTTGGGAAGAGTGCATTGCTGTGCCAATTGCTGCCGCATCACACCATCAGGTTGGTCTGTGCTATGACAAGTAGTGCTACAGGGGAATGCACTGTTTATAGCTTTCCTTCCGAAAATCCATACTTGATAGCTGTCTGCTACTGGAAGGTAGAAATATTTGGGACTAACTTGCAAATTACATCTAAATCCATTTTAGCTCAGAGAGCTCCATCTGGGTCTCTAGCTAAAAAATCTCCAGACATGGAGAGAAAGGCAATCTCTTTTTCCTCATGAGCATTTACATCCTGAAAAGAAAAAGAAATAATGGAAAAAAAAATCATTCACAAATTTCAAGTCCAGAAGTAGAAATACACAAAACAATTCTCTCTTGCATGACTAAAATGAATTTTTTTCTTTTTTGTGAATATTTATCAGTTTTACTGAATTGGTACCTCATACAGAAAATCTAGGGGAAAAAAACAATAGAGAAAGAAGATGTTGTTTGAGAAAAATCTCATTTTGCCACCTGCTGACAGAAAGGTCCTGGGAAGGTGCACCTGGTCTCCTTGCCACTGGCAAGTGGTGAGGAGAGCAAGATCCATGATTTTGAAATTGTCATCAGTCAAACAACTACTCCTTTTCTTCAGGATTGAAGTTTGGATCATTAGGAAGCACTGAACATCTTTCTGAAAAGTAGAAAGTTAGAAAAAGGTACAAACCCCCACACATAAGACTTCATTGTACAAAGTATATAGTAATGGGGAGTTACATAGATCTTCTAGGGATGGCCACCAAAATATTGATGTGTGTTGCATTAGTGTGGTTCATATGTTTGGCTTTCATCACATTTTTATTTTTGATTTTTTTGTTAGGGAAAACATTTGGACAGGTTGATGAATGGAAAACACATCAGAAACTGCTCAGGATTGATTAAGCAAATTCAATGGAATAGGTCACACTCTGACTCCTGTCTCCTGGACCATACCCAGAGAACTTTGTCTCTGCCAAGGAAAAGATGGTTAAATTGGTGATCATATAACATACTCATTAGGAACTCATGCCTTTGGTTGGTTAAGTAATTGGATGCAAATTAGTGCTCTCCTTCACAAACAGTTAAAAAAAAAAGTTCACTTTTTTGTTCCTTAAACTAAAAAAGAGAAAGACTACAAAAAGGAATAATTTTTACTTTGTTGCAAATTGTAACTAGAACTTCAATTCAAATCAGAATATAATAGTTTTATTTCAAAATTACTTTATTTGATTTGACTCTAGTTTTTTAAAACTAAAAGACATTACAAATTAATCTAAAACTATATATTTTTATTTTAAGTCATTCTTTTGTCCCTACTGACTCTTTCTATGCCTTCCCATTGAACGTGGAGGTTAAAAGTAGCTATGCTTTCTGATATTGAAAAACAACAAAAAAATATACCCCATTCTAAAATCCTTGAAGGGCAGTCTTGCTCTGGAGATTAAGGGAGAAAAGCTCATTTTCCATAAGATCCATTCCTTTTCTGCAGTTCTTTTCTATTTTTAAATAGGCTTAGTCCACACCTCCTTGATTCTGTGTTTTCTTAAATACCTACTAACAGTCTGAGGCTGTAACACCTTCTCATGCGTGTTAACCCTGGCAATGGTACAAAACTGTCCCTGCAGTCAGGGGCTCCCATGGGCATTGCTCTGGATTGGTGGAGTGCAGAAACCATCCTTCCTGCTGGATAAGATCCAACAATCCAAAAGCCAGGTTACACGATCTGTCAGGCAAGGTACAGTCCAAATCTAAACAACTTCTCTAATGCTTGAAATGGCTTTGTTCATACACTCGAGAAATAAGGAAACACCGTAAGCAATGTTAATTGAATTTTCCCTCCTCCTTCCTTCATCCTCAAACCCCACTGCATTTAAAAAAATTCCTTTTTAAAAATAACTATCCAAGTTGGAAATTAAGTTCACATGAAGTGAGTTAGGGATGAGAGTAAACTCTTGATTAAATTTACTTGGAAAAAAAAAAGAAAGTACTGCTGAAGATGGGAGGCCAGACTTGTGTAAGGCAGTCTGGGGAGAGCGTGGGCTCAGCAGCCAGTGGATGGCAAGCATTGGGGCAGCTGGGCATCACGCCAGCAGCACCCATAGCTCTCCCTGAGTATCAGGGTGAGTTCTTACCTCCACCTGCAGTATGTGAGCCTAAATAGAGGCCTGGATTTCTGTGGGAAGTGGGTTTCCCACTGCCATAGGCTGTGTGCTTTCACTGGCGTGAGAAGTGGCTTCCTGCCTTTTGATAACCAACACCAGCTAAGGCGAAATTTCTGCCTAGTGTGGATTTCTCAGTGCTTTGTCACTATGATTGAAGCAATATTATTTCCATTGCTTCTCCTGAGAGACTTTCCAGTGCTGGATACATCTGACTGTTGAAGTGTTGCCTTCAGCATCCTCTAATTACAGTTTGAAATTATGTTGTTTTTTTTTTCCACCGTGGCTTCTTCTGGTCTGCCACTGGGATGATGTTTTCTAGAGTAATTCACAGCAAATGAGTTTCAGAAGGGCAATGACTAGATAGAGAAGGGTGGTAGACACAGCTTTTGCTCTAAACAGACACTTTACAGTTAGTTTGGGATTTTTCTGTGTTCTCTTCAAAATGCAAAGAGTGCCTCTGCTACAAAGTCTCATGGACATTGTACTCTTCTGGGTCATGAAAAATTATGAGGATGGGAGCTGTGTGTCTACACTTGTCTTGGACCTCAGCCATATCTTTTTGACACCTCTGAAGTGCCCAAGTTTTCTGGTTACCCTATTCTGCCTCCTGTACAAACACTGTCCAGATATAATACCAGTCTCTACACAGAGCTCAGTCTCAACATCCTGATATGACTAAATCCACTTTCCTCACAGTGTTTGAGAAAGGGACCAAGACCAGTCAATGGGTGTTTTTTAAAGACTGAAGACAAGCACCCATGTGTGGGATGTATATCCCATAATGGGACCTCACAACCATAGTCTCCAATTTCTCTAGGGAAACTGGTGCATGCAGTTTGCACAGGGATAGCTGAAGACAGAATACGTGCCATGGACAATCTCCCTAAAGGGCTGTTGGTGAGAACTAGGCAGGAATTGAAACTTTTAAATTGAGAGCATTTCCTTAAAACAAAATATTTCAGAGCTTTAAAAATGTCCTTTGCTGTTGCACAGCCAAATGGAAAGCAGACCACACAAATATTTTTTCCAAAAGACTTGTCCACCTCTTCCCTTTTTCTGTTCTCCTTAAAAACAGAGAAAACCAGACAGACATTTTTAATAAGCCTGGTGGCAAAGTGCTCACATACTGTGGATTCAAATCCTTGCTTAACTATAAGGCTATGGCTCCTTCTCTCACTTTTCCGATGAATATTTCTTTGATATCTAGCAGCTTTGGCAGGAGAGACTGCAGGCAGGTTGGCAGCAGGGGCCGTAGCCACATGCCTGACATGTACGGAAAGGGTCGCCATCCCACCCTCTTCAAAGGAGGGCAAAGAGGATCTGAAGATTTGCCATGGTTGGGGTTATGGGCTGTCTTCCCTTGAACTTCTTCCTGTCTCTTCCCAACTGTCACCAGAAATGCCACACCATAAGTGAGAGATGTTCTGTAAAATCAGCCACTTCTGATGAAAACCTATTTTGCACCCCGAACTATTAGCCAACCCTCCCATAGTCATGCATAACACACCACCAACCTTGGTGTTGGCTTCTCATTCTCTTCTGCAGCGAGATAAAAAGAGTTTATTTAAGGACCAATCTGAACAGCTTGAAAGAAAGAACAAAAATCTAATTTTAAAGGGATTATGGTGAACTTCTGTTAAATTGTGTTCAATAAGAAGAGGACTTAGAACAGGGCCTATAACGGGTCTGAGAGACTGTGCTGGGAAACAGGTCATTTCCTGGTGGTTAACAGCTAATTTTTCTAACTGAAATTCAGGGATCATCCATATAGG
The DNA here is from genome assembly GCF_003945725.1 of Corapipo altera. Taxonomy (NCBI): domain Eukaryota; kingdom Metazoa; phylum Chordata; class Aves; order Passeriformes; family Pipridae; genus Corapipo; species Corapipo altera. The sequence continues at coordinate 11,220,511 of NW_020884885.1, read as the reverse complement.
TTTCTAATGGACACTTGTGAAATTGTAAGAGAATTGATGAATACCAGATGGTCAAACTTCACTTTCCTATTGATGAAGACTCCGTTTAACTCAGCAGGCAGCAGGATCTCTGACCACCTGAATATGTACAGTAGTGTATGGGCAGTTCATAGCCCACATTTTATATCTCCTCTCCTAAAAATAAAAAACATTAATAAATGGCACTCCAGTTTCTCCATTAGAAACAGCACCATCAACACTATTCAGTCCTGGAACTGGGCCACCTAAGCATCCTGGAGTCACCAGAGATACCACTGTCAGTTAACTCTGTAATTGCTGACTCATCACACTGCTTTGCTCCTGGAAGCAACAAGCCAGGAATGCTGACTCCATGCAATCACCAGTGCTTCAAAGGGTGGCCTGCAAAACTCACCACTGGAGGACCAATAAGGGAAATAAATGTGACTTTTTTACCAAACTCTTTTAGCATTCTGTATGTTGTTGACAGTCCTGTTTTACAGGAGAAATGTTGTTTATGAGTTCTATGCAATGTTCTCTGTTATGGTAGAGTTTACTATAATTAGTATTACTTATAATAGGATTAAGTTGGGCTTTTTTTCTGGTAAAATATGGCTGTTCTTTGTAAATGTTCTTTTCTTCCTATGACTTTGAAAAGGCCTATTTGTGTAAGTATTCCTAATGCTTTATATCAGAATTTTATTTGGAAAAAAACATCGGTAGACTCCACGAATAATTTTTCACTCAAAATGTGAACTAGAGAGCCATTCTAACCCTTCTGCTTACTTGCACTGGCAGTAATGTCTATCTCAAAAAGAATTTTGATTCTGAAGTTCAGAGTTCATTCAGGGCTGCAGAGGTCTGGTCATTCAGATTTACAATTTGCAACAATTTTTCACTTTTACTGGTCATCTCTCTAGCATTCAAATTTCACTTGCTTAGTGGCAGCCTGGCTTTCCATCCTGGAAATTTATCTAGGAGGCTTCTCTTGAAAAGCCTGTAAAATATATCCTTCTCTCGGTGCCAAATCATACAGGTTTCTCCCCTTTGCCATATGGGTCCCCATGAATTTCCAGAAGCTTGTAGATACACGATGATGTGTAGCTTCTGAAAATCCTCCTTCTTCAGAGCAGAAAAACTGATGAGACAGGCTAAATTTCTTTGGACTAAGAATCTTAAGAGAAATTAATTTTTGTTGAAAATTCCCTGTACAAAACAGCTGATATGTACAAGGTACTGTGCAGTTTTATTATACTGTACTAGATGATACATTCTATGGGGGCTTGTGCTGGCATTTAAATCCATGGTGGTTAAGAGCTTGGCTTCCTGGAGACAGTAGCATTTCCAGATGAGCTGTATTACCCTAAGCCCCTGGAGAACCACAGGCGTTTTAGAGCTCTTCCCAATAAATGTCAAGAAAAAGTATCTGGGTAAAAGACAGCATTCTGTTTCTAAAGCTGTCGAAAGACCAGCATCTGTGAGGTTGTGAGAAGACAATGGGAGACAGGAAAACTGGAAAAGAGAAAGAAGATCAGTGAGATTCAGGGCAGATATAGGAATGGGAGACAGACTCTGCTGCCCATGAAGAGTAAGGCAGCAATCATTGCAAAGCCTGTGCTAAGACTTTGCTCCTCTGCCTCTCCCATACCCATCCAGAGGAATTCATTCCTCCTGTTATGTAGTAGCCTCTTGGTCCTTCCTGATCCTCCTGGTATTGTACAGATCATAGTCTAGTGGTTAACAGCAAAGATTGGGAGCTGGGCTTCTCAGACTCTCTGTGCAGCTTTGTGACTGATACATTGTGCAGATGCGGGCAAGTTACTTCATCTTTCTGCACCTTGGATCTGTCATCTTCAGAGGATAACAGTGCCAACTGCTCTGCCAGAGAGATTACGGGGCTTAACTAAGGCATCTTTGAAAAGCTATGTCTGACATCTTGGAGGAAGAGCAAATTGGTACTAATGCATGTTGTTCCTCATGATGCAATGCAGTTATTAGGAAAAGATGTTTGCAGGCTCTCAGAAGGCTTGTGGAAATCCTAAGGAAAATTATCTAAAGAAGGGTTACTCACAGGCGTATCAAAGGCTGAGTTACGCTTTTTTTGAGTTTGCCAGATCTTATGGAGGAAAGAACATATGGACAATGGATTCCAAACAGAGTCATGGCATTTCCTATCTTACAGAAAGGGAGCTCAACCAAAGCTCACATCTGTGGCTTGGTCAAAGGGTTTCTCACCCTTCCCTAGTGCAAGTCAATCCATGAGCACACACAAAAACCAGTTTTTGTGCTTTTATTCAGGAAAACATAAATTCAATCCAAGAATAGCTCTCAAGACCCTCATGTGCTTGAGCTAAGGATGCATGTCCTAGGCCTCATATGCCATCAATGTTGGAAGTCTCTGTTTCTCAAAGCTGGAATTTGGGGTTCAGGAAAACAGATTTTGACTTTTAGAGAGTCTAATAACAAAATTTTCTCCATATGCAAGTGATGAAATGACCCAGATACAACTGCCTCCCACCAGCCCTACAATAACAACCTCAGCTTCTCTAAACTGTCACCTTTCAGCAACACCTTGAAGATGAGAATGAAATGATTTTTTAAGGAAATAAAGCCTACTTTGTGATATGTATTTATTGTACACACTACCTTCTACTAAGCAGTGTGGAGTAACACTAGTATCAGAGATCTTTGCATTCTTACAGTGTCTTCCGCTGGAGGAACCCTGAATGACTTGCTGAGCTTACCTCCATAGCCCCACAGCCCCTACTCCTGCCCTCACTTTGCTAATGGGAGATCACACTCGTGGCTCAGCCAGAGGGTTTCTCACCCTTCTCCAATGCAAGCCAGTCCATGAGCACACACAAGATATACAGATCATCTGTGATGTCTGCTGATTTAGCATTCGAAGGCTAGGAAGGAAACATTTTTTCCCCTCTTACAGGAATGTGCCCAAACCTCCATCCTCTGAGTGTGCCCAGACCCTGGGATGGCTGCCTCCATGGGTAGCAATTGCAAGTCTGGGCACGTTTGTATCATTTTCCTTTTTCTGAAGGTGCATAACCTTAACACGAGGGAGATGATACTGCACAGATATACATTACTGCTGTACCTGCCTCCCTTTCCATTTGTTTCATGCATAAACAGAGTGAGCTTTGCTAATCTGGGAACCTGAAAAACTCTTGTACTGTGTGATGGATTCACAAAACCCATCAGGGCTCAGAAAGATTTTTTTTGTTTAAGAGGAAGCTGCAGGGTCATTTGTTTGTGCACGTCTGTACAGACAGGAGATTCTGGATATCACAGAGAGCATGGAGAATCCCCTGGGTATACAATGGTGCTTATGTGCTTTGCAAGTGTTAGCAAGATAAATGTGGTTTTAAAGTACAATCAGAAGTGCAAAGAGGACATATCAATAGATGTTGGCAGGGAAAAGATTTAAGGTTCTAGCACAGCAAGCAGGCTTGGATTTAATGAGGTATATTTGTTTTGCTGAGCAGAGGTACCTGCTCCATTCACCTAGGAGACTGGATAAACTGGAAGATAAAGTAGTACATCTCATTACTTGTTGGCTGTTTCTGGCACAACAGGTGTACTTTGTGAGCTCTGGAAGCAATGTCAGGTACCCAGATCCCCTTATGGACATATTTCTGATAATTAGGGGCCCTTACTCCATGATATATGGGTTTGAGAAGCATATTAAGTCCTAATTTTGTACATGATTTCAGGTTTTTTGTACGAGATTTCCAAGGTTTCAGATAAAGAAACCTAAAATAGAATTCTCTCTTGAATATAGTAACTAGTCTGGGAGGTATGGACAAAATGTGTGCCTATGGTATACCTTAGCATCAAGAAAGCTCTTAGATATCCTCCCATGCAAATAGAAAAGTATGACCAGCTTGGAGACAGTATAAAACTAGTTAAAAAATCCCCAAGATCATGAGTCAACAACATGATGCAGTTGCACAACAAAAAAACTCCCACCAAACAGATTTTGCAATGTGGCAAAATGAATGTTTTATGCAAGGCAATTACCCTGTTGTACTCTGTGGCCAGAGTACTAGGCAAGTCTTTGTAAGGCTTATAGACACAAGCCTTAAACCTTACACCTCATTCTGGGTCTTCCTAAATGCCGGGCTATATTAAGTTAGATATAAAGTCAGGATCCTGGCTCCTCAGTAGAAGTCATGAAGTTTCTTTTGCAGCATTGGCTGAGACACACTCGTGCTGTAAGCAGATGAGCTGCTTAGATAAGGCTTTTGCTTTACACCCATTTGGAAGACTCTCTAGTATTAGGTATTGCACTTCAGGAAAGATGCAGTGAAGAGAGACCAGAATAATAAGAGTTAGAATACACAGCTACTGGGAAAGAGCAAAGAAATGCCATGTGTGTCCGGAAAAGAGAGAATGGTGGGGGCAATGTGAAAGCCCTCTGATATGTAAAGCTTCTTGTGAAAAGGACAGTGATCTTTCATACTCCCTGTTACAGTGGGCAGAAGTAGAAATAATGTGTTCAGCCTGCAGTGAATAAGCTGTTTGAAATTGAGTGAAGCTATCTAAGCACTTTCAGTTCAGCACTGGGAGAAGCTGGGGGTACTGGAGATCCCCTTCTTGAAGTGCTGTCAGAAAAATTAGGTGGCAATTGGTCAAGAATAGATTGGTTTAATCCTAGGTTAGATATGAGGGCCTGGCTATATTAATTCCTTGCTTTCAACCCTGTATTTCTGTGTTCTGTTTGACCCCTTAGTCTAAGAATCTGGAGAGCCCCAGAGGCTGGGTTGACAGAAGAAGAGAGCCTCTCTGGGCTATATAGATTGCACTGTTTGATTTCTTGCTGCTACAGCATATTTTGCATCCTCTCTCTGTCTGTTTTCCGATATTCTTTTCTAAATGGCACAGTAAGCAGCCAGTGTGGGTCCTTTTCCCAGGACAGCACTCCCAGCACAGCTTTAAAAGTCAGCCTGATGTATCAGCCCATATTGAGTATGTGCAAATGCACACGTACAGCAACATATAGAGCTGGAAAACTGCTTATTAGTAAGTTTGACTAGCGCTTTTGATTATAGGGTCCTTCTTTCACTTGTTTATAACTTCGACAGCTTCAACTATTTGGTCTTAAATTTTATGTACAGGGTGTTTGCCTCAAATGGAATTATTTATGGAAATTTCAGCCAAAATGACATAGTGTTTCTGAGAAGAAGTCTGGAAAAATACATTGTTTGCCTTGTTGCTCTTTTATTTTTTTAATTTTTTTTTACAACCTTTTATTTGGAAAGTCCTAGAACCCCTGTGCTTTGGAAGTGCAATTGAACACTTGGCAGAAGAGGTGGCTTTTGTGTTGAGGATGGGCTTTGTCTCTCCTTGTGAAAAACTACCCGCATTTGGCCAAGTTGTAAGACTTAGAAAAACCACGTGGAGAGGATCTGTTACTTCTGTTGGCTTAAATCTTGGCACAACACCATGCACTAGAAAGTTCCCCTCTTGATAGCAACCCCTGTAGATGTCCATGGCACAGCCACATTGGCATGCCTATGCTATCACCTAGCTTACTTTAAAACATAGGAAATCAGGTATCCCTGTCCTAAGGAACATTACCAAGGTTTTCTATTTGATCACTCAGAAGTCAGGAGATGTGTGGACTTCATGCGCAATATTAATTCCACCCTTTTGGGCAGATCAGGCATTACAGCCTAGAAGCCTGTTTCCCACAGATATCCTGCTATGGTCCACCAAACAGGGGAGGCTTCCAGACCCTGGACTCCTGCTGCAATCATCACAGGTGGCAGCAAGTGGGAAACGAATAAAACAGGGTGAGCAACGGGAGGGCTGGGGCTGTACCCAATGGAGCTGTGAGGAGCAGGGATTTTGCCCTTTGCAGATGCTAAGCCATGCTGCCTACAGTGAACTTTTCACAGAGGGTTCCTAACTGTAGGTTTTCATTTTCTGGGGACCCAACCTGAGATCCTAGGGTCTCAGCTGGAACTGAGGTTGTCGGGAGCTCTCCTATGAACATCTGCAGTGCTGGCTAATGAGAAGCAAGAGGAAAAATCAAGACCTAGGCATCTCAATGACAGGATTCAAAATTAATGCTTACCACGGATCTTGTAGACACACTGTTGACCATATGGCTATGTCTATACTGTCAAAGGCCCTGAGGCAGCTTTTAAGACTAGATTCAATTTTGTAAGTTTGCAAGCATGGCCAGGGGGTCAGGCAGTGCACACGCTGAAGCCAGATGTTGCCTGATGAACCATCCAGGCACTGTTTGAAGCAATTGTGGGGTCTCAGAGGACATCATGGCTTTAGCTGCTTCATAAACTGCACCCATGGTTGTATAGACAGAGCTTATGCTTTCAGTTCAACATTTGGAGAATGAAGAAAATACCAACTTGCCTCCTGGGGCTGTAGCAAAAATAGATGAATTAATCTTTATGAGACACTTTGATACTATTGTCATGACTACTATAGAAAAGCCCATGAGAAAACAAAATGATGTTGTTTTCAGAGCATGATTTGAATAGCGCGCAGTCAGTAAGGCTTGAGGTCACAAGCTGAACAATGAAGAAAAAACAAAATCTTTAATAGCTGTTCCTATAATGAACAGTATCCCTCCTGAGCACAGAGTGAGGCAGCCATCCCACGGAAGAAAGCCTTGTCCTCATGCCACAGAGGTCTGTGTCATGAATAATGCAAACACATGAGGGAGCCCTCCTAAAGGTGCACAGGTAACTGAACTGGAGGATGTAGCTTCCACCTACAGGATTTTGCAACCTTGATTTCACAGGTTTTTGCACACATGCAGCTATCCCAGACATGTGCATGTATACATTCCTCACGCATCAAAGGTCAACAGCAATGTGGTTACTAGGCAAATTTTCCCCATTAAAATGTTACCAAAGGCAGATGTTTAGGGGCCTACAGGATTTACAGATTTGCTCTCCAAAGAGCATATTAGGGAAGATGACTGTTCTCCTGTTGGGTTGCAGGCTGTGTTTTTGAAAGCCTCAGTGCCCACCCCAGATTAAAGCAGCATGTCGCTGGAAGACTGGGCCTCCAATGAAGATGCCTTTCAACAACGCAAAACCACTAATGAGAAAACATAGACAGAAGGAGAGCTGGCCCCTGATGGCAGTGTTTCTCAGCTTTGAGTAGCTTCCAGAGCCATCGATGGTACTGGCCTGATGGAAGAACAGGTCAGGGGAAGATTAGGTCTTTGCCCTCAGTGGCTCTGATGTTTGTCTGCAGTTGGGACACAAAAGGAAAGAAGGAGAGAGAGCGAGTGAGAGAGAGAAGGAGAGGGAGAGATCCTGCTTGGCCACATACCATACTTGTAGATAGTGTACTGCAGTTTTCCAGACTAGGGAGACCTCCTCTTTCAAGTGTTCCAGTAATTAACCTCACTTTCTTGGCTGGTGTTAATTTGTTCCAAGTATTTGGGCTTTAGATCTAACCATGGGAATCTCATTCCCTGCAGAAGTCTTGCCAACTGTTACTAGACATTTTACCACACACATGCAGGCCAAAAAAAGCAAGGCTAATTACACTGCTTTTTTGCAAAGTGAAGTGTATTTGTTATAAGTTCAACATTTCCTAATAAAGGAGAGGAGGGGGAGACAGCAAAGCAGCATCTTTTAGTGTCTGCTCATGGCAGGAGGAGGCAGAGAGGAATGTGGAGCTGCCTTTTGCTGTGTGGTACCTGCAACACAAATCCCCTGTGAGACTTTAGGATCCTAGGTGTGACAAACCACCACATGAAACCAGAGAGGAGTGGTGCTACCAAGATTTTTAGCTGTAAATAACTGAGTTCAATTATTCAATACCAATGGGAGTTCTCTAAGTAAAAATTTAAATAGGGGAATTATTCGAACCAGATGTTGATTTCCCAGTGCTTTCTTGTTTTCTCCCCCTTTTGTGCTGTATGTGCTACCTGTCAAGGATAGAGTGTGTATGGGAGGAAAAATGTGTGAGAGTGCATATAGGGGCTCTCTCTTACAGCGTGACAAGCAACAGAGTCATACATGACAACACCTACAGCAAAGGAAATAGGTTATGAAAAACCCTATGAATTTTCAAGTCCAAATGCCTGCAGTTCTTGGACCCATTCCACACTGAAGAGTTTGAAAAGGGCCAGCAAGGTAAGAAGGACTGGAGAGGCAGTCATAATGCCAGTGTTGACATTTGGGATCTCTTATCTGGTTAAGTCTTTAATGTCACTGAAAGATTTTTTTTTTCATCTGGTTATTAATTTTCTAGCTTTAAAAATTAACAATAAAATGTAATAATACCCAGTACTAGCATAAATCCTTTTATCCCTAGACCTCAAAGCAGTTCATAATGGTGAGTCAGTATTATTATCCACAGTTTAAGCCCATCTACAAATAAGTTTCTTCAGGGTCTATCTCTAAATCTGACTTGAATTTATTAATTTTTTAAGTGGGTAAGTGTAAGTTGCTCAAACAAGCTTCTTTGTTACTTCTCTGGGACTGAGGTCATTGAGTCTCAAACAAAAACTAAAGCAGACATCTTTAGTGTTTGGGAAAGCTAGAAAACAGTTAGGAAGTAGCAGGAAGCATTCACCCTTTTCCTACAATAAAGCCAGGCTTTCTGACTAATAGTTCAGTGGAGGGGATGAAATGCTTGCTTCATGAAATAGTGCAAGATTTGGGAATTCGGTTCTGCTCCAAATCTGAGCAGCCCCCCCAGGGTAAGCTCTCCATGATAGAAAATTCTACAGAAAAATATATTTGGGATTCATTGAAATACCTACTATTGATTTTGGATTTCTATTTTTTTAACTGTTTTCTAATGCTAAATGTAGCATGAATTAGAAAAAGTATTGGCAAAACTTTGTTTCGAAAAGGAAAGTGGTATTTCTGTGTTCCGAAATGTTAAAATATCTTGTGTTTTTTACTGGCATTGTTGAAATTCCTTCCCTTCCCCCATGTTTCTTCTTCACATAACAATGGCAGTATCAGTTTTATCTTGGTGGAATGGCATATTCTCACAGAGTGCAATTCCATCAGTTTTCTCTGACCAGTGTCAGTGGCCAACTTTGCTCCTCTGTGATTTATATTAAAAGAAAGGCTGAGGTTACTCTCCTATAATCCTCATTCTCTTCACATTGAATTGTTCCCCAGAAGAAGGTCAGACACAAGACTGCTGTAAATTAGCACAGCTCCATTGAAAACAGTGTCACACCAGCTGAGGGTTTGGCTCAATAGCTGCAGTTAGAGCAGTTGTTTTTTGCCTCCATAAAAGCTGAGACTGGCCCCGTCAATCTCATGAAGCAAGGCCTAGGGAGGGGTCAGAAACAATTGTTTTTCTTCTTGGGAATCTTTTAAAATCAAGTGTGTTCTAATCTTTCAAGATTATTTGGAGCCTGTGGTGAATCAATGATGAGGCAACGGTGGTGGATGTGGTGGGCAAGCATCACAGCATCCTGCATGTGAGAGTCTGGCACATGCACCAGACCTCAGCAGAAGGTCACCACAGGTGCAGCCAACTCAGCTCTCACACACAGCCTTCCTTCTCTCTGTGCTTTCCTACTTGTTGGTAGTAAATGGTGTGTTTAAGCCCCGAAGTCTGTTGATAAGTGTCTACTGCTTCCACATATCCAACTGTGTCCTCACCCACATGTGCTTTGCCTGTGGAGTTTCCAAGCAATCAGCTGAGATCTGGCCACACAAATAGTTGATTCGGTGTTGTCCCACTTGAAAGGGCAAAAGATAATTTTGTTAAAGGTTAGGAGGAAACCTTTTGGATCACATATGCTGGCTGGAGAATTTCTTCAACAGTACATCCACAGCATGACGTTTCCCAGTTCTTCCTCTTTGCCTCTTCCCTCATTCCAAAATTTTCATCCCTTCACTAGTGCCAGATAACTTTATCTGGAAGATTTTTAACAAAGAGGTAGAAATGTTAAATAATTTTCCTCAGATCAAAAGCTGACTGTGAATGCCAGGCTAAGCAAATCCTCTCCCAAAGCAGGGACCTGGACAACTTTGCTGGAATGCATTTACATTAGACAGTATATTTTGAGTAATTCTGCTGTCTCTGAAAATATCCAGCCTCTATTGAATCTTACCAAATGTGGAGGCACAACAGGGGCACATGTTAATGGCAGAGATGCCCCTTTTTGCACAAAGCACTGCATGTGAACGTCCCCCATAAAGCATGTGTTTCCAAACACCAATGACTGGGAAAGGCAAAACTGCAGAGCTGGTGGGATGCTCAGGTGAGCAGTTGACCACCACTGCAGTGTCTCACCCTGGCAAAAGAAGGCCAGGAGATTATACTGGGAAGAAACAGAAGTCCTGTCCACAGACAGCAGAGAAGTGGTTATAATGAGACAGCCGTGGGATGACTGCACAAGTTTTTGGCTTTCCCCAGGGCCATCAAATTGTGAGCGCGAGTCTCTGGAGCCTTGTACAGCTGAGCTGAGATGAGAGGAATTTTTCAACACCCAAAGCTGGATCAAACCCTCCTTCCTGCCTCTAGTTCATAAAGCTTTTTAACTTTTGAAGGGGAGAAAAAGTGATCCCAGATGTACAGCCCTAATTACATACTTAGATGAAATTGGATTAAGGTGGCTGCTGCCTGTCCTTTTCCTCTGAATATGTCTGGGACTGGCGAGGGACTGTGGGTCGCTGATGCTGGGGCACAGACAGGGGGGATAAGATCCAGCACTGCACTCTGCGAAAACTCCACCAAATGTTCCTGTCTGACTCAGGATGGACTTCTAATCATTACAGTTATTATCTTGACCATGGAGTAGATTTGTACTATTTTTCTAAAAATCTGCCCTTCTCCCCTATGAAGCTATGTGTGGGCATGGAGGGAGGGTTTGCAAGAGTGTTCTTCTAATGGCACAGACATCTTCCTTAAAAAAAAAAAGGATATTACCCGATAACGGTTAGCAGGGCATAATATGCATCAGTACTTTTAAAGTGCTTAACATATGTTATTTTCATTTCCACTAAATCAGACCAGCATTATATATCTCTATCGTGCCTGCCTCACACCCATGTGCAACACATTTTAGTCAGCACATGTGAAATGCATGGGAACTGTGTTTTCTTGCTTTAAGCTGAATGGCAAGTCACTGTTGAGCTGCTCAGTGGAAGCCCACAGCTCCCTGGGGGACTGTGAGATTGCCGATAGCAGGAGGACTTCAAGCCAGGCACATGGATCTGATATGAGTCTGATGAACATGCAGTATTGGGGTCCCCCTGCCCACTCACAGCCGGATGGTATTAGCAGGACACAAATCAGTCTGCTCTATGCTCCCTGTCTGAGCAGGATTTTCTCAAAATTAATATTTATGGTGTTTTCATATTTCAGATAAACCCCTCGAGTCTCATAATATTGTTTGAATCCAAATGAGGCTGATGGCTGCGGCACAGTGCCTTACCACAAAACCCAACTCTTGCAAATCTGCCCCAGTGCATAGAGGTTTAAACCTAAACCAGTGCAAGAGGCTTGAATGATCCTGTATTCACTGCCAGATCAGTGTGTTGATGGGCCCCCTATGAAAACACGAGTTCATGGGCTTCAGGTAGGTGACCTCAAGGCTGCGATTGTCAGTTCCTTGAACATAGAAATAACTTCTCCTCTCACCTCCTAGTCATTTGTTCAAATATATATTTATATATTCTCTGTCAAAAAAAGGTAAGACTTGAAATCAGAGAAGCTGTTAGTAGAAGTAGATGTGTTGTTGATGGCTTCTTAATATTGCTTCAGTGTCTGTTTTGATGCTGTTTGAAGCACAGAACTGTAAAAAATGCCACATTGGAGAAAATTGTTAAAGTAGAGATAAAGACTGAGGGGTGAATAGCTTTATTGAAATACAATCTAAAGTTCATAGAAATAAGGTTTGAAGTGGGGGTTTTTTTGAGTGGGGAGAGATCTGGCCTTGCAACCTGCACAAGTTCGTGCAATTTGTAACCTGGAAACTACTTTAAGTGAGAAAATTCCACGTGTCCTTGAAGGCTGCAGTGCCATCAAACTCTTCCCTGTGGCAGCTGCAACTTCAAATAACCTTTTGCGGCAGGAACAATAACTCACTTCTGGACAAATATTCTGTTTTATTACAACTATTCGGCTAGCATAATAGAGGACAAAAGATAGTCCTGAGAGCCTGAAGACACATAGCTGGTGGCAGTAGAATTAGTGATAGAAATGCAAGAGGTTCTGAGTTTCCAGAATTAAACAAAATAGCGCTGGAAGGGGCCTTAGGAGATCATTTAGGACAGTGTTTCTTAGCTTAGTGTCAGGGGAACAACTGCTGATCTGAAAGGCATTACAAAACGTTTCACAAAACCATTGGGGGAAATAAACCTTCCTGATATTCTCTGGCATCTGAGAAAGCAACCAAATGCATTGGGTAGCATTACAAATTGCTAAGCAAACTCTTAAAGGTCAGTCTAATTTGTATTTGGTTGGAAATGGGAACCACTGTGGCTCATGAACTTTTTTTCTGGAAGTTTCATTGAGCTAAAAGCCACCAATCTAGCCCAGTTTCCTGACAGACTGTAACCCCTGCCCAGCCAGTCATTTCCTTTTGACCTTCCCAAGTAACTGCTGTAGCTGCCCTCTGTAAACCCCCTCCAGCTTGAGCTGCCTGTGAACCAAGGAGCAAAGCCCTGCTCTGATATGACACAGCTGCATAACCTTGATTCAGGCTGCTGAGGAAGAGCTGTGAGAAAGTCTAGACAGAGATAGGAAAAGTAAAATTACTGACAGAGAAAGCACTGGTGAGGTGGGTTCATGCGTAGCTCAAGGATTTCATAGGGAAAGCACTATCATGAAATATGAAAACCCTAAAGCAAAAAAAAAAAAAAAAAAAAAAAAAAAAAAAGCAAAAAATCCGTGAGGAACTGCAGTGGCCCTGTATGGAGAAGTCAGCATTGTTGGTGTCAGTGGAGCCGAGGGAAGATGACGACTGAGCAATCAGAGGAGGTAGCTTCCAAGAGCTGCAGAGGCCAAACTAGCCGCTCCTGATTGGTGTCTGCCTGGTCAGCCAGGACTTGGGTGCCCTATCAGGGTGATGGGCACACCAATGCTTAGCCTAATAGCTTATCAAACCCCAGCTATCTAGTCTGTAATCCAATAAATCATTGTGTCACACTCCTAAGACGTGTATATTCTGCTGTGTCCAAAAAGCTGACCTCAAGGAAGGGCTGATATGAGATATCTCTGGCAGGGGAAGAAGAGGAAGTGACAGTTCTGGTGGACTGAGCTCTTAGCGGGCACTGAGGTTCAGCATCAGCCCCAGCACCTGGAGTGTGAGTTTTGGGAACTGGGAAGTGCGGTGCCAGCACTCTGCTTTCCATATGGTTCCCAGCCTCTGTGAGCAGAGCACAGGATAACTGTGAACACCCAGTGGATTTGTCAGAACTTCCCCACCTCAGAGGGGTGCATTGTGAAAATTAATCAGTTTGTGTTTGACTTTTTGACTTGGCACTCCCTCAATAACTTCTTCACACACAAACCCACAATAAACTAATTAGGCCTATTTCTTTGACAGGCTGTTAAAGAAGAAAGGGAAGAAGGATGTGTCTAAGCTGCTTGAAAGACAATATTGGATATATATGCCAAGTAACAAAAGGCATCAGTAGCTCTTTAAATTCCTTCACTCTGAAGCTCTGATGAACAGAAATAGCAAATGAATGGCTTCCAGAAATGATAGTTGTTGCTGTTTGGCTTGTGTTTGTCTTTGAGGGGTAGGGAGAGCTAGAAGGGGCGGGAGAGCTGTGAAAGAATTAGTTTCAAAGAAATGAAGTATGTTAAACATATTTTGAAATAACTTACTTGATTTGAAAAATAGGGTAATACAGGCTATGCTCACAGCTCAATTTATGTATATAAATATACATATATGTATATTGTGCAGAATACAAAATATTTCCATCTGGAGAGTTGAGTATTGTCTTGCACAAAAGGCTTCTACTTGAGTCATTAATAATATATTTTATTAAAGGAAAATTGGCTTCAAAAGTGGTTGGGAATTGTGGGAATAAAGTTGGGATGAAAGTAATTATCCCACTACCCTGTCTCTTCCCTTGTGTTCATTTTTCTATTCCAGACACAGACGACAACAGCAGCTCCTCTGTCTTCTGTTCCTTCCATGTTTGATCTCCTGCCTGCGCTTTCTTCTGCTGGGTCCTGGAGCCTGTAGGAATGAGGGTATTGTGTCCATATTGCATGTGATGACATGTGTTTGAACCAGCACCAGGGCAGTCTGGCAAGAAGAATTTGAAATCCAGCAGGACTGAACAGCAGGCCAGGTCCCTGCTGAGGAGCAGCTTGGCCACATCTTTAAAACCCTTTGGGGATAGAAGATGAAGGAAGAAAAACTTGAACCTGCTGTGGCACCTGTTTTTTTATTCTTCCTAGAAGCTTAAGGTGATCAGGGGCAAAACAGTGTTAAGCATGTCAGCCTGTTCAGGGGCTGCAGCACATTCATAAAAAATAGAATACAGAGGCTTTTTCTAATATGGGGAAGCAACCTGGGAAATCCCACATCAAAATGGATGTGCTGAGTACCGGAGAATGGTGGATCACTCCAAATGTCTTTGCAAAGAAATGGGAAAAACTGTTGGCAATGAGGGTCCTCCAGGGCAAGGCATTTTATTTTGAGCTTTTGTAGTTCATCTTGGCCAGCCTGGCCCAGGAGATGGCAAATGCAAAGGGCCTGAAAAACCATTTCCTTTAGAATTCAAGAAGAAAGTGAATGCAGTTCCTGGGTGGTAAAATGGCTCTGTGGCTGAATAATTAACTTGGAAAAGCTACAGAATATTTTGTTTTTAACACAGCTAACCCTATTTTGCTTTTAATCAATACAATGACTTATGGAGTGAAGTATCTTTCCAAAATGTCTACCCAGTAGATTACTGGTCCTTGCTGAGAGGACTGGTCATGAATTCTTGATGATGGTGGCTTTCATTTCACCCAAAAAACCATTGTGTGTCATAATTGAGGTAATAATTAATGCTTACTGGGAATTCTGGATACTGGTTTTAAACAAAAAACCTATAAACCAATGGAGCATAATGTCATGTGGAAAAGACTATTTGGCTCAGCAAAAAGCTGGGAGGAGAAAAAGGGGGAGACAGAAAGCGGAAAAGTTCAACAGAGACAGTGACTGTTACACAAGGCTTAAACTGAGAAGGAAGTGGAAAAACTCAGTTTTCCTCTTGCTAAAATAATCCATTCAGTTAATATTAGGTCAGGACAAAAGGTTAGAAATCTTCCCATTGTTAATCATTGCAGTTGGAGCACAGTATCATAGCTAGGGGGAATATACAGCAAGTATTCCAAGAAAAAAATATAATAAACAAATAAATAGAGTGTGTGTTAGTTTAAGTGTCAGTGTGCATGTCACTGTCACTGCACTATTTCTATTCACAGCACAGTAATACTCAAAAGATCATAACTGAGATCAAGACCCAGTTTTTCTTGCTGCTGTACAGATGCACAGTCAAAAGTATCCCTTGCTTGAAACAAATCCTCTAGCCACAGTGCATGAAGAGACCCTCAATTATTTCCATTTTACAGGTGGATAAAATGAAGCAGAAAGGCACCATAGCCCTGATTACAGAAGAAATCAATAAACATTTAGGAACCAAATACCTCGATACCTCACAGATCTGTCCTTGCATGACTGGCCTAGGGTTAAACAGGAAGCCTACAGCAAAGCTGAGAATTGAATCCAGATCCCCAGGATACTCAGCCAGAGCCTTTTCCAAAACCCAGCTTTATATGTGTATATGTAAGCCACTGGAAACTCTAAGTGAACTCTCATTATGTCAATTAATTTTTGCTTAATTAAACAAATCTTTCAAAAACATATGTGAGATGTTAGCTCCTTTTCTGTATAGAAAAGCAGACAGACAGCAACAAGCACAGAGGGATGGGCTGGTGATTGACTTTAGTAGCATAATCACTGATCTAAAATACAGCAGCCCAGTTCACAAGGGCAGTCAGTGCAGCTAAAACTGTGTTCCATTTTGACTGTCTGTGCATGGAACCGCCTGATAATCCAGTGCGTCCATGATAGCTGCATGAGATCCTAACTCCTAACTATTGAGCAATATGAACTTGTTTCTCTACAACATAAAGGAGAAGCTGATAAACCACAGCAGGCAATCACTTGCAACCATGTGCCACTTGCAGCCAATGTAGCCTTCATGTGCTGTCTGCAAAGGAATTTTGCAATTGTCACCACACCTGACAGAATCAGCTGGTTGCTGATCTGTCAGACAAACATAAATCTGGGGACTAGAAAGGATCTGGAATACTCCATGGTTGTAATCCTACTCCAGACCATCCCTTGAATTGGGAAGCCATTCTATGTGTCTATTCCAGGATTTTCTTGCTGTGGAAGTGAATGAGTGTTTTAAAGGGTTTTGGGAGAGACTAAGAATTTGAGTTTGCTGTCTAGCCTCCGCTTGATGGCTCACTCCTTTAGCTGCTCTCCCTAAATGAAACTTTGATACCACTTGTTACAAAGGATGAGAGTTATGGAGATGCAGATTGAGCTAAATATCTACTATATTATTTATGGGTATATATAATATACCCATATTATTTATGGGTATAACTAATAAAAAACCGGATGACAACTGTGATGTTTGGTCTGAGCATCTACACCATTGGATTGAACTGAAGACCTAAATTTCAGATTTTATGAACTGGATCAAATTCCCGTATTCATTCTCCTCTGAACTCATTAGTAGAGAACAAAGCAGCCCATGGGAAGCATGAAGCCCTATGCCATGATTACAAGATTGCTCCTGGTACCTAAAGAATAAAGTCCATGTTTCAGAACTGCTCACTTCGCTGCAGTGAAGGGTTGTTTTCACTGTGATGTACACTCAACAAATGTATCCGAAGTTAACACCATCATATGAGGGCTTGAAACACAAACAAAATCACATCACCATCTCATGGTCTATATAGGTTTGCACATAAATTTTGCTAGAGGGGGAAAAAAAAAAAGCCTGCATGGCTTTGTACTCAGTGCATGTGTGACCATAGAACAACAAGCACACAAAAAAACTCCAGAGATGAATTTTCCTAAGAAAAGAGTAGGAATGGGTTTCATGCCAAGACACACAATTAGAGTATTTGTAGGTGCCAAAGTGGTGTTGTTTATAAATGCAAAGGCTAGACCCCTTCACATGTGGCACTAACCACACTTGTCAGCTGGTGAAGGTAAAGCTACAGGTTGGTGATTTGAGAGAGGGGAGAAAAAAATTTTCAAACTTCACAAACATTTAATATTGGATCCTGGAATATTTGTTTACCTTAAAAGATATTAGAAACTAATATCTTCATCAACAAATAACTACAAATGCAAGACATTGAGAGGAGCTTTTTCCAAAATCTTCATCTGGCTGATTCTATCCTTCTCCTTTCCTTTCTGACCTTTCCCATACTATGTTAAATGAACCTTCCCATTTCTTGGTTTGGAAACATCTTCCCACAACTGTCGCTTTTTTTAAACTCCAAAATAAAAATGAAGGCTATTGCGCTCACTAAAACTTCAGTGTAACTCCTCTTCTCAACTGATTTCAAAGGAAAATATTCTGTGCAGATCTCCTTAAATGAACTGTCAACAAAGTATGCTCCGGGCAGCCAGAATTCAGAAAAGTCACCCAGTGCGCTGACTGGGGACTAGAAAAACAAACCAGGGAGCTGTTCCCCCAAAACAAGAGGAGATGAACCTTGTCCCACTAGAGCAGCTCTGAATGCTGAAGGTCTCCCTACGTGCCTGGCTGAGGAATCCAACCCCTCACCTCACTAACTTCGCCCTTGGAAAGGTTATCTTGCAATCAGAAATGTTGCGTTGCGTGACTTGGATCCATTGTTTATAGAATCGCCTAACCGACTTCATATGTATCTGGTCCAGGGAAACTGAAGTTATTAAAACACAACACTGAGACACTGAGCTCTGATAGCACTTCAACATGAACAAATAAAGCAAGAGTTTTCCCCAAAGTAAAGCAAAGCAAGGATCCCGGCCTTCGTGTGAACTGCAGGGATGAAAGGAGGATGTGATACCATCATCTGAACATTGACCTTTTCACTGTTGTTTCTTTTTCTAGCTCCAAGCTCCAGTCCTGGGTTTCTCCCACTCTCTTTCATCCCCTCAATCCAACTCCTAGCAAACCCCTGGAGCAGGTAAGCTGTGAACTGAAAAGGTTTTTGTCATGTTTTGACTCTATTGCTTTTGCAGCCTGGTCAGAGAAGTGTCTGGATTGTTAGTTTTGACCTTTAACCCCCAGTATCAACTTTGCTTGCAGAAAGTTCTACAGCTATGGTTGAAATGAGCACACAAACTGAAAGGTAAAAACACGCCCTGACTGACTGTATTTGTGAGGCATTGCTATCTCGTCAGAAATATCTGACTATGTTTTTTTCCGTATACTTTGCTCAATATTAATATCAGAATTTCTGGATCTCTGGTATGCCTGATTACTATGGAATAACCTCGCTGAAGTCTCTGGTAGTCCTGTCGTTGGTTAGAGAGGCCTCTGATATTAGGTATTGCAAATATCGGAGAAAACTCACAGTAAATCCTCAAAATGTTGTGTGATCCTATTCTAGAGAAATACTGCCCCTGGAGCTGTACTAAAAATTGGGAAAAGTTCGATGTTTCACAGAGAGGTACCACAATTGTTGAGTGAGAACTTTTGTATGACTGAAGAATTTGGTTTGATAAGAATAATTAATTTGCATATATCTAGGAGCTTTCATCCAGAGATCACAGAGCTCTTGGAGGGCAAAGGAAGTGCTTTGGCTACTTTAGACATCAGCGGAAAGAAGCACAACGGGAGTAAATAATAGCCTATGCATCACCTGCACTGTACAAGAAATTTCTACAGCAGCAGTACGCATCAGCCCAGCTAATACCCTAGTTCTCATGAAAAAAAAGCCCACCATAATTGTCACAAGCACAGGTTTTGCCTGTGAGTCAATATTTTGTCACTAGACTGTCTGTAAAGGAGGTTAGCGAGAACTTGGGGCTACCAAAGGGAATGTCAGCACAGTGCTTCCTTTGCAGCAACTGAATTCTGGTGCTCAGGACTGCTCTCTGTCCCCATACCACTCTAAAACAAACCAAGCATAAACTCAGTCAAGACTGAAGATTAAATGGGAACTTTCCATGTTAGAGTCCCCTGGACTGAAGAATTAAGGGAATAAGGGTCATCCTTATGTATTTCCAAGTCCATGCTACAGTACAGGTGAGATGAAAGGCATGGGGAGAGCAAGGATAGACCCCAGTATTTAGTGAAATTTTGTGCCCAAGAGAGAAGCAGGGTAGGATAGGTGAGGACACTAATTTTCCCTTAGGAACAGAAGCTACTCTGAAAAATCAGCTCGCTTCTGTGCACAAAACCAGATGGATTGTAGTGGTAATAAATGAATTAAATCTTTATCATCTGGAAGCAAAGCCAAGAGGAGAA
This sequence comes from Corapipo altera, assembly GCF_003945725.1. Classification (NCBI taxonomy): domain Eukaryota; kingdom Metazoa; phylum Chordata; class Aves; order Passeriformes; family Pipridae; genus Corapipo; species Corapipo altera. The sequence continues at coordinate 11,201,048 of NW_020884885.1, read as the reverse complement.
GAAAAACTAAGCTCAAAGAGTTTAAAAAAGACTCCACATTCCCCATAGAGGAAACAGATGTAAATCTGGCAAGAGGTCATTTGGAGATCCAAGATCTGCGGGTTGAAATGAGGTCTGGGTTATTCAGCCAAGTTTATTGTCAAGCTCAATGGTAATCATCAATTTAGTGTTCAAAAGTTTGCAGTCCTGAAATGTCTGGAGGTCTTTCTGCACCATCAAGGGCTTATCAGAGCTCACAGAGTCACTGCTTTGCAAACTTGTTTGTGCTGCTGTATGACAGCTTTTCAAACTCTCGTCTTGCTGGCTGAGGCACTTGAGAAAAGCGGATGTCAAGATTTGATATTGGTGAAGCTGCAAATGTCTTGATATTATTCCAACATTACTTAGGAAGTCTCACTATCTTATTGAGAGAGAAAAAGAAAAGCCTATGATTTTAGTAAAGGAAAAGGTATGGTGAGAAATGTGTAGGATGTGGAAAACCATTCAGTCAAATCAGTACTTTTCTTGAACTCACTGCACCATGTCTAGCAACACCTCAATTAAGCAAACCTTCTTAGCTTCTTAAAACGTACTGCCATAATTACTTGTGCTCACAGAAACATATATTCTGGTCTCTAGCCTTCCCTCAACTATTTTACCTCAATATTGTTGCACCTTTGTACTACAACAAAAATGTAGTTAGAAGGATAATTCTTTCCTCCCTTGTAGGAGAGAATTAGGAACTCCAAATTATGCTGACTTTGTTGACCAGGTTAGTGGGATTGAGATACAGATTTCTTCATGTGCTTACAAAATGTCTGTCCTTCACCATACCATTAATATTTATAACCATTACTGTAGATTTTTGTGGTTTTGCACTGCTGTCTATACAAAGACAGGATGGTGGGCTGGCAGGCCCTTGGGCTGGCCATGCCTGGCTACTCTGTTATTTTACTGTAAGTGCTTGGAAATTGCTGCATGAGAAGTGCTGGTTATCCAGTACTGTAAGATATCTTAATAGTCTCCTGTGGGACTGTGGCAATTTAGAAACTGAAAACAGCTAATCCAGCTCCCATTCACTCCCTGCCCCTGACTGAGAAGTCTCCCAGGAAGAGTATGTGTGTATATACATATCTATATATGTGTACATACATACAATAAATACACATATATAGCCAAGTACCCATGCCCTATTCCAGTCATGAACACCTTGCCTGTACAGTAAAACTTAGGAAAAACAAAAGCATCATTTAAGTCCTATTTCAACCCTCTGAACAAACCAATGGGCTGGCCTCCTACTGCTTGAAGGTAGTATCACCCTTCTTTCCTTGACATGTGAATCTGCAGCAGATCCTTGTATATGCATGCAGAAAGTCAAAGCGAAATGATGATGAGCTCTCAGCAAAGGCTAAAGTATTCTTAAAGGTAAAATAATACAAGGCTCTCCAGTCTGGCAATATCTTTGGCTTCACATGCTGTGAGGGAAACGTGGTGTAAGGAAAACAATGGTTCTGTAAATGGTCTTGAAAAGTCAGCACCAGGAATGCTCCAGAGGTAAGGATTTCTTCTGCCAAGGTTTCCTGGGCCTCTGGGGAGGGATGACTTGGCACCAGCCATGGATAGGCTCTGCCCTTCTGTCCTGAGGTGAGGAAGCTTTCTGATAACTCTGCATGCCTACAATCCACAGGAAAACCAAGTACATATTCAGTCAATCAAAATATTTCTCCTGGATTTTCACTTTAATTTTATGTCAACTGTGGGAGAACCCCTGCCTTTTCCTACTGGATGTGCCAAAATAGGATAGGATGACCATTGTTTCTCCTCAAAGTTCCGATCTTCAAACCAGAAGAGCTTTTGAAATCAGCCTTTCCCTGCAACTCCAATTGTTCTGACAAAACTGGAACTTTCTAAGAGGTGTGTGTGTATATGTGCATGTGAGAATTTCTTCAGAAAATGCCACCTGAACTCTTCCTTAGGAAGGCAGCTGTTAGATAAAGAAGGCTGAGGAAGATACAGGAGGAAGAGCTGTTACTGCCATTCCTTTGGCTCATGGGGCAAAACAGTCCTCTAATGGCACCTGCTCCTGTGGCTTGTGTGCTTGGTGGCAATGGGGGACTCTCAGCAGCAGACAGAGGTCTGCTCCCATCAGCATTAGGCCCAGAGCTATCCAATGACTGCAAGTATTAAATATCGTCCTCAGGCTATTTAATCTTGGCCACCACCAGTGGGTGGTGAAGCAAAACCAACACTTACAATGTTTAAGTTTTATAACAAGTCTTTCAGTGTAAACCAGTACTCTCCTCCTCACTTCCCATTACCCTGCACATCTCTTCAAAATTGCCTTTGTCAGTCAAACACTGGTTTTTTTTAGCATGCATGGTTTTCCATCTTGGACCTGATTATCTTGGCACTCAAGGTACAATTGCTTGCCAAGGTAACTCAGTTTAATCCATGGATCAATGCACCATTCCCATGTGTCAAGCTTCAGAGAAAAAAAAAAGAGATGTGAAAGAAATTTATTCAATATGCATTTTAAAATATGTATGTCTAAAATGCTACTTTGTTAAACAAAATGATCTCTAGAAAGAGTTTCTGAGAGGAAAGGCAGTTTTTTTACACATAGGTGAAGATGCTACCAAAGTATTTTGGGATTTTCGCCAACAGTGATGTGGTGATCAGAATTCTCAATAAGGAAAGCCTCAAGAATATGTTGGCACACTGTTGGCCCAACAAATAATCCTACATCAGTGCTGCCACCCATTCCATCATCCACTGGGGCTTCATCTGACTTACATCCCAGAAGCTGGGGCTGCAGGGGAGGCTAAAAATGAGCAGAGTCATAACACAACATCATTGCATGATGGTGCCATCTAGAAGGACAAACTAATCACCAAATTACCTGGCATTCCAGCTGTGGTTCTGAGACATCATATTGTAAATACTTAGGATGATGCAAGCTGCAGTGTTGTTATTTTGCTGTACCGAGTGCAGAAAAATGAAGGGAGACTGAGATGAATAACACACCCTTGGACTAGCATCAGTCAGCCCTGAACAGCTGGCTTGTCCCCAGCCTGCACCTCCTGTTTTGTTAGTCACTAGGGAGACCAAGGCAGGAGGTCACTTGCTCCAGTGGGGAAGTGCAGAGGACACCAGCATTTGAGGCTTCCATAGTTTTATAAAAGATTTTTCTTTGTAAACCAGATCAATATGCTGGATAAAGCACATGTTTCTACTTAGGTCAGGAGTGAGTCAATACAATCCATGTTTGAGGAAATGCAAAGACTAGGCTAGAGAGGAACTCAGGGGAGGACAAGATGATAAGTGAGCTTGACTGAGCTTCTTCACAATTTGCATCACTCATTCAAAGGGCAGTCATAGGTTACCTACCTTGTGCAAGGTGTGGGGTGCATCAGCCCAGGGGATACTTACTCCTGTAGAAAGGGCTCAAGGTTACACCTGGCAGGATAAACCAGCATCAGACTCCTTTGTGCATCCTGCAAGGAAATGCTTCCCAACGTATTATGACTGCTAAACTCCTGAGTCTCCAGGCAGCCAGGGCTGCTTCTGACAGCATTTACTGCTTGTCTGACCCTGTCCAAGGAAGTAGAAGCTGTTCTTATGGTGCACTCTTCAGTTCAGTTAATACCAAACAAGTTTACTTATAAAAAAATCCAACTTCTGGCAAAGTGAGGGTTTAATTTGTTGGTTATAAACTTGGAAAAAAAGTTACCAAAAAAAAAAGGCAAAAGAAAAAAATCGAGTGAAAGCAATGAAACGCTGAATAGTAACCTACCTTCTACCCATCTCTTTTTCTAGCTCTCAAGTAGGGTATGCCAGCTGTAGAAGATCAGGAGTCATTTGGAAAACACTTATTACCTTTCTGAATCTAAACTCCTTGAAGCTCTACTTACCTACACAGCTAGATTACCATGTCAGTATTCCATCCTAAACACTATCTTTCTTTTAGATGACTTCTAAAGCTAATTTTGGGGGAGCTATTCACCTCATCAACACTTGATGTATCCTCACTGCAGAAAACGCTTGCCCTGGGCAGACCTCCTCAGGGCCACCTCCTCTTATACCCTTCAGCCAAGATGAAACTCTCTAATTTCTCAATTCCCTTCTATTTCCAAATGTTCTTCCCAATTCTTCTGTTCCTATCCAACAGGAACTTAAATACTATAGAGCAGGACTGTGGTGATGATTTTGAGATTGAATCGATTAAACCTTTCACTAGTGAGGGTAGCAAAGTGTAGCCATGGACTGCCTGGGCAAGCAGCAGAACTTTTACTTTTGCAGCTTTTATGGAAACAGTTGGCCAACTGTTTGTAGGGATGTCCAGGAAATAGCCTGCCTTCCCATGGAATAGGTAGTTGGATAATCCTTCACAGCCTCCTCCAGGCTACATTTTTCTCATGGCTTACACTTCTTTTTCTCTTCCAGTCTTATGCAATTGTGGCGAATCCAGTAGCGTGTTGCCTTAATACTGAGAGAATGCACGTGAAAAACAATCCTACTGTTTATCCAGCAGGAGTACATTATAACATTTTCCTGATGGATGCAATGCCAATAAACCTGACATTGTAAGATGCAGCCTTTATGTATCCATCTTATCAAACCCACAAACTCCAGATCACCATATGATGATCTTCATAAAGACCCACATATGACATAATAATTATGTGAATGACAAAGTTGGTCTTCAGAGTGTTTTTCAGGGCCACCACCATCCCTACCTTCTCCTGAGTTTCAGGCCTAATCCCATCACATAAACAAGGCCTTCTTGCTTGGCACTACCAAATGATTGCAGCTCAGCACGTTCTAAATATATTCTCAGGAGACTGAATGTTGCTCCCAAGTGATCTGTTGTATTTTAAACACCAGGATAAGTAAGGCAAATATACACTTACTATGTAGCCCAATATGGAATTCCTGCCTTCTTATTCATTCATTTGCAAAACCACAAATAAAACCGTCCAAAAGTTCTAACCTTAAGTAGTTTGTAAAAGTTTTCCTGGGTTTCAAGGCATGGACAATGGAGAGTCCAGCTTGGTTTGAAAACCAGAAGTTCTTCAAGTGCACTTGTATATATGAGCATATGTAGAGGAGTGCATATAAAATGAAGGAGTACTGGGAGGAGGTATATATGCATGGGTAAATAAAAGAAAAAGGAAGGGAAGAGGGAGACGGAGTGTGTGTTTCATGTACATGCATTTTAACATATGTGCATTCAGGCATATTCATTCCAGAGAGAGTAAGTTAAGAAGAAAATACAAAAGTCAAATTTATCGAGAAAAAAAAATCGCACCTTTGGGGAAATGAACATGTTTATTTGAGTGAAACACCAAATGCTATACAGTCAGGCCATCTATCGAGAAGGAAGTGGTCATCAAGCAAGTGTTTTAGAAAAGAAACCCAGCAGAAGAGTGATGTGTAAATGGAAAATAAATAAATTTAACATAAGACATTCCTGCTTCCAGACTTGTATTAATAAAGCAGCTATTAGGTGGAGACACTGTGGTGATGCCTGAGTTGATGTTGGGTTTTCTTTTCATTTCTTGCAAGACCCTAATCAGCGTTACTTGAAATGATTATGTTGGTTTTAAAATAGCAAGAAGCAGTAAATTTTAATGGCACGTCTGAATGCTGTTCCATTTAATTTCTATGTGGAGCAATATTAAACCTCTAATAAATAACCTGTGTCTGAAATGGTCTCCCTGTCTGCCTTTGACACAAACACACACACACACAAGCCAGCTCCAAGAAACATCTTTGATGTTTCTGCCATGGACTAGGGAGAGATGGCACAAGGAAGGACTGAGGTGGGATATGGATCAGATGAGAACAGCATTCTACAGGGAAGAAGTATGTTTCCTCATTTTCCCATTATATGTATATTTTTTTCTATAGGAAAATACATTTTCGGGACACCTCTGTCATGGGCCAGCACAAATCTCATTTTATGCTAAATCCTGCTTATGTTTTAGAAACTAAAAGCCAAGATAAGTGGTGCTTGAGTTATTTCCAACTTGAATTGTCAATCCAGACAGCAAATTCTGGGACATAAATAAATGAGAGCTTTCACTTAGGCAGACATGTAAGCTGAGAGTTTTTCATTCCTTTGGGTCCAGGCATACCTAGATGACTTTAATAAATGGCACAGAAGCGAAGTCCACAAAGGCACAAAAGGTGTCATCATGATACAGTCCCTGTGACATCATTCATATCTCTGCCCCAGATTCCACCTCTGACTAACTTCTCGAGGATAGTCTTCCCTGGAAGCTCCTTCCTTGTGATATTTTCTTTTTCAAATGCTGGCAATTCATCTTTCTCCCTGTGTGCCACAACCAGTCCCTGGTTAAGAGGGGACTGATCCTTCCTGACAAAGGCTGTAGAAGAAGCAGTGCACCAGCGTCTACCCCAGCCCCAGTCATTCCTTCACCTCCTTCACTTCTCTCCTTGTTTTGGCCTCCACTATCCCAATCAGTCCTGTATCCAGTGTTTTCTGATGGGAAGCTTCTTGAAGTAGGAAGCAGAACAGTTTAGCTCTGTGCTAGGCACTATGCCATGCAATGTGCTGTTTTGCAGCCCTGCAAATGATTATTTTTTATGAACAGTGGCAGTCTGTCCGCAAAAGATCTGGATGTGGATTAGAATCATCTACTTCTTTAAACACAGCAAAGAGAGTTTGCAGAGAGGTTTGCCCCTCTAAATATTATAATCAATCAAGACACTCTGAAAAATATAGGAAGCAAGAGGGAAAAAGGAATTGGAGGAGAAATTTGGAGGACAGAAGCAAGGACGCTGTCTGCTTATCTTGCTCCAGGAGGTGGCTATTTGAAAGCTGGAGTCCATAAGTGAGAAATCCTAGATAAACACGAGGGTGTATTTATACCTTCCTCCAAGCTGGCTGACACAGGTGCTCACCAGACACGGGTTACCTGGGTGGCCTGAGCGTGGGCCCACACTGCTGAGAGGGAGGTAGATCACTGCAGGGAGTATCACTAGGGCCATACGTCTCACATGCCACCTGTAAGGTGCATATTTGAAACACGCTGCCAATCCATTGGGTACAAACTGCAAGAGCTCATTTGAACCTTGATAGCTCACTGGGGGAAATAATACACCTTTTTTTTTTTTTCTTTTTCCTAACAGTGGTACTATTTCTCCATCCCCATAGCTTGATTCCTCACCTGGCCCTTCCACATCCGCAAGGCTTTTGTTACTAATGCCATAAATCATGATTAGTAACAAACAGCAGAGAAGCTCTGAGAAGTGGGAGGCCAATTTCTCCACCAAGGTGGAAACCCTGAAGTTTTTGGTCCTTCTCCTGCCCTGGTGGTAGTTGCCTCCAGCTCTAGCTGCACAGGGGCTTTGTGTGTGTGTCAGCATCCCCCAGCTCCTGAGTTTCCCTTCCAGGCCTGACTGTCACTGGGGAATAAAGCTGTCACTGCAGAAAAAGCCTTTGACTGTTCTTGTTGGCACCCTGGGGGTGCTCCATGCTTACCAGCCTCCCATCACACTACAGCGGGACAAGCCTTTTTTGAGCTCTGCGTGTGTTCAGCACAGAGAAAAATGTTTCCACTTACTTTCCTCCCTCCTCTCTTTGGAATATGAGGCACACACTTGTCATGCTTAAAGGAGTGGATTTATGGTTGACTCTGTCTCTTATCTCCCTACAGAGCTCACTGGAGCTGCTCTCCAGATGGGACAGTATTACAAGCTTCATCATAGAAAGCCCAGTTCAGCCTACAGCCCAGATGTTCTTTGTTCCCAGAAATATTCCTTCCCAACAGTAAGTAAAAGGAAACTGGTGCTGGTATGCAGTCTCTGCTCCTTCTGTTTGCATCACTTGTTTATAGATTACACACTCCAGTCTCAGCACAGTTACCTCTCCAAAAGCCACTAATCAAACCTGATGCTGGGACTCCAAGCTCTGGGCGGTGCAATGCTGGAGTGTGTGTGGGAGATGGTGGAAAGGATTCAACAAGTCCCTCACAGACGCAACTACTGTTGCAGACTACTCCTAATATGAAGGGTGCCTTTCCCTTTCAGGTACAGATATGGGTTTCTTTTGATCCAAGGCCAAATTGAAGGTGCAAAACAAAGCTCACTTCATCCAGTATTTAGAGGGGAAAGATGTAGGATCTTGCCAATGGGAGATTCTGGTTAAGAAAACCACAGCTCAAACAAGTCCACCAATGGCAGCAGTGTAAAAGCAATCCTTATGGCAGAACAGCAATAACCGCCCATGCATTTACTAGAGCATCTCCCAGACATGCTCTGCACAGAGGGGAACACACTGATAAAAAACATCAGTGCCCTCTCCGAATGAAGCCTCCTGCTTGTGGAAGCTGGTTTTCCCACTGCTAACATTCTTGGAGGGACCTGGAGGGCTTGCTGCAGCAGATGTTGAACAATGGCATTGCTGCCTGGGTGAGCAGGCAGGCTCTCAGGATCTTGTAGGATGGCCTAGCCTGGCACCGTTCCTGCTCAGGTACAGCCCTACAGCTGCCCATGCAGCTGCATAGCAGCTGGGACATAAATAAATGAGGGTCCAGGCTGACCCGAGCCGTGCCTGCTGCTGGTGGCTATGCAGAGCTGGCCTTGTCTCGTCACGCTGCGTCCAGAGCGGGCAGGCGCGTCCTGTGGCAGCGGGATCATCCCCCTTATAAAGACTTCTTATTTATGCAGCTTTCCCTGTGCCCTGAACTTTGCCTGTGTCTCTGGCAAAAGGGCAGTTACCTCAGGTCAGAGCAGTGCCTCGAGCCAGCGCAGGGAATCGGCTTTCAATTTCAGCAGCGACTTTCCTTCCCTTTTTTCTCTTATCCCTCCAGCCATCACAGAATAATTCCCATCCCTATTAGTTTACCCCCCTCCCCCTTCCTTTCCCTTCCCCTTTGAAATCCTCCCGCCTGTCCCCGGGACGGGGCAGGGGGAGGCAGGGGGCGGCGGGAGAATTCCTCCAGATATTACACAAAAGCCTCATGTATCCCCAGTGTCAACCCCAGAGGGCGGCTGAGTAATTTAATTAAGGCAAAGGAGCTTTTGTTTTACTTGCTTTCTTTTTTGATTTTCTCAAGTTTAAGACAAGAAAGAAAAGAAAGAGGGAGAGAAATGTTAGCCCTCAGAGGAGGCGCAGCGATGCAAGCTTTCCTGTCTCTGCTCAGTCTCTTGTTGAGGAAAGACCACGGGCCTGTCACCCAGAGTGTGCAGGGCTCCCCAGCCTTGTATGGCTTCCCTCCTGCTACAGTGATTTAAAGGACTGGCATATTTCAAGAATTAGCCTGTATTCTTCTCCAGACAAACACATTCATGCTGTTCCCTCCATCTACCCCACACTGCTCTTTGTCTTCCCTGGTATCCGTTCCTTCATGGCTGTGTCTCACCCTTTCTCACTGCCCCTTCCCACCTCTTCTTTCTCCTATTCATACTACCTGTCCCCTCTCTCCCTTCTTTCCTGCTCTCCCTTCTCATGTGCTCTCACACACTTGTTTTCTCCCCTCTCTCCCCAGGAGACAAAACCTGGGCTCAGGGGCCCACCAGGAAACTCTCCTGCAGCCAAAGTGCACATCCTAGATTTCTCATCAGCATACCCTAAGAGAAGGTTGAAGCCCTAACAGGACACAGTTCTGCTGGGGGAAAAGTGTTGTCCTCTCTGGAGCTGGGATGGCCACAGGGTCTTCCACAAGAATTTCTTTTCTAGCATGGAATCCTGTTCAGGTTAAGAGCTGAACAGGCTGGTTCATTCATGGGGTCCCCCTGTGCTGCCCTCCAGGCCTAATGTTCTTACACATGTACCTCAGCCCAGGCACTGGGATCAGCCCAGAGGCAGACTTTGGGGGATACATCCTGTGCCACCAGGGCCAGCTGCAGCCTCCTTGCTGTTGCCCCATCACCACCTCTTGAGGGGACATTATCCCCCACTGAGGTGGCAAAGACATTTTCAGCACTATGCCCATGTGAGCAGAGGCCGCTATTGCTCACACTTGGAGCCATGGTAGTTCCCTCTGTGGGAGCGACAGCAAAGCCCTTGTGTTGGGTTTGACTGGCTGCATACCCCTCTCCTCCGCTCCTGCAGCTTGGCAGTCCTCCTGGCTCCTCACCTCCCTGCTGCCAGACTGCGGCTACCAGGCTGCTTCCAGCCCTGCCTGCCCCTGCTTGGAGCCCGCAGTCTTGCTTTCCCTCTTCTACCATCCCAACGTGCACAGCTCAACCTCCACTGTCCTCAGAGCTTGGGGTTGGGGGTGGTGTTTATTTGTCTTTCAGTTCATAATCTCTCTGAACTGTTCACCCTCCTGCCTCTCCTCACCCCACTCCCGTTCCCGAGGAGCCGTGAGCACCTCTGGGGGGGCTCCTAAAGGCCCCCGCCCGCAGAGGTTAACACAACACGGAGGGGCTGTGCTTAATTCCCTTTGTGTTCCAGCTCCCCCCTGAGCCAGGCGTCTTTTTTTAATGGACTCCACGAGCCCCGTGTTTGTGGCAGCCTTCCCTTATTGAAGGGGACATATAGACCAATTAGTTGTTATACAATAGCTCTGGATGGCCAGGCAATGGGGACCAAGGGCATTTACTCAAATTAATAGAGTCTGGAATTGATTTAACTCCAGGCAAAAAAAGCTAATTCAAGCTTTTGTATCTCTCTGATATCTCCTCAGACAAAACAGGACAGGTTTTTTTGGTGCCCATATTGAATGGAGATGTATACATCAATATACACTGGTAAAAGCCTTTGTTCCTAAATAGAAAAGTTTGACTCTGAACTGACAAAAAATATATATTTTCCCTTGTGTTTAGCCCATCTGTACAAAAAAAGCCCTCACTTTCAGAAAAAAAAATGCTCATTATAGGAAGCCCTTTTCCATGATTAAGGAGTTTATTCATTTAAGCGGAAGTCCCAGGAGTGAGGAGTGGCACAGAAGTTCACTTCTTAGGAAGTACATAAGCTTCCATCTTGTAAGTGCATCTGCAGCCACTGAAATGCACAGCCCAAAAAGTTGCCAGGGGGAGGGGTGTTTCCCATGCCCTAGGAAGGACAGAGATAGACAAGACTCAGCTGCAGAGGAAGCAAGAGCTACCTGCCTATAAACAGAGCGAAGGGCCTTGGGGAGACACTGGCTGGGCCCAGGGCATGCCAGCCCCCATTCGGGAAAGGCCCCCACAGCTCACTGGAGTGACATCAGCTCAGGTCTCTCCGAAGCTATCTGCCTCCACCCCCGAATATGTGCTGCAGACATTGCGCTCCTTTAGTCCATTCTGTTAGTCAAGACCTCTTCATAGGGGTCTTGACATGATTAGGAAATGCACACCAGGGAGAAGATGGAATTTTCTCTAGTGGCTGACTTCTTATAAAAGAAACCAAGGCTGAAAGATGGCAGAGACATGTTTCCTACAGTACATGATGTTCATATAAAATGTGTTCTTGGCTCCTCTCACACACTGTTTATCCCGTCTATGAAACAGGAGGCAGAGAAATGGCACATAAAACTGTCCACACAAGCTGGCAGTGCTGGAGGCCTTATATCCTGCTAGCTTGGCTCTCACAGCTACCAGACTGTGTGTCTGTAACCCTTGCTGTTTGCTGTTTGTGCACTACCCTCAGCCTTACAGAGACGGTCTATCCTGTGGTTAAAGTTGAGACCAGGAATCAGAGCTCCTCCATAGTGCCATTGATATCCTGCATAAAAAAAGCAAATTACTTTTGTATTGAGTAGAAATAGGATTAGTATTCATACTTTAACTGACAGCTGGTCAAAAATACTAGAACTGGGTTGCAAGTGATTTTGCAGATTAAGGCACTGATGTCATGTTGTATTGGTTCCTCGCTGGGAAAGTTCAGATTAGGATGAGATACACAAAGAAACATGCAACTCTCCAGCATTTCATAGATTTTAACAGCATACACGAAAACACTGGAAAATTAGTACCAGAAGTCACATCATTTTTGGGATAGTGATTACCTTCTTGCTGCAAAACAAAGCTCTTCATCCAGGGAACAACAGCTCTGCCCCAGCCTTGATCCATCTTTCAGTCCAGAGGATGATGGTACACATTATCATTTTTATAGATAGAAAAGTATTCCTCACTATTTGGAGAGCACAGCAACTCTGAGCAATTCTTGCTGTATCAATCAATGAACATGACATCATCCAACAAGGGGCAAAATGCTAATTATTGCAATTTCAGATATTGCAAATGTTTAAAGAACTCCTAGTGGGAAGTGTGAGGAGATCTGGAGGCTCCCCTACAGGTTCATTGTTATGGAAAGCTTTGGCAGGGCCATAAATTGACAGCATTAAAAAAGAAAAGCTTTTTCAAAAAAGGAAATAAATCAAACCAATAAGTATTCAAGAATGTGAACCAAGGAAGAGAATGATGGACAGGAGGTTTGTCTTCAGTAAAGCATGATTCCCTTAGACAAGACTGCCTGGAGAAGTAGTTCATTAGGAAAGTAAAAATAACCCACCTTCTGCTGATTGCTCCCTTCACTGTACCTCTCTTGTCCCAAACCCACTTTGCCTTTCTAAAGGGGAGAAGTAACACTGAGCTTTAGCTGTCTCTGAGCACTAGTAAAGCCCTAGAAAAGAGCAGCAGGATGTAGTTCTCATGTGGCCCCTGTCATCTTGGCAGCTTGGTGCTTCTGACACAATGCAGAAGAGAAAGGGCGTCCTTTCTGGGTTCCCTCTCCATTTTGGCACTGCAGTCAGTAGGCACATGCCCAAAAGCATGCTTACAGCTTTCTGTGAAGAGAAGCCATACAAAATACATCAAGCCAAGTAAAGTTACACTATTTGATTTGCTGCCTCTATTCAAACAATTCCATGATCTGCTTCTCCAATGCTAGAGTCAGTCAGTTCTTTACCTCTGACTGTTTCCATTAATCACAAAGGTATGTTTGGTGGGCTGTGCAGCAGATAGGGGGACAGGAGGGAAGCAAATCAACTTGTTGGAAAGTGGGACTCAAATAATCAGCTGACCAGTCTCATCACTGCTGGTGCCACAGCTACACCACCAGAGCTCTCAGAGTATGCTGGAGAATTGGGAGACTGGGGAGAGTGCTGCCTGTGGGAAAGCAGTCCAAGCTGGCAGTTGAAGCTGGCACATGAGCTGCAAAATGTCATCCTAGCTCTTCTCCCTCTCTCCTTCTACATACCAGCTTCCCAGAGCACTTCACCAGGGTTTGGGACAAAGCCAAATGAGCCAAACCAGAAGGAAAACAGGGCATCTGGCACCCACTACCTGTGCTAAGGGGTCCCTTGCCCAGTGTCTCTGAAAAAGTGCTGTCACACCTGGAGGAACCAAGGATGACACTGAACTGCATTCAAAAGTCTAAAGTATCTGATATTACAAGCTGTCATTTTTATTCTGCATGCAATATAATGTGCAGCATTTTCAGGGTGGTTACCTCACAAGACGAAGGGCTGCAGTATGCCTTGACACTGCCAGGCAAGAGGCACAGGCCAGACCCAGGGATTCCTTTTGCTGCACTGCCTCCAGAACCTCTTGTTCCCTCCTGCAAATCCCCCACTGGCTGCTCTGCTCTGATTCTTCAATCTGTATATCTGTTCTTGAAAACATGTTCTGAGGACAGTGAGTTTTGGAGATTTCCTGTACTCTGGATGTCAAACACCTTCCAAAATGTCAGAAGGTGAGCAAAGTCCCTTTATAGAGCCAGTTTTTCAAACAACTGGAATCTGTAAGCACACATAAATTCCTGCATATAGTTTCTGAAATTAGGTACCTTGACCAAACAGCTTCTCAAGGTAGTGGACAACAATAAAAAAGGAAATAATCTAACTTAAAAAAAAGAAAAAAAGAGTAGTGGAAATTGATTTAAAAACAATCCCTTTAAACCTTTGAAATGGAAAGGAAATGGTAACTTCTCCAAAGGTTCTTGACTACAGTGGTATTTTCATGCTGGTTTGCACACAAGCCTAGTATTGATATACCAGGTCAGAAGTCATGTATTTCTCTCACTTTGTAGTGCTGAACTCTCTGAATGAATTTGATATTACAACTAAGCTTTTTTTCTTTTCTTTTTTTTTTCTTTTTTAATAGTAAATTTGCTTCTAAGCAAATTTAGGGGAATGAAAGGACTGACAAATATGAGTCAAGATTATATTGACAAATATAATTGACAAATATATGACTGACAAATATATGACTGACAAATATGAGTCAAGTTGAGTATATACTCCAACTTAAGAGCTGGAAGCTAAAATACTGAGTTTTCATAAAAGAAAGTTTGAATTTTCTCTTTGAAAAATATTTCTTTTCTTTTAAAAGTAAATCTTCAAAGTTTTTTTTAAAAAAGAAGGAAGACAAAAAGAGACGACTGCATTTCAGTTTGTCCAAAGCAGAGACAGACATCATTCAACTGCAGGTACCCACACCCAGAGATGACTTTTCTAAGAGTCTTTCCTGGAAGGTCAGAGGAAAGAGAGAAATTCTTCTGAGATGGAGTTGGTACCTGAGCAGGATGTGCAGCAAAGGTAAAGGGGCAGTTCCTTTACCAGCTGCCCTCTACTAAGGGCCATGGGGGCATAGATTTTTTTTAGATTTTGTCTAATGTTACTAAGACAATAAACACAGAGAAGTAGGGTCTTCTAAAAACCAGCACAAAGATAGATTGTGGGGACTGCTAGTACATGATTTGCAGGGTTGAGATCAGTATGTAAAATGGGATTGGGAAGAGATTTAGGGCAAAAAAGTGGATTGTATGTTGATGTCATTTCTGAGATCCTAACTTGGAAATAAGCTTCTCCATTTTCATCCTTGGGGAATTAATCACCTAGCTACATGCTTAGGGAGGTGAATTTGTATAGCAAGAACATGAGCCATGTGAACAGAACAGGTTGGCAGAACAGTCTGTAACAGATATTCCAACTTGGTCAAATACAGAGTGACACAACCCTGCAGGAGACCAAATCTGGTGGCAGGCACACCAAGATGTTGGGAAGGTGGTGACAGCAAGCATTCAAAAGAGGTCTCTCACAAACTGCTCACATCACAGCCATGGGCGGCCATCAGCCATTTCCAGCCTGTCCTTTTCCTGGAGCTGCAGGATCCCTCCTTGTCAAAGACTTTGAGCTTCTACGAGAAGTTCTGGCTCTAATTGCTAGCCATTTTTCTAGGAAGAGAAATGGGCCATATCCCAGGACGTTCATCCTCTAAGCAAGCACTCCCAGCAGAGCAAAACCCACTGCTATGGCCCATGGAAGTACTGCCAGCACAGGCTAAATTTTGGGGTCCCTGCGAAGGGCTCACTCCAGCTGTGGCACCAGCCTTCTTGCAGTTGTGCTTTCCCATGTTGTATTTACCCTCTCAAGTTTCGTGTTTTCCTTGGGCTCCCTTTGGTAAACCTTCGGCTTTAGCATATTATTCGGGAAACAAGAGCTTGGTATTAAGTGATGATTATGCAATTTATTCTGACAGCGAAAAATGTGAAAAGAGGAAATTGACATTTGTGATTTTAGTTATGTGCTGACAACTATAATTAATCTTAATTCCAGCAAGTAGCAGATAAGGGAATGTGATGGGAAAACTTGCATTTTCATTGCTGCTGCCTAGGGACAGCTACTTAATCATGGCAATAAAATGGCACAAGTTAAGGAATTAAAGAGGGCAGAAACTTTAGAATAGTTTAAATACAAATAGAAAAGAAAGAAATGAAAATGCAATGAAATTGAGATATATAAGAGGAAAAATTAACTATATAGAAAAATACCACTGAACAAGGGTAAGATAGCAAGAGATGATTTTATAAAAGAAAAAGAGAAATCTGTCCAAAAACCCAGTTAGGGGCAATTGTAAACATAAACAGGAAAGGGCTGAGCTTAGATCTAATATACAGAAAATGGCAGAGCAGCTATTTTTCACTTTATTGGTTTAAAACTTTTTATGAATGTAAATGAAGATTGATCTTTTTAATTTGTCTTTTGAGGATGAAAAATTGTTTTTTAGTATGCTGTTATTTTAAAATGAAAATGACTGGTGATTTTGATTAACAAAATACATTAACTATTTGCAGTGAAGAAGCCTAGATCAGTTTCAAACCACATGAAGTGAAAACTAACATTTTTTGTTAAGTCCTGGTGGGAAAAAGAAAAATCCTTTAGTCCATTTCACTTCTGGTCATTATGTATCAAATTAAGAGATGGTATCCACTGGCTTCAGGCAGGAGGAGACAGACTAGAAGACTTCTTAAGGTCTTCTTTCCCTCTGCTTTCTCCTGGCTGTAATTGAATGGAATAGGATACATAGTGTTCCCTTTCCCTTTTCCCACAAAGTTTTTTTCAAGTTTATTTAAAGAATTTGCTTAGTGCAGGCAGAGCGCCTGCTTCACAAATACAGAGTTGATTGGGGTCTCTAGCCCTGCCATAATGGAGATAAGAAGAGAAGAAAACCGATTTCTGAAGAACATTTGAGTGGTGTTAGTATCACCCAGCAATTATGCCTGAGGCCATGGGCTCTTCCACCAATGCAGATCTGCCTATAGTTTTGGGTGGTCCCTAGCTTCTAGGAGGTAGCTAGCTACTTCTTCTCCTAGGAGGTAGCTTTCTCCACCAACCAAATATACCTTAATTTTGCAGAATTTAGTTTGTTACAAATTAGAATGAGATTGTATTGTTCCCAGCAGGTCCCTGTACTCGACCTGTTGCTCCTGCAGCCAGTGGAGAGGAACCCATGAGTCCAGTGCTTTCAGATGTGTGTCTCACGGAATCTGCACCACTGTATGGAGCACTGCTGGCTCAAAGGAGAGCCCAAGGTTGGCTTCATACTTTCTACAGATCTGAAATTTGCAAAATTTCCCTCTGTCTCATTTTAAAACAAATAAATCCACATACATACATATGCAGAGTCTACAACCTATTGGGCTTCTAAATGTCTAATATTAACTCCTTTTGACAGCTTAGGCACACATAAATGTCAAGGTTTTTTGAAGTCAGCTTGAAATTATAGACCAGTATCTGAAACCTTGCCATGCCTATCACACTTTGTGTGAATGCATCACACATCTTGTCTGTTTTTCTTATCAGCTCTCTCCTCTCTGATGAACTGAAGTCAGACAGAAGAAAAGCTTGCCTTCCATGAACATGGTGAGGCAACCTTGATGACCACCTCACCTGTCTGGCACTTGCTCTATCCCAGTTACTGGCCTGTTCTGATTCCTCTTCTAAAAAATCTGACCATCCATGGTGCTGTGAAGTGAATGAGGGTGAGCTCCATCTTAGATGAAGCTGAACAAGTTCAGTGTGCCCAGATGGCCAAGAAGGCTAATGGCATCTTGCCCTGTACCACAAACAGTGTGGCCAGCAGGACCAGGGAAGTGACTGTCCTCCCGTACTCGGCACTGGTGAGGCCGCACCTCGAGTACTATGCTCAGTTTTTGGCCTCTCACTTCAGAAAGGACATCGAGGTGCTGAAGCATGTCCAGAGAAGGACAATGAAGCTGGTGAAGGGCCTGGAGCCTGTCATATGAGGAGTGACTGAGGGAGCTGGGTTTTTTTATCCTAGAAAAGCAGAGGTTCAGGGAGTGACCTCATTGCCCCTCAAAACTACCTGAAAGGAGGTTGTAGTAAGCTGGGGGTCAGACTCTCCTGCCATGTCTCAAATGAAAGGATGAGAAGACATGGCCTTAAGTTGTGCCAGGGGAGGTTCAGATTAGATATTAGAAAAACATTTTTTGCTGAAAGAGTGGTTAGACAATGCAATAAGTTGTGAAATGAGGTGGTGGATTTACTGTCTCTGGAAGTGTTCAAGAGGCATCTGGATGTGGCATTTGGGGATATGATTTAACAGTGATTAAATTGGTGCTAGGTTGATGGTTAGGCTATATGATCTTAAAGTCTCTTCCAGCCTTGATGCTTAAGAAGTTATTCAAGACAAAGTCATCCTATTGGTGTTTTTCAACTGCTTTTTTGCTTGGGTAGGGGCAAATTTACTCAGGGGGAGGTAGAGAGGGAGAAGGTGAGAAAGGGAAGGCAAGCAGGGAAGTTTCAGCCCACACCCACTCTGATCCACTTCCCCTTTCCAGAGTTCTGTCAAGTGTTCCCAGCACAGCAGCATCATGGTTTCTTTGTGGGCCAAAAAGCCATGTGTTACACACGGCCAGTCAGCCTGATGAGTGGCTACAGGCACATGGCTCCTGCTGCCACACAACACTGACCCTTGCAGCTGGCCAGGTCACAAGCTTCTTTGGTCCATCATGTGCAGTTGGGCAGAATTCTTCAGCAAATATGGCCCAGATTAATGACATTACAATTCTTTTTGTGTTTTTTGTTTTTTAGAGAAAAATGGTAATTTTTAGCCAAAATGTAACTTGGTTCTTTAAGCCAATTCACTTAAAGAAATGTTCAGATAAGTATTCATATGAATTATCTTGAGAGTTTCTCTCACACTCAATATTTTTCTTTACTTTCTACCATCAAACATGATTCCTCATCCAAAATCACCTTCAGTTGATAAATTCTATATCCAAACTGAGGTTTACAGAAACCTTCGTTTACAGTCAGACTGTGGAAATCCCAATGACAGAAAGTTCCAAGTCCAATGTGGTAAATTAAAAAAAAAAAAAAAGAAAGAAAGAAAGTTCAGTAAATATATAACTAACATTTGTTTATATTTAGGATAAGCAAATCTGATGCTCCATGGCATAGGGCCAATCATGTGATGGTCAGGAAGGAATTTGCATCACAGGTGATTTCTGTACATTACTGCACAATTAGACAGGTGCTTTGTGTGATGTTTAAGTTTCCTTTAAAAAGAAAAGGTAGTGGTTGTCACTGAATCTGTTAATGAATACCAGCAGGCTAATCTGGCATTTCATTCACTCCTTCTCTCCTGCAACTGTCTGCTAAGAAAGGCCAGTGAAAGAACTGCTGTTTTTCCTTGGGAGTTTCTCTCAGTAAAGCAAAAAACACAAAAGGGACATGTATAAGAAACAGAATCCCTCCTGCCTTGAACCCATTCACTGTGCCATGTGTGTCACCATAAGTGAAAATGAAGGTCATGTGTTAGTCCATGGGAATGGTCATCTAGAGCAGCCAAGTACACTTTACAACTGTTCTTCTTAAAACAGATTAATTTTAAAAAGGTTAACTATTTCATCCAGCAAGCCAACCTGATAGATAAATCAGAATACAAGAAGACATTTAAGTTTTTTGGTCAAAAAACTCTGATCTCCATGACATGGTTGGAAATGAGGCTACCAGTGCTACCAAGCGCCTCCTTGTACAGATCAACAGGTTACTTCTGCAGGGTTGAAGCTGGCAGCCTAGAGATCAGTATCCCATCTGTACCGTGACACAAAAAGCCTTTTATGTTCTTAACTTCTACATCTAGTACAAGAAAAATCTTCAATAGAATGAATTTCAGATTTGCAGCAGAAATAACTGTGTAGCAATGCTGACATTCAAACAGTGAGACACTTTAATAACAGGTACCAGAATAACCATTTGATTGAGAAACCTGATGTTTTGGGACAGATTTAGTTGGACATACTGTGATGTATTAGATTATAGATAACCAGGTTTATTAGTTCATTTAGGACTGTTAAGTCTGCACTTTCTAGCCAATTATATGCCCACAAGAAGACACGTCAGCTTCCAGTAACTTGGTCATTATGGTGTTTCAACAACCCATTGAAGGAGATGGCATGGTGAGGGAAGGAAAGTCCTTGCTGTATTTCAGCAGTCTTATACTCTGGCTGAACTTGACTTATGTCTTAAAAGTAAGAGTTGTAGTAGTTATGAAGAAAAGCTATTGACAAGAACATTTTTCATGTGAATCAGAGCCTGCTTTGTTTTCAGATGTGCCAATACTGGCAGCTTCCATTTTGTCTGCAACAAACTTGCTTAGGGATGGCATTAGAAGGCAGCAGTCAAGTCTACTGCAGCATCTTATGATTCCACCAATGGATCCAGGAGAAAAATTAAAAACTATAAAGCTCGAGTTAGAGCTTGACAGGTGGGTGAAAACAGAACCATTTCTTACTGCAGCACAATCTTAAATAACTATTCATATTGCCAAGAACAAAATAGAAAAACTCACCCAACCACATGCATTTGGAGCAATTTCTAGGTTGTACAAAGGGTGTAGTGGGTACACTAACTGTAAGACCATTTCTAAGTCTTGTGAGTCACAAGCAGGTCTGAAAATGAGAACTTCATTGTTTTGTTCTGGGCTTCACCATGTACTAACCGTGTGATGAGACTTTGGGATGATTTGACAAGGTGTTGGTAAAACAGAGGTAATGATGCTCATCTACCTGGTAAGGGACAGCTGAATACTGAAATTTGGAACAGTGATATTAAGGAACTGCGTGCAGTCTTCATAAGACTGGCTTAAAAGTAGTGTCTTAAACTCAACACAACCATTCCTACCTACCCTCACCAAAAAAAAAAGGAAGGCTGTAAAAAATGTACATATCACACATGTAAAGAACTTGTGAAATTTGGCAATACTACCTTGCAAAGGTTTCAGTGTTCTTTGACAACTGGAAACCTTATCTGGTCCAAAACATTTCTTTCTTAGCCCAAGTTTTATTTCAGAAGTAGTTTCTTTAGGGAAAGGTTAGCTGTCAGCCCTGGGCATGGTGTATCCTCACTGATGAACAGACATTTGGATCTACAATTTCAGCAGGCCTTGGAGAAACCACTCCAAGCTAAATGGGTTAAATATTTCCATCAACATACATAGCACAGACAGATACAGTTAAAAGACAGTTTGAGCTGATTCAGAGGCAGTGTATATTTCCAAATAAATTCAATTTACTAAGACTGACTCATAAATGGAGCCTAGTGTCAGTAAGCCCTCTAATAGAAAACTTGCAGTCTTTGTACTTTCTGAGCTGAGTAAGTACCAAACCTGATGAACCTGGCTCTGGGATGCAACAACCAAGTCTCCCTTCCCTGCAGGGACAAATGTGCTGACACTACATAATGCTTACAGGTGTTATTCAATATTACAAACACTAATAACAGACTTTCATCTACAGGAGTCTCCTGTCTAAAGCCCTCCAAGCTTCTGAACACAAATAAACTCCAAACATTATTTACATTAAACAGGCAATATGCCCAACTGAATCACATAACAGGAACAAAGTTTGGGAGAAAACTTGGCATACTGGGATCACTCATCTGCAATGCTCAGCAGCAGCATGAAGAATGAGGAAGATGCAGCAGGCTTGTCTCTTGTTCCTTCTGCTTGAAATAGGAAGGAATTCTCCCAACAGGGAACTCTGGCAACAAGAAGTGTGGTGCAAGCAGGCTCTTTGCTCTGTGGGCAATCCCTTAGAAAGGGCCTTGGGTTGTTACTCATTGCCTCTGAGATATATGCTGGCCTCAAGGATTTTTCAGGCTTAGGTGTGATCCCAGTCTCACAAAATATCTGGGAAGGAGGCTCTGCAAAGAAGACCCGGCAATCTCTGAGCCTTGGTCTTTGGGTTTCCTTCTGGAGGTGAGAGGTCGTTGGCACATTTCAAGCAGAATTGACCCTCCTTCCAGCCCAAGCAGTTTCCTCCCTCTGTGCAGAGATCCGTGTTGAGAGTGAGCCTGTAACTACGGGTGTTGATACTGCCCACTGTGAACAGCAGCTGAGATTTGTTACTGTTGGGCTATGCTGAAACTATTCTTATTCATGGATTCAACTGTGGCTTCTTAGTAGTGGCGGACAAAGACACAGTCTGAGAAAGACAAGGTCTTAATGATGAGGAAAGGTAAAGGCTGTTGTGTTAAGCAATTAAATCGCCTCTTAAAGGAGCAGATTAGTTCTCGATACTAATACAGGGGTAATGCCCATCTTGGACAGGACACAAAGAGCTGGATCAGAACTACTAATGACCCCTGTCTATTCCAGATGGGTGAGTTTGCAAGTAGTTTGCTGGCATAAACCCAGAGATACATAAAGCATCAAGTCTTCAGTCTTTACTGGAGGAAATGAATTACAAAGAAGATATTAAAGCAATGTGTCTGCACTCATTTTGCATCAGAAAGATGGAAGGAGTTCATTTCAATCCTCCCTCCCCTCTGTCATCAAGTGTCCTAACACCAGTGAAATCCCTTTCACATCAGGTCAGGCAGATCACTTTTCAGCAGCTGCTTCCCACAGCCAAAAGGGAGAACAGGGCTGGCCAGGCAGCAGCTGGGAGCTGGGGTAAGGCAGCAGGTGCCAAACACTTGTGGAGTCCTGGAGTTCCCCAGCACTTGGACTGGATAGCCAGCAGTGGGGAGAGGGCTTTTCTCAGCTCATGCTCTGGATGGGGCTGGAGGAATGCTGCTGTGCATCAGCATTCATGCTCCATGGCAAGTTGGATGTGAGGGGTGCTGGGGCTCCAGAGACAGAAGGTACTGCCAATGCCAAGCCATGTGGACCTGCAGGATAATGAGTAACTCTTGGTTGCATGAACAAGATTGGGGCTAGATGGGTTGAAAGTTGCAGTCATATTGGGTCTGGCTCTTGCATGCCCTCTGCAGCACAGGGTGTATGGGGCAGATGGGAAACATGCGGCAGAGGTTGTGGCAGATGGGAAAGGGAGGAATAGCACTGTGCTGAGAGTGGCCAACAAGGGGTGGTGAACTCATGAGTGGGCAAAATGCCCATCATATGTTAAACTGTACATTACTTGCAGTGGCTATTTGGACATGTTTCTGTGCTGTGCACCTACCTAAGCACACATTCACAAACTTGCCTGCTGTCAGCCTATTTAAACCAGATGTCATATGGACCAAAAGGCTTCTTTCATATGGAGGGAACCACTGGCATGGAGCAAAATGAGGTGTAAGAGATTTTGAAAAACAGACTTGGGGAGCATCACCCCACTGCGTCTGTATCACTGAGAGGAGTCACGACATTGCAGTCCACAGGCTCTGGAAACCTGCATGAAAAGGTGCCCAATACCCTTGTTACAGCAAAGGTTGCAACAAGATGAAGTTCAAAAGGAAAGTGAAACAAGTTTGGGTGACTGCCAGATAATATGAATCCCAAGCACATTTTGCCACGTGTGACAAAGATTAAGGCCTTTTTTAATACAGCAGACCAAATATTTGGGAAAGAAAAATTTGTGTTCCTGACATGAAACGTTCAACAGAGATTTAGGAAGGTGACATTCTTCTGTGCACTTGGGATGGGAATGGCAGGCGGACAAGAGAGGAGATGCAGCCAGTCTCAGGAACCTGGTGTTCATGGACACTCTTTTGTGATCATCCCTTTATTATTGAAATGTCCGGATGCCTCACAGTACTAAGGCAGCCTGGCCTGCAGCAAGTCAAAAAAAAAAAAAAAAAAAAGAAAATTGTCCCTGAGCATATTAAAAAGGCAGCTCCTCTGCTTTGGGCAGTCCCTGCTGGAGAGTGCCCTCCTGCAGCACTGCTGTGGATTTGTCCTTGCTCTACAGGCAGTTTGAGGTACTGTCAGGTATCAGATATTGGCTAGACCCTGAAGGACTGTCTTAAAGGTAATTAAAACTGGGGGAATTAAATTTCTAATATGGACCATCTGCCCATAACAGAGCTGAAGGAGCCATGCCATTGAGCAGGTTTCCACTGAATATTACCTAACATTTATTGTTGAGTGAGAGGAGTAATTTTTAAATTTTTAGTACAAGTCTCAATCCTTATCAACACTGAGAACTTGGGTTAAAAGAATGCAATTGAAACTCTGAAGGTGGATAGGTATTACTATCTCACTTGTTACTTACTAAGTCTGGGGTAGTGAGGGTCCTAACCTGGTCCAGAAGGAGCTATGCTTGCCTTGCATGACTTGCTTGTCTAACAGCAGTCATAGGACTTTCCTGATTTACTTCTCAGTAGAATATGCTTGGACATAAGCATTTTGATTAAGAGGGGCAGTAGATCTTTGGTCTTGAATCATGTCCCATGGGTCATGGGACTATGGGACAATGTGCCATTGACCTCTGATTTGCTTTTTGGATGACACTGACTTCATAACTCAGATGTTTCTAGGACCTAGTATTTTTTCCCTTCTCTTTTCCACCCTAAATTCACAGTGAACTATGCAACTATTTGCCCTACTGCAGCTTCAAGTTCTCCTTGGTCTGATTTCTCAGCTTGCTGGTTCTAAGGCTGTGAGTCTCAGGCAGGACCAGAGGCAATGAAGTCAGTCCAGGGGAGCAGCAACAAGGAACTACAGATTTTCAGATGGACTCCACTATATCCAAACCCCAAAACTTCTGGCAGAAATTGAGGATAATAACAATATTAAATAGCAGAGTCCTAGTAAATGTAACAGTGAAAATGGGACATAAGGTTTAAAAACAGCAGTGCTTTGCATGGAGAGAAAAACAAGAATCGTTGGTACTTAGGCTCCAAGTTTTCCTTTACTGTAACAATTAAATTAGAATAATGTGAATTGTTTGTTCACTCTGGAAAAAAAATTAGGTTTCTTTTTAGCTCCTCTTGTTCTTATACCAAAGGTATCACTCATGCATCCAAACAGTCTCTTTGTTACCTGAGAGGAATATTCTTAATTTCATGCTAATCCTTTGGCCTTCCCTGTGATATAAAACAGAGAAAAAAGAATGTGCTTGGCATATTACAAAGCCTAGCAACCAGTATTTCTCATCTTATTAAACACGGCAAAAGATGAAACTTTCAACCTCATATTTTCCAGGTTCTGAGGCAGGATTTCCCACTGCTCTGCAGTGGATCATCTCCAAGAACTCAACAAGAACTTCTCTGGTTTGCAGGCTACAAGGAAATATCCCTCAATACCACATACCAAACTCTATTCCCATGCCAGAAGAGTGGAGCTGTCACTGGCCCCTTCTCTTTTTTGTTTTTTTATGTGATACAAACCAGATGCAAGAATTCCCTCATTACCTAATTTTTCCATTGCAGGGGACAAAAGTTCCTACCAGTCATTTTCCACAGGGGTTTACTTTCACCATATAGCTGTTTCTCAGTTACACATGAAGAGGCATGAAAGGTGTTACTGGAAAAAGGAAGAGGCTTGGACTTCCAGTCTTACATTTTCTCATTTGTGGTGGGATCTCTTGTTCCTTGAGATCCTTGTTTAGATTGATCAGTTTGAAAGCGAGGAAAAGAGAGAAAACACTAACATTCACCAGATACACTCACTCCTAGATGCTTCCATTTGTATGTGTAGAAGCATCAACAGTACTCACTGGTGTGAAGAATTGCTCTGCTTCCCTGAAGTTACTACAAGGACACCTTGCCACCACAGATGGAAGTTTACCTGTGCAGGCTGTAGCCTTGCTCTTTTGGCAGAACAAGGCACAGACACCGCAGATCTGACACCTCTCATCAAGCCACCTTGCTTGAAAAGCCATGGCAATTTTACTCCTTCAAATCTATCTCTAATACTACTCAGTAGTAACACACTACTGAGTGTGACACAGTCCCAGCTGGACTGCCATTAGAGAAGGAGAAGAAAACATAAGCTATGTGATGAAACCTTGGTGCCAGCAATTTGCATGTGATCACCGCAAGGGTGATTGATGGGTTGTTTTGCAGCCTGTAAAGTACGAATGCAAGCAAACCTCAACTGCTCACATGGAAACACATCTGCTTGCCAAGTCATCAGTGGAGCAGGTGGGCTGTGCTATTGCTAAAGCTGTGCCTGCAGGCAGGGTCTGCTGGCCGCAGTGGTGTGGGCTTAGGTTAAATGTTGCTTGTGTGTTGCTCAAACGTGTTGAACCGGCTTGTCCTTGCAACTCAGTGGAGCGCGCTAGAGGTCCCACACTGAGGTTCCCCAGGAAGTGGTCTCAGGGTGTTGATGGTGCGCTCTCCTCAAGACAAGAGGGGTTATAAAGGGGTTAT
The DNA here is from genome assembly GCF_003945725.1 of Corapipo altera. Taxonomy (NCBI): domain Eukaryota; kingdom Metazoa; phylum Chordata; class Aves; order Passeriformes; family Pipridae; genus Corapipo; species Corapipo altera. Next base: position 11,175,270 of record NW_020884885.1, on the reverse strand, counting down.
AAAGAGGGGTTATAAAGGCAAGCACATACCCTTCTAAACAAGGCTGGACTATTTTCAATGTCTGTGCTGTAAATAGTGCTGCATGCATGTAGGAACAGGCCAGCTCTGGACAACAGCAGCTCAGACACCTCTACAGGTTGTCCCCATGCAGGGTAGGAATATCCACAAGCTTGGTAATAGCTCAATACTAGTAATAAAACCTCAACTAGTATGGGAGAAACAGAAGAAAGAATTATAGCTGAAGTTTTACAGAAAAGATGTCTTTGATGAAGGCTGAGGAACTAGTAGAAGGGTACAAGATTCTTTCCATCCGTGCTTTATTACTTGGTCTGTTATTTAAAAAGTCTAGGCCACCTTAGCTGTAAGATGTCAACCCCCTGATGGAGGGACACAAGTCAGAAACTTCAGAATGAGGGCATCCAAAGTGGCTAGTGATTTACAAAGCCTTGGATAGAAATCACTCCTTCAAAATAACAACTATTACTTTAGACAGGTGCCTCCTTAAACACTGATGCAGGTATTTTCATTGGGTTTCATTTAAATTTATTGGTAGAGAAATTTAGCAAATCGAGGACTCATTTTTTTATCTAGGAATGCAGAGATAATGCTATTTTTCATAGCATTAGGACAATCCTACTAAACTTGCAAATCTACTGGTTTCTCAAGCAAAAATGACATTTCTTCTGTCCAGGGCACTCAGGAATTGCAGTGGGGTGTGATTTAGGAACTCAGGTTTTTCATTATGGTGGCATCGGAATGCAGTGTTTTTCCACATTAAAAACTTCAATAGTCCATGTTTCCTATTTCAAGGAAACTTCAAAAGTTTGTGTTTCCTGTGTTAGAAGGAAAAAAACAACCCCAAAACTTAGCCTTTTAGATTTGGTGTTTTTTGGTTTCGACTCTTCAGTTCCAGCAAGTGATGTTGAAGATTTACTCCCAGAACTTGTAATGTTGATCTGATCTTCTGACCTTCAAGCTACAGTGCTGAACATATCCTGGAAACTGCCATAAGAGATACTTCATAGTCAGTACAGCTAATAAAGGATCCTTTTGTAGCAAGAATCTTTTTGTGTAAGCTGTACGCTCTTCTCCATTTTTCCTGTCCCCTGTGGGTGGTCAGAGCTGGAAGTAAAACATTAAAAAAAATCAAACCATTTCAAATGCAAGGAATCTTAAGTTCACAGACTGTGGCTCATTGTCAGTAACAATTTCCTCTGGAATGGTGAAAAGAGAGTTGGTTTTTTTCTTAGTAAAAGCACCTCTTCTCTATCTATATTTTGGGTTGCTATGCTAGAGAGATGTACCCCACTGAACAGTCCAGAAAAGCAAATTTTTTTAAAAAGCTGTTTAAAATCTGTCACTTGAGGAAAAGTTACCTTCCTCTCTCTCCATCCTAATACCAATATTTTTCCCCAAATAACTTCTTTTTCTGAAAATTACTCCCCAAAATTGTTCCATTAAAAATAGGACATTTTCTAAAATTCATTTCTAGGATACATTTTTTTTCTTGCAAACAGAGGCTAAGAGACTTCTTGTAAGCAGAACATCTGAAACAACAACACTTCAAACTTCTGTTTAGAAAAAATGTAAATTCTAATCAGACATTATCCACTGTTAATGGAGTAAGAGCTGCCACCTGCTTCCCAAACCCAGTAATGTTTCACAATAATTCCTGAGAGGATTTATTGTGGTAGTGGGGTTGATGGAGCAGTCTCCAGTTCCCACATGCTGAAACCCCCAATGCTGTGCTTGTGGGGTGCAAGCAGGGCACTGGCATCAACTGAGTCAGAGAATGGTCCTGATGCTCTGCTGTGCTGTATGCACAATACTCATGAGTTGTTTAGTGCAGTCCTGTTCATCCTTTTTACTTATACCCATTATGATACTACTACTAACTCAGAGAAAATTACTCAGTGGATGTAGATTTTTGATTAGCTTCTTCAGATTCCTAACTGACTTGGGTTAAATCAAAATAACACTGATTTAAAGCAGGATGAGAATTTCATATTTTGTGATCTGATTAAATCACAACTTAAAATGTTCTCATGCCCAAGATACCCATAATAAATGTCTACGCCCCTGATGCTCCCAGTTAGGTACAAGATTAGCATCCCTTTCTGAAGTCCACTTTCTGTTATGCTAAAAAATTTTGTCTCATTTTTACTACACCATCTAGCAACAGGACTTGGACAGGTTATCGAAATGAAAATTATATGGTTTTTTATGCAGAGTTTCTGATGTCTGGACATGATTTTGAAGGCAGTGGGAACAGAAAGAGGCATGTAAATGATAAAGAAAGCACTGGTTAGGGAAAACAGCAAGGCCATTAACTTGGAGCAAAAGAGAGAGCTGGTTAATTATTTGTCTATTTTCATTAAAAGGAACAAGGGAGGATGGGAACTTGTTGTAGTCAAACTTGAGGAAAAGTCTTTTATTCCTAAAATAAAACAGGTATTGCTCTCTGAAAACCGCAGTGGACAAAAGTTCCCAAATCATGATCCGCATCAGGACTGCATTGGAACAGTCTGGCTCTGTCCTGTCTTGGGACAGGGAAGGGGCTGTTAATGACAGCTGGTTTCAGAGACCTTCCTAGGACAAGCAAGCCCTGTAATGTGAAAGAGCCCATCTTCCAAGCAGAAAACACATGAATATCTCAGCTAGCAAAGACAGTTCTCCTCCTGCACAGAAAACTGTGTTGTGCAAGGGATGTCTGGGAATCAGACGCAAATCAAATTCCAGAGAGCCTTGTTCTGAGAAGTGATCTTTAAGGCTAGAGAGCATGATTTTTTCAAGCAGGTCCTCAGGACCATGTCAAGCTGACCTTTCATTAGTTCCTGTTCGAGGGGGTGTATACAAATACTGGGATATCATGCTTGGTCTAGCCTTGAGTATCAAGCCCACAGTCCTGCCCATCTGTTGCACAAAGGCAGGCCTCAAAAGAAGCAGCTGCAAAGGAGATGGAGTCTTTTCACTCTTCAGTTGAAAGAGAAAAATCCTGAGGAAGTAGAAAACTAAATTTCAATAAATTTAGAAAACCCTGAACATTATTTCCTTGTTTCTATACATTGCCATCTATGACTTGTCATTGACAGAAAAAAAGTAGATTTGTAATTCATCTTTTGATTACAATTTATTGTATTATATTGAATTTATTGTGCTCTCTGTAGGAAGCTAGCATGCCTAATATATATTTTTCTTTCAAGTGTGGTGAATCAATATACACATTCAATTAAACACCCTGAAAATATGCCTATTAAGTATATTTAACTTGTGGGTGGCACTTCTACTTGAAAAATATAAACCCATCTCTACTCCACCTCCCTCTCCAAATATGTCCCAGAAATTATTATTGCTATTATCTTTTTTTTTGTCTGAGGAAACATGGCCCAAATTAACCAATGTGGCCGAACATGCAGATATGTTTCCTGTTTCCTTCCTCCTCATTATCTTACTTGAGTGAGCTCAGAAATATGCCCACCAGAAATAAAGAGGTCTCAGCTGCAAGCAGCTGGCTCTCTACTGCTGCAAGAAGTCCCAGGCCAAGGCTGAGAAACTGTGTGTAAGAATGGGCCAACTGCTTCTCCTCTTGCCTTTGTAACATGCTACCATTCTGTGTGTGGGCTTTGATTCATGCACCCTATTGGAGGCAGTCCTAGGAATTTTTCAGCAGCTTCAGATAATTAAAAATGAATAATGCCTTCAGCACAATAACCCTTGTGCTAATTGCTGGGATATTAAGCTACATTCCTTTCACTTTGCCCTTACATTTAGAGATTCTTGCATTAACATTGCACTGGTACTGTGGAAGCAGTTAGGGTGAAAAATTGAAAAGTTCAGGCATGAGGCTACAAGGAAGAAGAGCATTTGTTATTTGGTTGCATGTGAAAGGCAGTGTGGCACACCAGTAAATAAATCACTTGGCTTTTTCTGGTAAAATGATGGCCTTTTGTTAATTAACAATGATAATAGGAAACCTACAGACCAAAGTGTTAATCCTGCTTTGTCACCAGGATGAACAGGGCAAGCCGTATCTCTCTGCTCTGGTCTCTCACTAAGATGTCCTTATATATCAGTGTTCTGCTTTGTAGCACTCCACGAGGCAGCCAAGTCAAGATCAAAAGGGAGGAAGGCCTTCCACTATGAAGTGAAAAGCACAGATTTTAGGTCCCAGTTTCAAAGTCAGGAGTGAATTTTAAAGCCTTTCCATATAGCTTTGGCATGGCAGTAACAGAGTTGGCAAAACATGCTCAAAACTCAGAGTGGTGGGTACCTTGGGAATTGCTTGTGATACATGATCAAGTTTCAATATCAAATTCATATAGATCATAAAAGTAATCTAAATCTATGCTATTTTATATTATCGTCAGTAACATGTCAAAGAGAGCTCTGAATGGAGCAAGAGAATCCTTTTGTTTGCACAAGAAGCAAAGGATCATGTGGCAGAAGAAAGGTATGGAAGACTTGCCTTGGCAGAGGTGGAAAGAACACAGGCTTCAAAGTATATGGACAGAGAGACATTGAGGGGAGCTGCTTTCAGCAACAAATGAAATTTTGAACCTTACATGAACAGGGATGGTAAGCAGAAACTAAGACTATTTGTATCAGCATATTGCACAAAGATTGAAGGGAAACAGAAAGGTCAAAAGGAAGAGTAGATGCAATAAAGGCTTTTGTTCATCAGTGTAGGAAATATTCTGAGTTTTCATAGACTGGGCCCTACCTGAAACATGTATTTCCTCTGAAGGGAAGCTCTACTCCAGCACATCTGGAACTGATTTCTAGGAGAAGCCAGAGGCGGTTTGCTACACTCCTATATCAGATGCACCTGTGAGAGGCCCACGAATCACCTTAATAAAAGTGAGCATAAAAAGGGTCTTGGGCTTATGCAGTGGGGAATCCATATGGAGGGCTCATGCATGCTCACTTGTACTTTATCTGAGCCCTCCTGGTCCAGCATGTGTCCTCAGCCACTTCTCAGCTGAGGCAGTACATGCTCACTCACTCTCCCGGACTAAAACTCAAGCCCTGGGGACTTCCCCAAGTGTACTGTGGGTTTGGGGCAGCCAGACAGCTTGGCTGGTGTTGTGAGCACTGTAACTCTGCCTGAGAAGATTTTGGTGGTGTTTTGTGGCCAAGTGAAGCCATAGCTATTTGTCAGCAGCAAAGTTTGTTTCATATTATGGTCCACTGTCTTCTTCTGCACCTACACAGGATGGGGAGAGAGAGGGACCTTACAGGAAGGGGGTGTTTGTATGCCTCCTTTCATCCTCCATCAGTCCAGGAGGGTGATGAGTAGGGGATGGCAGCCAGAGCGACTAGAGGTTTCACGAAGTATTTTAAACTTTGTGAAGAACAGCTTCTGCCAACATCTATTCTCACAGCGTTCTTCATTTACTGAACTTTAAATCAGGCTCTGTTTTTCTTCATCCTTACTGTCTTACCCATGCCATCAAAGTCATCTTCCTTCCAAGCCACTGACATTTTTATTCAGTATTTCCATTTGTGCCTTGTGCCACGGCTGCAGCCTAGAAGATGAGTGCCTGAGGTAGAGAGGATGCTGACTAGCTGTGGAGAAGTGGCTCTGGTCAGCAGCTTGGAGAGGGGGAGTAGGGAACAGCATGTGCCCTGAAGTATGCACTGTAGAATTGCAAAGGAGAACAAGCAATTAGCAAAACACATTGAGAACAGAATGAGAAGGAGGGTAAGATTAAGCCTTTTTTATTATTTTTTTCAGTGCATTAGCTGGACAATGTTGCCATCAGCTGAATAGTATGTAGATGAAATATTAGAAATCTATGCAGTCATGAGAATGAACTGAAAAAGATTCAGGGAGACTCATTTTCTCACTGGCTTTGATTGCCACTGTACATTCTCACTGGAAGGTATTTCCATCCAGTTCAGTTCTTCTCAGGAGATGCTACATAGCTTGAACAGATTTAGCGAGACTTCACTTCCACATTCCATCTGATCTTTACTGTGAAATGCTACTCATTAACCCTGAGATTAGCCCAACAGGTTAGAGCATGGTGCTAATAACACCCAGGTTGTGGGGTTGATCCCCATATCGCCCATTCACTTAAATGCTGGACTTGATGACCCTTGTGGGTCCCTTCCAACTCAGAATATTCTGTGAAATCTCCTTGTGCTTCCTCTTACTCTAATATGTTCTCATTGAATGGGTCCCATTCAGGACTCCTAGGTGAGGAAGGGAGAAGTGCAGCCAGCAGGCCTAGTCCTGACAAATGCCCAGTAAGTTTTTTTGGATGATGTCTCACTCACTGAGCATGTCACGGCACTTGCTGGAAGCCACTGTGGCTGCAGCTGAGTGGTTGCTCCAGTGCTCAGGAGAAGAGGGCCAGCACTTACAAATGTGGATTCCTGGGAAGATGTGCCCACTTTAAGTGACAGCAAAGACATGGTCCTACATCTTGTAACCAGAGGCCTTTACTGTTCATTCTGGGCCAGCCAGAATGTCCAGGAAATAGGCAGGTAAAGATGAATTCAGAAACCAGAACTGCTCTGGATGTGTTCTAAAGGTGTCATATGCAATGGAGAATTTCTTTAGTCAGATTGATTCCCAAGATTATGTATTCAAAAACTGCATCACTGGAGCAGCTAGGGGCTACACGTCTGTCTGTTCATGCTATGCTAGTCTGAAAATACACACAGTGAGCAAGAGTTTTGGCCCAAAGATGAGGTGGGCAAAAACATCTTAGAGATTTGGTACTAGAGCAGGCACAGCAGTAATGTGAATGAGGAAAGACTGTGATGCTGGATGGCCGTCCCTGTGCTGCATTAGCATAACACAAGCACAGCATCGAGGTGCTAACTGCAATGCTCATGTCCCCAGAACTCCAGATAAACCCTTCAGGGAGACAGGGTTGGGGCAGAACCAGGAGCAGAGCTCAGGTCATCTTTGCCTCAGCCCTTTGCACTGGCCTGCTATTTGTCAAACTTGTTTTGATTTTCTGAAAAATCTTCTTGTACAGATCACACTGTACCATGTTGCCACACTGTCAAATAAAAATGGTTTATTGCTTTCATTTTTCCCTGTACTTCATGTGTACATGCATATGGGTGTTTTGCAGTAATTTCATAGACTAACTCCTGGGGTTTTGTGGGGCACAGGCTGCCAAGCGGCACTGTAATCTTTGGTTCATGCTGTCTACAAGGGACTCGTGTGAACATTTCCAGCCTCCCCCATGTAAGTGTTAGCTAGCACATGCTTGTAGCTGTACACACTTAATGTGTACATGCGGTTCCTTTGCACACACATCTCACAAAAGACAAACTGGCTTTTTCTTGCCCTGTCACACACTCACAGCCTCCCAGTGCTTTCACAAACACAGACAATTTTCTAGACAAAACCTCATCCGAGCCCTTCCAAGAGCCTCTATGCACCTTGATTTTTCCTTGGCTGAAAATAACTCTGCCGTGTTTGGAGTGTTTCCTCCCCACTCCATGTGATTCTGATTTCACTAATTAAAGTTAATCTGATAAAGGAAGGAACTGCAGAGAAGAATAAGAGCAGAAAGGCAGGCGAGCAAGGGTCACCCGGCATGCCACAGAGAGAGGGCTTTGTGGCCAGGGAGCTGTGCTGCTGCAGGGCACGGAGGGAAGCGATGGGTTGAGCTGCTTCATCTGTTTGGCCCATGGGCTGGGGCTGAACTGCCGGCCACCCTGGCTGCCCGTCCTGACCTCCTCATTGCCCTGCAGCAGAACCAACACTTGCAAGGTGGGATCTAATGAAAGGCATCAGGGAACTGAAGGAGAGCTTCTGCCTCCTGATCATATTTATCCAGGACAAAACAAAGTGTAGGCTGGCTTGGGGGATGAGTAATGGATAACAGAGCAGCTTCTCATATCCAGGCCCCTAGTCTGGCCCATGCCTTGAGGGCAGCACTGAATGAAATTCATTGCCACCTGATGATTGCTGAAGGGTTTCTGTAGGAAACTCTGAGATTTCCAGGTAAAATGTTCTCTCTGCGGACAAAGTGGTTCCTGGGGTAAGGGAGCACATAGGGGGAGCAGCTTGTGGTGATGAGTATCCCAGAGAGAGCTGTTCACAGCTTTGCCATGCACAAAGCTGCTTCCCTCCAACACTTCTGGCAACACTATGAGTTGGAAAAAGTACACTGGCACATAACAATCCAGCTCAGAGGGAAAGACACCTGACAAGGTGTCATGTCTCTTTTCTTACCCCTTGGAGCAGGCAAGGCCATGACATTTGACATTCAACTTCATTGTTCATTACCTTCTCCAAAGAAAAAGATACTTTTGTCCAACAGATTTACAGTGGAGGAGATCCTCAGAGAGAAATAGCCACTCAAATCACGCACACACATGTGTGGAATATCAGAGACTGAGAACTGGAAAGCTAGGAAATGAGGTGAGCTCCCCTTCTTTTTTTGAAATTATCTTGCTGGTGTTTAGGTGTTGGAATGAATTTATAGTGCAGTAAATCAATCTAAAGGCATCAGGGATTAACTTTAGCCACCTTCTTCCTGGGCAGCAAGCAGCCGTAGGTGAGGTAGAGCCAGGAGCAGAATGGCCTCTTGCCCTGCACATGCCAACAGAGATGTTTGCCGAAACTCTCTGCTGAGGCATGATATTCACATGCAGCTAGAGATTTACCACTTCTCTGCTTTCTTTAAATGGCTGGTACATACATCGATTTCGACAGCACCCCTGCCCCACCTCTGCAAACTCCATTCATCGTTAACTTGTTTAAATTAAACACAAGCATGGACAGGATCAGCAAGCAGCTGTCTGTTTTATTAGTGCTTCTACTTCAAATGTCAGTCTTAGTCCTTCCTTGCTGGGCTCTGATCTTTCATGACAATTTGATTAACTTTACATTTCCTTTTATTGTTGGAGAAACATTTGGAAAATCTTAACATATCTTACTGGCTGGTTCTGAGACTAAGATGGTGATTATGTCCATGCTTAGCATCATCCATCAAAATCAGGCATCTGACAGTCAGGCCACCTGAAAAATATGTCATTCCTAAGAAGTTCACGGGCCATAAAATGGTTTCTACTTGTGAATAATCACAGGACAGTCCTTTTTCTCTTAACAGCAATGCTTTCATTAGGAAATGCTTGAACATCTTCCTTAGAAGGAAACAGTTTCTACTTTGTACTCGTTTGCCCACATAAGAGCACCTTCTCAGCTCCCACCAGCTAGGAGCTGGTATCTAGGTGTTTCCAAGAGCCTCATTCCTGCAAGGACTCCCTGGTGGGAATATACTAATGAGGAACTGCCAGGACATGACAGATCCCAGGGAAAAGGATGCTGCATTTCAATTTAACAGAACAGCTCAGAACTCTTTTCCCATTTCTCATGCTCAAGCATGAGGAGTTTCAAGCCTCTGGCATATACTCATAGCTACATTAGTGCTGGCCTCTGAGCTCCTGGATCTTGGCTCAGCCCCAGAGTGCCAAGACACCAGTGGAAAAGAGTGGAAGTGAGCCTATTTTTGTCTTTATGCTTCAAGACCAGAATCAGAAATAGAAGCGATAAGAACCTCATGGAAAAAAGCCTAGTCTCCTGGCATTTTTGACAAAGTTAATTACCTGTAGACATTTAAATTCCTTTCCTGGTGTCATTTTCATTAATTTGAAGGTGTAGATACTTGATCGTTCTGAAAAGCCATACCAGTTGATGCTATTTGTGAGGGCATTTAGATGTATTCTTCTTCAGCAAATACTCAGATACCAGAGTTCAGCTGATGCCATTAAGCCATGATAATCTACACAATACCTGTGCAGCCAGCCATTTGTCTGTTCGTCAAGAGATAAAATCATTGCTAACATATTATTGTCACCCAAGAACACATCTGGGAAACTCAGTCTTGAGTCCCAGTCCATGAGAGGAACTCTCAGGTCTCAAGCAGTACAAAGTACTGAGGGACTCTTGAAAGTTGCTCTAAAAAGTTAAGACTCGTGTAAAATTCGGGGTACATGTGTCTTACAACATACCAATCCCATTGCTTCTTATGGGATTTTCAGCAGCTGTTGAACACTAAATTGATGATCCTGGTACCAGGATCCCCCTGATGGATAACTCTAATAATTTTATTCTGTTCTGTCATTTTCAGTCCCTAGTGAAGCCCTGCTTCAATTCTCACACATTTATAATATTTCTTTACTGAGAAAAGATACAGTTTTGGATTCTGGAAACAAGCAGTTCTCTTCTCATTCAGGCTGCAGAAGAAAACACTTCCAAAATGGAGGCTTTCCTTAATGAAAATTCATTTGAATCTAACAAAAACACCTAAACCAACAACAAACAACCTCATCTTCCATTCTAAGGAAAACTAATGCTTGCATCTGCTGAGAAATCATAAAATCACAGTGGTTTGGGGTAGAAGGTACCTTAAAGGTCATCTACTTCCAAACCCCCTTACCCTGGGCAGGGATGCCAGTCACTGGATGTCTGCCTGTTTTAGTAGAGAAGAGAAAGCAGAGAAAAAGAAAAGGAGATAGAAGAAAACTACCTGTAGCTGTAAAATGAGAGCTACTTGAATTTGTAATAAAGTCTCAGACTCTTTCTAGCACTTCTGCAGCCCAAATCCCTGCAATAGAGAGGTCTAGACCTTTAAGAAGTACCTAGGCTCTTCATATTTCCAAATATCTGTACTTCTAATCTGCAATACAGTACTAAACCTCTCCTCCAGGCCTTCAAGAAGAAAGCAAGCTATTTATGCCAGCTTGATACCACAGCCACGCTAGAGAAAAAAAGTCAGCATGTAATGAAAGTTGGAATCTGACCCCTTATTGCCAGCTCTCCCTGCCTGAGTACCCATAAACCACAAGCATAATCCAGTATCTTGCTTTCAGTGCAATGGGTGCTGGGAAGGGTCCAGCCCCCGCTGTCCCAGGGAAGTGATAAAACCACATGTGCTAGTTAATGCACTGCCTCTTATAGGCCCATGCAGCAGGTGAGCAATTATCACTTGCAGCCCCGCTTTATGCTTTACAGGGTCTGAGAGCTGTTTCTAATTAGCCTCAGTATGCCATGGAAATTAACTCATTTGTGTCACTTTGGCTTGCAAGTAGGCTGTGAGGAACTGGTGAAACAGCTGGAATTGAGTACAGGTGGCATCTCACCTCTCCTCCTGCTCCTTGGCACTTCTTGCACTGGATCCAGAGGGGCTATATTTGGTGGAAGAAAATACAGATGGAAAAAACAGCTTGATCCATAACCAGGACCTTGGGGAGGGCTTAATCTATCCCCAGAGTCTTATCTCCATAACATTTTTCCAGGCTGGTTCTCTGTGTCCTAAGAAACAGGCTTCCAAACACTTCCCTTTGGATTAATTAGTAATCTCATGGGGCTTCTCAGCATTTGGCCTATAAAAGCCTGTCTTTATAAAAAACTGTGTAATATGTGTTTTATCTGTGAGCCTTTTTTAATGAATGCTTTCAGACATTATGAGTCCATTTGGAGCCTGTTGCAAAGCCAGCACCATTCCATCGAGCTGGCCACCAGTGTCATTGCTGCCAGGCATTTTCTCTTACAAGAATATTTTGACAGTTGATATCAGGGCTAAAATTAGGTTAAATACTTGTAGGGATCCTTCTGTGATCTCCTAATACAACTTCAGTGCCCATGAATGGTGTGAGTATCAAAGGAACTATGATCTTACAGACACAGACCAAGAGGATTGAGGACCTCAACTATTTTCTGAGCTCTGATATAAAGAGTCCTGTGTCACATTGAGCACATCACCTCATCTCTCTGTTCTTCAGTTTTCTGTATTCAGAGGTTACAGTAATCACTTCTGGTGACATTACGGAGATAAATAGATTGTAATTGTACTTAATGTCAATGTTGAAGAGATTTCTTAATTTGATAGCTTGATTTTGAGCTTAGTGAATTCTGCTTATGTGAGCTCCTTATATCACCTCACTCTAGATGAAAGGAGACAAGATATAAACTGAGTGTTATAGCCTATCCATCTGAAAGTATCTGTAAACAACTGATTAAGCTTTAGGGATAGTGTGCCTGTGTATTTTATTTGGACCAAATATAAATTAAAAATCCAAATTAAGCCCTCTTATGCAAGGATCCACTTCTATTGAAGAACTCAATATAAAATGACCAAAGAAGAGATCTTGAGTTGTTAATCCTGCTTCTGTGTCCTGTACTCTGAATGTAATCTTATCAGTTCATGCAAGGGTAACTGTGGGTGTCTGAGTTGTGGGCAGATGCACAGTGATTTAACCTGAATTCCCAGGATTTCTTGCCATTTAATCACTTCTTTTTTTCCTGCATGAGCAACACATAGATGCAGAGAGCCCAATTTGGGCAGGTTTTAGTACTCACAGGGACCAAAATGCCACAGCAGCATCATGGAAGGCTTTGTCACTGCAGCAATTGAATTAGCTGCAGTAACGACAGGCAGGGGCTTCTGAAAAACCCGGACCAGCAGGAGAGCTTTCGGCAGCAGAGGGCCAGACCCTGGGGGTGGCTCTGCACCGGGGAGAGGCTACACGCCCAGGGAGGGGAATTTCCCAGAACTGGAAATGTCAAACTGCTTCACAAGGAGAATCAGGCCTGGGCCCAAACCCAAGATGTCAGGCCAAATCTGAACTGTCCCAAATTTGGATCTGGATGTGAAATCTGTGGCTTGGGACCATTTCTAATTTATATTTAAAAAGCTAATTGTCTCTTGCCATGGGTAGCTAAGTATCACAAGAATGGACATGGAAGCAGCAGACTCAAATCTGTCAGGATTCCATTATGCAGTAGTCGAAAAAAACCTTCTTTCCTGGATGCAGGAAGTAAGCTTTGCTACATCTGCAAGCCAGGGAAAATCACTGGAAACTCTGGAGTGAATAATTATACACAAATGTTTACAAAAAATAAATAAGAAGAATGTATGCATAAGTGAAGAATAACAAATGACATGTGGCCAAAACTCTGAACAGCTACTAAGGTTTGGGACTGGGGTACGCAGTTTTCACATCATTTGCAGCCTTGAGCAGCTAGAAAGGGTGGTTAGGAGATATTAGTATACTGCTCAGTACCTGGTATTTATAGTAAATTTCCAGTGGCCAAGGAAACAGATCACAAAAACCCAGCCTGGGAAAGGATGGAAAATGGCCAGGATAGCAAGTTTTCTGGGTATTCTTTGCCAAGAGAGAGGAGCTGGGGAGTATGCTTGCCTGCTTGAGGTGTGTCTATGCACAAACCCAGATCCAGCTTTTGTTGCTGTCCTTCGCTTGCTTCATGGGCCTACATTCTGTTCTTATTTCAGACACATCTTCTGTGTCCTTTTTTTTTGCAAGGACTGACAGGTCTCATCTTCCAATAGATATTACCTCCTTTAATGTATTTGCTTACAGCCTACCTATGCATCCCTGGAGGATGGAATCTGTCCTTCACAGCCTGCAGGACTTCTGCTTTGTTTTTTTGAGTTTTGCAGAAAGCATCTTAAACCTGAGCTTTGGATTTTCTGGCCAGCTTGGGTTCCTCAGGGTTCTCACCTACCTTCAGGATCACAGCCCTGTCTCTGGGGGCTTATTTGTCTCATGCAGAACCTCAGGCTTGTTTGATGATAATCCTGGGCAAGAAAGAAATACGGAAACTACATGTGAGCAGATGTGATCTCATTCTCCTGCTCTCAAAAGGAGATGTAAGAGAGATAGCTGCCTGGTGCCATCAACATTATCTTGCTTTGGAAGAGGCCTGTCCCCAGGAGAAGGAGTCCCTTGGTGGTTTGCTCTTCCAAGGCTGAAGTCATGGGTACCCAGAAGTGATCAGAGCAGGTTGGAAGCTCTACTATCTCTCAAGGAGTATAAGAAAAGTCATTCTTGCTCATCTTATGAGTTACAGGGAGGTGGTAACTCTGCAGACTCCCATTCATCCTCAGTAGCATATAGCTGAGCTTCTGTAATATGACAGTATTCCTGAGCACCTCTTGGCCCCTTCCAGTAGATTATTGGGGACCAATTTTCCATTTACAGGCCCTGTGAAAAATAAAAGACAGAGAGAAAACCAATTTGGGAACTATCAAACTGAGTAGCTGTGGCTTTTACAGAGCTGGTTTTATGAGAAGTTGTTTCCAGGTGAGTCTTGGCTAGTGCAAGGGCTTGCCTGATATATAGTAAATCAGACTGTGGAGAGGGCTTGAGGCAATCAGATGGAAGCAGCATCCCACTTTCCCCTCATTCTAAGCAAGTACTGGCACTCAGCTGGAGCAACTTGGTGAGAATCTCCTGGGTGATTTAAAGCAATTACCTTCTGCTTATAAGAAATATATTATGCATGTATATGGAGAAGGGCTGTTGACAACAAATCAGAGAGTAAAGCAGAACCATATCCGCCTGTGGAACTGGGCTGCAGAAGATGATGCATTATGAATTATATTGCAGGGATTTCCTCCTTGTTACTGCACAGTAACAGGGTTCATTGCACACATAATTTACAGCGTCTAGGTAGGAAAGCACTCAGGATGTGGCAGCCACATAATACTCTTCACCTCCTCCAAACTCACAGCTGACTGCAAGAAGGCAAAATTGCTACAAGCTGCATCTTCAAGTCAACAGAGTGGTTCTAATTGTGATGTGACTGCAAGGCTTTTGGGCGAGAATTCAGTTTTAGCTAGAGATGGGCATGATCTTGAATAGATTCTCTCCAAAATTAAAGGCTGTTTTGATCTAGGATTTTCAGCTAGGCCATTGAAAACCTTTCCTGATATTTAGACCCAGGATGAGATGCAAATACTTTCTCTTTCTCACTTCTTCTTCTATCCAAGTTCAGCAGACATGCACACATACATACACCCAAAATCAAAAACACACAAGTGCAGCAGACTGCACTGCAGTCCCCCTCCATCACTGTAAGACTACAAAATGCAATTACCATCTCTGAGATGTCTTGCCAAGCTGCCAGTGCTAACAGGGCTTCTCTGGTAACCACACTGTGAAATGTGACCTACTGGAAGACCCACTACAGCATGATATCAGTGGTTGGGCTGAAATGGTCGAGATCCACTGAACATAATCAGGGCTGATGTCAGCAACACATGGGGGCTGAAAGGGAAGCCACTCAGATGTCAGTCTCTTATCATGACACATGGTTCAATGCACGCAGGGCTGGATGCTGCTGAGGAGCCCGGGCCCACAGGGTTCCTCTCTCCCTCTCTCTGAGACAACTGAGCTTTAAAGAAGGTGCAGAGGCAAGGACCACCATTAAAAAAGGATTTTAAGAAAGAGAGGTAATTTTTGAGGTCATGTTTGTTCTGCAAGTTTGAAAAGTTTCGTGGGCTTTTTCACTGCTTGTATACACTTTTCAATTTTCTTATTTTCTAGTCTTTTTTGGTTTTATCTTCTTTTTTTTCAACTACTTCAAATATCTTCCTTCTATTCAGGGAAATGAGAAGGTAACTTTCAGAACCAAAAAAGGGCAGAATTGACAGCCAAAAAGGAAAAAGTGCAATATCCCTTCAGGCCCATACCTTGTGATTTCTCAGTTTTGTTCAAATAAAAACTGAAAGTAATAGCCTGTTATTACTAGAATTAATCATTAGGTTTTCAATGAAAGAAGTCCATAAATGACACCATTTTCATCAAAAGTAAAAAACCCCAAAACCAACCAACCAACAACCAACCAACCAACCAAAACCCAAACTGCGCAGCAAAGCAAAAAACCCTCCAAGATGAACAAGAGACCTCTTTTAAATGGAAGAAACCTTTAAAATTTTTCAGCTACTTCTAGGAATAATGACTGACTCCTGCTTTTATCTGAAACCTGGACCTGGTTTTAGCTTGGCAGCTTTAAAGACAGCGGAACATACTGATACATGGGGCATGAGAGAGCACAGAGGGTAGGATGCAACAACCAGGCTTCCCAGTTCTGGTGCTCACAACTACTTGGATGATAAAGAACCTGAAAATAACCGGCAGTGGAAAGATGGTGTATCTTTTACCTGCTTCATCCAAACCTATGGGCATGAAAACCTTCTGTTTTCTGTGGAAGAAGGACCCAAAGGCAAGAAATGAGGATGAAATATCATTTTTGTCCCAGCAGAAGGTGCAAGGCTGCCTCAACAGCTGCTTCTGGATCACTCTTTGGGCTACAGTGCTGCCACATCACCACAGTTTCCCTTCCATGTTTATTATTTGGCATCTTTTGACAAAATCAACCCATCCTGAGAAAAGCTCTTTCCACTGTGTTCCTAAATTTAGGATAAAAATCCCATCCTCTTGGAAATCCATGGGAGTAATGCCACTAACTTTCTTTGGGCTGGGATTCAGCACATAGCCCTCAATTTGAGAGCATCGCCTGCTTCATGGAGAGGACTATACTGTCCCTGTAGGCATGTCCAGCTCCCACAGCAATCTTGTTTGGTGAAAATCCCTCTTCTCTGGCTGAGCTGGTTGTTTTCTGGTATTACATCATTTTCCAGTTTGTGTCAGTAACAAGTGTCAAGTGGCCCTTTTATTTCTAATCCTCAGTTGTTTCTCTTAGCTTTCCTTCTTTTTGCCTGCTGATGCTTTTGGCTCCTGTTGCAGCAGCACTTCACTGTCCTGTACAACCTGTGTATAAGTTGATTCAGGCAGGGTTCCAGCCACCTGGGGTCAGTAAATTGCTGTGTTTATTTAACACTATATACAGGGCCAAAACCACTGATTGTGCCTGGATATTGATCACTGTTACCAATGGACTGGCATGAGACAAGAATTCAGCACTGTCTCCTTTTATGTTTTGTTGTTTGCCTCTGCACTGTGCCTGCCTGCAAAGCTGAGGCAAAAGTGCTGTGTCAGGTTTTGCACCATAGCATGTCCAGGGACTTCATCTCATCCCCTGCATACAAAGAGTTAACTGCCTCCCCAACTTTCCAATAAGAGGAGAATTTAGAAGGGATTGCAGCATTGTTCCTTAGGCATACCCAGATGCTCAATATTAACATAGGCAGCTCTGTGAGGATTTTTTCCTGCTACAGTCATTTTCATTGGACGGTAAGAATATTTGGATGAAGTAGCGGTTTGGGTATCAATTTGCAGGTCTGAAGTATAACTCAAGTAATTCAGAGCACAGAAGAGCCACCTGTTGCAAAGTCAGTAGTTAGTTTTTTATTAGCTCTTACTTCAGTGGCAAAAGCCACAGCAAGTTGCAATTTTGTGCACTTTTTTTTGAATGTACATATGTGTGTATACGTACTTAAGGCCAAAACCTCAGTCTGAACATCCGGAGCATCATAGCAGGCACTGAGATATGAGTCATAGGTGTGCATTTAGGTACAGTCTCTAACAAAAGAAGAAAATCAAGACAAGACCAAACTGCAAATAAACGAAACCAGTTTAAAAATTCCAACAAAAATCAGCAACAAATCTTCATTCTTTCCAGCATTTTCCTGAAAGCTTATTTTATTCCTTTTACTCTGACTGGGTCATGAAACTGAACTCTTCTCACAGTTCAATGCAGTTCTCATACCATAGGCAGCTATTGATTTGCTTGGGTCTCCAACACTACTAAAGTTGTTTGTATCCAGCCCTGGTTTCATCTATGTTGAGAATAAAAGCAACATCAACAAAATAAAAAGTGAAAAAAGGAAATCTTTCTTTATCGTGTCTGTTGTCCCTTTTATGACAAAGATGTAATCTGAGCCTATCCTAAGCTGATGATATTTATTAAAATTTGATTATAAATGGACAATAACCTATTAATTAAAGTAGAGAAGAGAAATGGGTGACTTATCTGACTTGGAAGGCCCCCCTAACAAAAGAGGGCATTTAGTTATCTCAAAAAAAAGGGAACTTAAACTGATCCACCAGGAGTACTCTAGGGCCAGAAAGAGATGTTAATAAGGAACAAAATGCTTCAGAAACATTGAAGAAATACAGTGCTGCCTGGATGAATAGCATGAACTATTAGCTGCAAACCATACCTGTAAATATGTGTAAGAGGATCACTAAAGTTAGGATATTCCAGAAAAGTAAACCTTGTTCTCCCATTTGTTTAGAAAAAAGTTTAGTTTCAGAGTAGTATGTGTTCCAGTAACTCAATCTAATGTTGCAGTTTGAAGAAATCTGAAATATACTGGGGAAGATACCAGGATAAATGTTTGTCCAAGTGCAAAAACCTGCAACCCTTGATAAATAACAGAGCATGATCCCAAGCTGTCTCCTAGATTGTCTGAGTAGAAAGTATTTCCCCACAAATTTCCAAGGTTTGTTTTCTGCTTTTAATCATTGTGAGTGCAGGCTCCTTGAGGCAGGGACTGCTCTTTGTCATCCTTAGTGCCTCGATGTGTCTCAGTCTAATTCTGCCCTCTCCTAGGTGATGAGGGAAGTCAGTTACTTCAGTCCTAAAGTTACTTCTGTTCCTCATTGTTTCTCTATTGTATTATTGGCTTCTATAGATGTCTAAAGGAAAGAAATGGAGGTTATACAGAGAGCTAAGAAAGAGTCATCTGTCACAGCAAAGCTGTCCATCTGCACAAGATCTCCCTGTTCTTTGCATCTCTGAACTATTTTAAATCCCAAGTTTTGGCTTTGTACTATTCCAGGATCACCTTTGTTCAGTCTTGCTCAGTGAATTTACCTCAAGACCTGGGAAAACTAAAAGAACTTGTGCCAGTTTCATCAACACCTTTTAAAAACAAAAGCAAAAAGTAAAGAGGCTTGAGCTAAATATGTTTGACAGGTCATGCTTTTCCTCCTGGGCTTTAAAGTCCAGCCAGCCCTTACTATGCACAAAAATTGGATGGTTCTCTCCCCACTCTTTCAAAGTTATTTAAGCCAAATGAAGGATGCCTGATGCAAACTCCAGAAAAATGCAAGGCCAATTTTGCTGTGTCACAAGCTGATCTTTCGCAGATGCTGAAAAGCTAGGAAGTGCAATTATGGGAAAATTGCACTAAGGCAAACAAGTACATGCCAAGTTCTGCCATTCTCCATTACTCACCTGAGCCCCTTGATTGTGGCAGACAACTCACCATCTGTATGTGCTTTTTCAGAGGGGGGAAAAAATAATCCTAAGAGCAGTGACTGAACGGAGGAGTAGGAGAAGTGGGGGAGGCTCCCAGAAGGAGCTTGCACCTGAGAGCCACTGCAAAGCCATGGCAGTGTCCAAGAGCTGTGCTAGCTCAGAAGTTGTGGTTAGTGGAGACCTTTTCCAGGCTAACTCCAGATAGGGCAACCTAAGTACTACCACATGGTAGTTCCCATTGAGTTAGGCCATTAGGGGTTTCTCCAAATCCCTGAACAGTGGCTCTCCTGAGCACGCAGTGTGAAGCTCTGTTTTCGTGAACAAGCTTTCCAGGCACTTGAAGATGTCAGATACTTCCAGCTCCTGCTTGGACTGGAAATAACTCATGACCTTCTCTTCTCAGAAAAAATTACTCATATTCTGGTAATGCTGTTTCCTAACCGGGTTGGATCCCACTATTCCTGAGGTACCAAAACACAGAAAAGAAAACAAATGAGAAAATAACAAAAGAGGGCAGAGGAATGAAAGAATTAGTCATGCTCATTTGAACCTCAGAGATCACTGTTTTGTTTTCACTTGAACCCTGGGTTAAGGTGCTGTCTTTTTTGAACCAAAATGGGGCAGTAATTCTCTGTAGTGTGCCCCACATTTCAGAGGCAGGATGGCTCTCGCAGGTCCCACTGCTGCTCTGCTCCTACCCTGCTACACATTTCCTCTGTAATCTTGTTCAAGGTATCTGTTACCCCTTGTTGCAGCTCCCCATTTTAGGAAGGGGTTGAACAGCATCTCTTCCCTTTTGGGATGAACACCCAAAAGACCCCACAGCGCAGGAACAGAAGCTGAACAGATGAGATTAAGAAATAGCTGCACTGGTTCCCGAAGGCTTGTCTATACTACTGGGTTCCCAGGGGAAATTGTTTCCCTGGAAAAGCACAGTGTGGGGGTGGAGAGGTCACTGCCTCCATGACACTCTCAGGCACATGTTGTGACTCTTGGGGATGGTTCTGTGCAGGGCTAAGAGTTGGACTCAATGTGCCTCATGTGTCCTTTTCAGCTTAGCATGTTCTGTGATTCTGTGAGGTTTCACTGAGGGCTGGCTGCCATATTACAAAGGATTTGCAGAGAAACCTATTCCCACTCCACAGGACTATGTAGACAGGTGGGCTTGTGTCCTTTCAAAGTATACATTTACAATTACAATACTCTGTGGATGTTGTCATTTCTATCAGCACATTATCTCTACAGCGGTTGGCAGTTATCAAAGTGAGTGCCTCATAGAGGGAAACTGAAGACCAAGGAGCAGGTTTTTATCACTATTACTATTTATTTTAGTGGCAGTTGGAGCAACGATTGCAATAAAACTGAAGGGAAATGCTGATGATTTGGTGAAAAACTCCCTAAAGCTGGGAGTAGCCATTTCAGGTGGGTGCATCACCTTCCTCTGTGGTGCTGAACAACTACAGTGAAAGGAGGAGAATTTTTGGTGCAAACCCCATCCTGAGAAAGGTCAGGGAGGCTCTGCTCCACTCTGCCACTGTGGGGGATCCCGGTTCCCTGTGCTGGCATGTGGCCTGGCTTGCCCATTGCCCCATTGCCACACGTCCCTTCAATGCCACGCATTCATCCGGTGCCATGAGTCCGTCCAATGTCACATGTCCCTCTGGTGTGGGTCACAGTGTGGGCACTGCGCTGGGCCCACTCTTAGCAGGCATCCCACATGCCACCCAGGCGTTCTCCTGTGTGGGGCTCTGCTGCAGCCCACACCTGCTAGAGGTGATTCTTGCCCTTTGTGGTGAGCGAGAGCTGCGAAGGCAAGGATGGAATGAGGGCTAAGGAAGGTCAAGCTCTGCCTGCAAACACAAGCAATTTCTATTTGGCTTTGTCCATGTCCTCTCATGCTGGCTTTTCACAAGTATTTCAGCAAGTATATTTGCTAGCAGGAATGTTTGCAGATCAGCAGCATTTAGAGAATACCCCGGGCTGGTCCTAGCTGCATTGTGAGATGGGGAGGTGTAGGGAAAAGAGGCTGTATAGCCATGTGTCCTGTGCCTCAACACATTTGGGTGGTGCCTGTGGAGCAGAGGGCAGGGTGGACCCTGCATAAATCCACTTACACACTGACAGAAAGTGAATTCTGGTTACTTGAGCACCAGAAATCACAAAGCAGAAGCACCAGTGTTGGAAAGCTGTGCTCACCAAGTGGGGAAACAGGAGCTCCTTGAATGCCAGTGTGGAACAGGAGAGCGTTTGGGTCCAGCTTGGCAGCATGGCTTACAGAGAGCCAATGCTGTATCCAAAGTCAAAAAAAGGGTCATCCTACACGCATCCCACGCTAAAGGTATGTGAAAAGGAGACTATGTCACACAAGTAATTATTTTCTGATGAAAACCCTAGAAAAACGGACAATTTTGGTTTTAGCATTACTGGGATCAGCACAGTAGAGCTTAAAGGTCATGTGGAGAAAGCCTCCCTGTGCTCTGTACTGCACTCACACTTTCAGCTGAATAAGGCTCTTGAACACATGTGAGATCCTCTCTGTAACTATGGCTTTATTCTGGCTCTACTCAGGACTTGGAGAATGGAAATGAGAATAAAGCAGGAAAAAACCGTCACAATAGTTCCCTTGTTTCAAAATGAGACTTTCACACACACTTTTACACACACATACACTCTGCTGTTCCTATTGGGACATATGTCCTGATTGGACATAATCAACCTTTAATGCCCCTTTGCTCAATACTCAGGGGACAAAAATGGATGGTAGAGGCTGCAGACTAGAAGAAAGCAAGAAGTCAAATCATGGCAATGCTTTGAGGGTTTATACTGTTTTGGGACTGGAGAAATCATATTGGCTGTTTCTCACCCCAGGGAGGTCTTGTAAGACAGAAGGTCACAGTATAAACTTTTGTCATGGGTAACCTGCCGTGCTCCTGTGCAGTGTAATCCCCTCTTTGTAAGGGTAGGAGCACAGTTTCTTGCACTGAGTTGAAACTTGCTGGGATTCTAAGAAAACCTACTGGAGCTGTTTGAGCTGGATCATCTCGAATCTTGTGGCAACCTTTAATGACAGTGCAGAGTTGGAATGGCACCTGTGGAGTGGCATTTCAAATAGCTCAGAGGTGTTCATCCAGTCTCAGGGTCAGCTACTGAAGGCACAGCACCTCTTCTTGCATCACAAAGATTTTGTTTGAAGGTAGTTTTATCTGAGGCAAGAGTAAGCCCTACCCTCCTGCACCGCAGAAAATCCTGGGCTGAGCCTGGTGACTCAATGCTTCACTAGTATAAGAGAGGTCTGGCCAGGAGGGTGAAAACTGTTGCTCTGAGACATTTTCTCCAACCTAGCATCCACTCTGAGAAGCAGTTTATAATCTGAGTCTGTATATTTTATTCTAAATGCCTTTGCAAGTAGAACCTGAATTTTCTGCTCTGTCTTTAGACACCTACACTGGAGATATTTCAGAATCTTCTTTCAATCAGTGGGGGAAAAGAAGCAAAATATCTTTCACTGATTTAGGAGGTCTGTCTCTGTATGAGACGCATTACATTCTGGAAACATCTGTTTCTCTCCGGTTAGGGACACCTTAGGCCAGCCAGTGCCAGCCTAAGTATCAACGTGGCAAGAGTCTAAAGACAGGCAAGGAAGTCTGTTGTTGGTGTTTCATGTCCAGCACTTGACTGGGCCATGCCCTGGTATCTTTCATGAACTGTTCCCTGGCATGGTGGCAGCTAACTTGAGAATAGGGCTCTAGTAAGAGAGAGGTCTTTCACCCTGTAATCTTGAAGACTGGAGCTTCTTGAATAGAGGTAAAGCCACAGGTAAGAAGCTGGGTTTAAAGGGAAGGGAATAGGACAATACTGGAGTAGCCGTGAAGAATAGTGCTAGTTTAGATGTTCCCTTTATTGCTTCCAAAGAAGTATGAGAGAGTGCTCTGATTTGCTAAAGCGAAGGCTACATAACCTTGTGGGTTTTAACAGCTGTCTAGAAAGGACATTTCTCCTCAGGTGGGTGCAGGCAGCAAAAGTTTTGAGTCTCAGCAGTGAAGTCATTTTCATCTGTTTCTATACTCAGCCACAGCATGGGAATGTCATTGTATGTGGGTGTTCGGTGACCAGCTCTGCTGGCTGCAAGGCTGTGCCAGTTTTCACCAGAGTAGAGAAATGAGAGCTCCCTCCAGCACCTCATCTCTCTCTAAAGGTTTGCCTTTTCTCAGTTCCACTCCTGTGTGAAGTATGTAACATTACTGGACATTTCTGTGGTAAGTAGGGCAATTTTCTGTCACAGAAGAGGTTTTAGAGCAGGAATGGATACCTTGAATTCAGTTGCTGTTCATTTTGGCTGCTTAAGTTCCCTGTTTCTAGATATCCTGTGAATCTTACTTGTTCAGCTGTGGATATCAGTGCTGTCATGACAGTATCTGTATGCTAGAAAAGAGATATGAGACAAAAACTTTTATTGCCTTTGTCAAATTGTAATGAATTTATGGATTATTGGAAAAAATTTGAGTACTTGAACTGGTTGAAATTTCTGTTCTCAGCTAGATGCTTACCTCTCTAGGAATGCCTGCAGAGCGAGTGAAAACTCCCAGATGTCAACCCAGATCCCACTTGACCTCCTGCATAGGGCAGCTGCAGTGCCCCCATTCCGAGCAGAGTGTGGGCATGGTGCAGCCTTGGCACCACACTGTGGGTGTTCCTGCAGGTGGGAGTCTGGATGTTAGCAGTGCCACATTATACTGGCAGCCAAGCAGGGTTTCTCTGGTGAGGGAAGAACAAGAGTTTTAGGAAGTTGACGATCTTTGAGAAAATGAAGAATTCTCATTTCAGGAATGAGCATGGACATAACTCATGTGTGCTGGTTAACTATTTCAGTGCTGTTTTCTCTGTTCTTCCATCATTTTAGACATGATCTGGCAGCAATCCTGCATCCTGAACTGTAAAGTCATAAATATTCTTTCTGAAATTCCTGGCTGTCCTCAGATGGATGCCTCTATGGTAAGGAAGGGAAGCAGAAAGCACGTGGCTTTGAGTGTAGGCAGAGCACACACAGTCTGATGTGCCTGGGCAGACCAAAGCATGGCATTGTGAGGTGCAATACAACCTTCATCATACCAGGAGACACCCGGGTTACCCCTGCTCACCACTGCTCCTTTCACAGTCCGTCAAAGGCTGGACAAGCATAGGCAACAGGGCCATACATGTCTAATGAGTTTTAGATGAAGAACAGCTTGTGACCAAGTCCTTTTTGATCAAGCCTGAGGGTGTTTATTGAGCTGATTTGCATGCATTCCATAAATGTAGAAAATGAACCTCCACTACCAAAAGGTATTTTTGCTTAAAAGTTGACACTGAGCGAAAGGGAAGAGAAAAAAGTGAGTATATATGTAACTTCCTCCCTCCAGTCTAAAAATTGCACTGGCAAGCTTACAGTTGGCAAGGGACAACAACGGATGTGACTATTTTTTTGCATTCCCATAAATTAGTATGATTGATCTAATTCAGGACTTTACAAGCAGTTCCCTTGTTTGCGTCAGATCTCAATATACCACCTCATGCTTCTTTCCATTCCCAACTGTGCTCCTTCAGTGCATGCACAATCTTCCTTTTACTCTACTCTCCTCCAGCCATCCTAAAGTCATTCACCTGGCAAGCCAACATGAGGAAAATATTTACTGTCTTTATAGCTGCTTTTTCATGCAAGCTGGAATGTAGAAAGAATGAAGAGATCTGCCAAGGGCCAGAGTACCCTCCATGGAGCACCAGTAAATGTGCCATGAACCACTGGCATCATCAATCCAGAACCCAGTCCTGGCCATTAGTGAATTTAGGAGTGTTAGGTAAAAGATGCTTTGCCATTAGTTTTAGATTCAAACAGAGAGGAGAGAATTAACTTGCTCTAAGACTGTACATACCCTTGGCAGTTTCAGAGATGACATCTGATGGCTGTAATTTCCAGACTGGTTGGATATGCTTCCTTACAAACAGAAAGACCTCTGTGATAGAGGTTCCAAGACTACTGTGGGTGTAACCCACGATGGTCTTGGGGCCATTAACATGTGTGGTTATATCCTGTGACAGACAGGGTTGCTGCATTGACAAGAGGGCTGCTGGGGAGTCCAAACTGCAGAAGCAGGAGGATGCAAACCAGCACGAGATGGGACCAGCCCCACTGCATTGTCCTGGATCCTATGTTACTCCTAGACCAGAGGAGCTGCCATATTCGTGGAACAATAGGAGTCCTGGGGACAATGTCATCTCCGTCTGGAAGCTGCTCCTAGACATCTGCCCCCCTTGGCACTACCAGGGCTCTTGTGGTTTCCAGACAAATAGACATTTTCATATGGGGCTTGTGGAATTTTGCTCGCTTATGACCAGATGACCACTGAGTTTACTTCACTTATTTACCTCTCTGAAATAAAAATAAATTCTGGTTGCATCTTCTTTCAAGATATGCACAGCTTTCCAAATTTATTTTGGTTTTTTTTGAGCAGTTGTTGGGATTTTTGGGGGAAATTTCTAAAAATGTGTTAGAATTCAGTCTTCACATAAGAGGGAGTTTGGAAAAGCTCCTGTTTCACAGAGCACAATTCCCTTCTTCAGTCTCCATCCCATGAGCATCCCATCTGTGTCAAGAAATCTATGTCCAGCTTAACCAGTCAAACACAGTTCAGTTCTGGAGTCACACCAGGCTGCTATGAAGTGCACTTGAAAAACTCAGCAGTGCTGCACAGCTCAGACACATCCAGCCATCCTCAGAATTGACACTGTGTCACATTGCATTGTCTTGAAACGTGTGGTGATCTGCATCTGGGGAAGCCGTATGAGGAGTGGTGAGGTCACTTGGTCAGTTCAGCCTGGAGAAGGCTGAGGGGAGACCTCATGGATGCCTAAAATGGAAGAAAAAAAATTCTCCAAACAATATTAGTATAGATAAGGTAGAGAGCAGTTTCTTAATGCAAGCTTCCAGGTGCATGGAGTACATAGGCACACATGAGTGTCCGGGGGTTCTACAATTTTAGAGTACTAATCCATCCAATCCGAGAACTCTCTCACCCCAGGACCTCCCCAAATCTGCCTCCCTGGCACGCCTCCCTGGAACTGAGCCAGAGGTCTCAAGACCCCTTTCTTCCTTATCTTCCTCCTCCTCACAGCACATCTTGTCTTTGGAGCTACTCCAAGATTCCTGGGCGTTCAAGGTTGCTTTGGCTATAATGATATCTTATTATTCCAGTCCAGGTGCATATGTCTCAAACAAGATGTGCTTGCTAGAGTCTTTTCCCTTGAAAAGAACATTAAACAAAAACTGAAGAAGTTAGGAAATTCGATATGAAGCGTGAGAACAGGGTTTGGTAACTGTGAACTGCTATTCTAAAGTGTAAGAAACTTTAGAGCCATACTAAAAATCCATATTTCCTACAAATCTTAAGAATTCTAAGGCATCATCACCACAGTCTACAACTTCCTCATGGAGGGAAGAGGAGGGACAGGCACTGATCTCTTCTCTGTGGTGACCAGTGACAGGACCTGAGGGAATGACCTGAAGTTGTGTCAGGGCAGGTTTAGGTTGGATATTAGAAAAAGGTTCTTCACCCAGAGGGTGGTTGGGCACTGGAACAGGTTCCCCAGGGAAGTGGTCACAGCACCAATCCTGACAGAGTTCAAGAAGTGTTTGGAGAATACTCTCAGGCACATGGTGTAACTCTTGAGGATGGTCCTGTGCAGGGCCAAGAGTTGGACTCAATGATCCTTGTGGGTCCCTTCCAACTCAGCATATTCTGTGATTCTGTAATTCTGTATTGCCAGGCCCTCTCTCTGCTGCCAAACTATCTGCAGGTGTAGTGCTTGTTATTCTCTAGTTCTAACAAAGCTAGCAGAAAATATTTCCTTCCCTTCTTTCTGGTACTACTGGAGGCTGGAGGTTTAAGAACTAAGTTTCTGCTATCTTCAGTCTTTCTTGAAAGAGCCTGGGGGTATGGAGGACATGCTGTGTACAGAAAACAGGAGGTAGAAGTAGTTTCATCTTCTCCCAGGACTTAGGGAAACTTCAAAGCTGGACCCACAGATGGACATTGCAGTTTAATCTAAAGTGCTGAGCATCACACTGACATAGCTACAGATCTGTGGGGAAATCCACCTTTGATCCATTTCTGAAACAGAGTATGCAAGACATGGGCTCATCTCAGTCCCAGATAGATACTTCAACTGTTTGCAGTTCCCTGTGGGCAACATGCATTTAAACTCTCACTTTCCCCCTGCCGTGCCTGCTCTGTCTCTGGGCTTCTATGCAAAATTTGTCTCCAGTGAATCTGTTACAGGAGCTTGGGAAGGATTATGTAGCCAGATCATATGGAGGAATTGGCACAGGCAGCAGAGAGGAAAATAAGACAAGAAAGCATATAGATGGGCATTCTAGTGGGACATTAAATCAAGTGAGTGAATATATTTATGAAGGCAAGCATCACAGTCATCATGATGTGTAAGGGAGGCTTGAATTCCAAAGTCCTTATAAAGAAAAGCGATGTTTGCAGCTCTCACTGCAGGAAGGAAAGGGGCAGGAGCTCCATGTCATAGTTTGGATTTTAAGGCTCAGTCTAAATCTATTCCTAATTGCTATAAACCCTCTGAGGTTGAAGCATCACTGTATTTCTGGGAGATGACAGGCTGTAGCCTCTTGCTTTACTTTCCATGTGCTTCTTAGGGCTTCCTAGAATGTGTTCTGTTATCCTTTGAGCATGCTCTTGCCCTGCATTTATCAATGTCATTGCAACATTGAAGTTGCCACGGTCATCTTTGGCAGTAGGAATAGACAGGAACTAGCACGTCTGTTTGCTCCTGCTAAGCCCAGAGATACAACTGATGCGTGTGGTGTCAGAGGTATGTGCACACGTGAGAATGAGCTGGCCCCCAAATTCAGCAGGACTGAGACTGGGGTGGCAGAGAATGGGGCAAAGACACCAAAATCTGACTGTTCCCAAGCTCACAGAATTATGTCGATGTCAGTACTAATTAAGATTTTCCAAGGCCAGTTTGAGCTTTGATTACCAGCTGACAGGTATGTACAATTCCCCTTCTGGGATCTGTGGCTCCCTGCAAATCATCAAACTGTCTTCAGTCAGCTTGGGACCAGAGGAGTTTTGCCAGAGGCATCCTGCATCTGTTGCATCATATACACTACATTAAAACCATCTTTAATGCTCTTTTTAAAGAAACCACAGTTGTTAAAGAGTCCTGAATGCTCAGCCCTCATGTACTTCCTTGCTGTGTAGTTATTTGCCTGTGTTACCCCCCCCGTTGCTTTGAGACATGGTAGTACATAATCATTTAAAGCTATATTCATCCTTCCTCTTGGAAAGCAATAGTGGCAGCTACATAACAACACACTGGATTGAGGGGGGTTTATTCAGTCCCATCTGTAATTTATCCAGTGGGAAATGCAGGGGGAATGTCTTTGTTCATTTGTCTTATTCAAACATGCCTATTGCAGCCTCTTGATGTCTGTGCAATGACTGGGGAAGGGGGAGAGAAAAGAAATTAGAGAGGAACAAATTGATGACAGCCATCACAAAAGAGATGGAGTCCCCACCAGTGCCCGATGGAGAGCTGCAGAGCCTGTTCCTCAGAGAAGAGCCACAAAGTGAGGGTTTGCTGGGGAAGTGGGTAAATTCCACCTCACATCCCTGAGTGAGACGGAGGGGGCAGGCGTGTGGCACATGCTGGGAAACATGGTTGCTCTACTTGTGCGTTTGCTGGGACATTTTAAGTGAATGTAAAGTTAAGGTTTCAAACCAGGTAGTTCATAAAACCCTAAAATGGGTATCAGTAGATGCTCTTGTCAGATGCTTATGTCAGCAGCCACCTTAATCTAGAAGTTTTTCAAAGCAGATATAATTATGTTAGTTGATAGAATTTGCCCTTATTCAAATAGCATTTTGGGATTAATTATACATTGTAGCATCTCGAGACTCCATCAGGAAACGCAGTTGGACCGCCCCTCTTGTCCAGAGCAGCAAACTCTACAAAAGGAGTTGTTTTTTAGAAAGGCTGCAGAAAGCCAGTGTCCAGTGGTTGGAGCGAGTCTGGGCTATTTTTATTACACTACTGTTCAGTAAGCAGCAAAATCTCCTGTGGAGAGCAAGACTTCACTATGACTAGCTGGCATTTGAAGCAGGAATCAGGACTCAGCTGAGGGACCCTTGTCTCACATGTCACCAGCCCAGGGCAGAGTGGCTGTGTTGAGACCTACCACAGTGATTTGTGCTCCCATGGCTCCCCATCCTTTGCTTTACTTTGAAAATCATGTTCAATGCTTTGGCTAGTTTCATTGCCATTTGCAAAGTATATGAAATATTCCTGGATATACCAGGTGTCACATTTAGCATGTTGCTTCATGCTTTGATGTTGTAAAAACAGCAGTTCCACACCAACAGCAGACAATGCATTGACAACTATGAATTGAAATGTTTCAGCATTTTATACCCGAGGAAATTCATGAAGACTGTGTTTTTACCTTCACTCAGAATAACGTCTCAGTTTTAAAAGTGCAAATTTCTCACAAAGTGAAATTCTAGCTTTCTATCCTCCAGGTCTGCCCCTTTATTTATACAAGTTATGAAACCAGAAAGGTCACTTCTCTGTGTATCTCTCAAGCTTTAATAAAAACAATAAGGTGCCCAGACATCACTAGAAGAACCATAAAACTTTGACAGACAGGCAGTTTTTCACTCTTAAACCTGGTCTCATGCCAGACCTTAATGTGAAAGCATGAAAATGTCAAGAAGGAATGGCATTAATTGGTATTTCCTGCGTGGCCTGAAATCTCAGCATCTCCCCAAACTATGAAAGTGAGCAGACCATTCATACTGTCAGAGACAAATAAAATGTTGATGGGAAACAAAAAATGGCATCTTGCAGGTCAGATTGTTGAAAATCTATCTATTCTTAAAGTCATACTTTCAACATAGCAGAATCTTAAAATATTTTCTTATCTTGGCAGTTCTGATTAAATGGAGCTTTAAATCAGAATCCATTCCCTTTATCTGAATTATGAAAGGAACTAATCTTAGATTTTTGCCATTTGAAAGAGAAGAAATCATAAAAACATTTTTCCTGACTTTGTCTAGGCAGAATAAAAGAAAAAGCATTGCTTCCTGGAACTCCTATGGTCACATAAGTTTTAGAAACAGGTTGGTCTGATATCACAGGAATATCCTTTAAATTTCCTTTTTGATTCTCATTTATACTCATCATTTTAATTGATGCAATCAGGAAGTGTGTGGCAGTAGCTTGGTTGGGACAAGAGTAGGTTCAAAAACTCTTCTGCACAACCAGAATTTCTTATTTCTATTGATCTAGCCTGATCCTGCCCCAGAAGGAGATTTTTTTCCCATAGATCCTAATATCTTCTTCTACCTAGTCAGTAAAATCATGTGAGGAATCACTCTCCAAAGCCTGGACACAGTATTCGAGCATACAAGGTTTAGAGCTGGATCTGAGAGTTTTGAAATACCAGCAGCATTTGCATACAGAGGGAGAAGAAATTCAGGGAGTGAGTTAATTTCCATTGCTGGTGGAGATCAGAGGCCCCGAGTCTTGTACATCAGTTTTCACAAGCTTAATTTTACTGACTTTCTTGCGGTTATTCCTGATTTACGACAATAGAAGATTAAAATGAGGCTTAGGGAGGATAGCTTCCTGCTGAAATCCCCAAGGAGACCAGATCTTGCATTATTTCACATCAGAGTAAATGATTCCTTTGGACAAAAGAAACCCATGAAAGAGATAAATATCCATCCAAATGCTAAGACAGATGGGTTCCTTCAGAGCTTCCTTACTAATCAAATACATCAGTGCCCCCTTCAGTAATATGACAGGCGATTTAATGTGGGATATATTTCACGGGGATTGGGAGAGAGGGTCCAGGATAAGCCTTCCTGTGGATGGGGATGGCCATCCTGATGACCTGGGGGGCTGCTTCATGCAGGTATCCTATAGCAGCAGTTTTTCTTCCTTCCTTCCCATCAGTCCTGCCATGGCTGTACAGACAGATGAGAGAGTGTGAGCAGCCGCTGCAGAAAGACCAAGTTAGCAGGAGAAAAGCTGTCAGGAGTCAGACATTTGTGGTTAAGACACACATGGGAGGGTGAAAAGCTGGTACGTGCCATTTACAGAGATGCTTTATTTCTGAGAACAAATAGAAAAAAGACATTTCAGGCCTTTGCAGAAAAAGCCAGAACAAGTGAACAGACCTTGGCAGTACAGTTCCCCCCCAAAATGAACAACGGAAAGTAACAAAAGCCTCAGGACATTATTAAGAATTAAAAATAACATCTGACAGAGCTGAACCTGGCATTGTCCTGGCATTTGGTATATGCAGCTCAGCAGCAGCCAGAGGTGCAGCGCTGCCCTGCAAACCTCCGCCAGTCAGAGCCCACTGGTGCAGAGGTGAGCTGTAGGAGGTAAGTGACATGAGGTAGGAATTGTTTTAGCAAGTAAAATCCTGGGATAATAATTCTTACTGATGGCAAAAAGTGCATTTCCCATCCCGTTCTTCCAAAATTTTTCTTCTGTGTTCTCTTCAGGATGAATTAGTTTGAAGGTTTTTCAAGGAAAACCAATGCAAATGCAAATTCATTTACAAAGGTTTGGAGACAGGTGGGGACTGCTTTAGACCTGTTCTAAGCAAGGGGTTTGGATTTGGATCACTTATGGCCCCAGAGAGGGCCTTAGCTGCTGGCCATCCTCGAGAGAGCACACCCACCTCAATTTTGACCTTCTGAGACATAAGAAACTTCCAATGAAGCTTTTACCAAATCCTTCAGATGATTTAGGATATGGCAAACACTTTTTTTTTCCAGCAGAAAAAGATTATGCATAACCTAACAAACTACTTGAGCTGTCTGGAGCAGATACTGCCTCTGAAGTTGCTCATCCACACTGCTCCTCACATTCCTGCACTGCTGCTGGGCTGCCAGGGTCTATTTGACTCCTGACAAACTCATCAGACACCAGTGAGGTCTTCTCCTCACCTTTGTAGCATCTTCTGCACCTTTGGACTCTCTAACTATTGTCAGCTTTACCACAGTCCTCATCGCCTTCAGGCAGTTTGGTTCTTGTGGCCTCCTCCACCCTGCTGCTGGGACACAACCCGTTTGGGTTCTCCTCCTGCCAGCCCCCAGCAGTGGATGCTCCCTGCTGGCCCTGTTATGCCCTTTGGGATGCCTCTGCTGGCACCCAGCTGCCAAACAAAGGGACAGTCGTACGACAGGCACCGAGATCCTGCAGCTGACAGACTGTCTGTCATCTGGATCTACTTTGTTTGGGAAAACCACTTAGTTTACAAATATTTGTATTTAAATTCTTCTCTGCCCACTTAATTCAAGTCTGTGCTGCAAAAAGAAAGGAAACCTTCCTTAGAGAAAAACAAAACACAAAGACGAGGCGGAGGGAACTGCTCGTTCACTCATACCACATTTTCCACAATGGAAATAATTGTCTCTCTTCATGTTTGACAGTAATCTGCAGTCCCAAAATAAACAGGGCTCCTCTCAATTTTGCTTCAGGGTATTTCCCATCAGTCAGAGGGGAGCAGGAGAACACAGCCACAAGAGAGGTGCAGCATGCTCGACTTTGTGCACCTCACTTTTACCTCAGAAGATCCCAGTGGCAAAGGGTTAAAATCTTTTGTTGGCCACCAGGGCAGACACACAGGTATCTGTTGCTCCTTCATTAGTCAGTGGAAATCCAGGACTGGCAAGGGAAGGAAAAATTAATAAGCTTTGAATAGAAGTAAGGTCCTCTAAAGGAGCAATATAGGCTGAAATGCAACATCATTTAAACATACAAAGGACCGTGTTGTCCTTCGACACAGTAGCTGACCGAAGGTTTGGCTATTCTGGTCCACTCTGCTACCTGCATAACAGATGACTAGGAAAGGGCAAACAAGGTAGATTTTCAGCACATATTTTCAGACTTCCAGCAATTTACTATCCTTGTGTTTAACAGCTCTGGATGATCTTTTCCCCTCAATTTACACTATAGTAAGTACATTATTTATATTCAAACACCTCGTAACAGGAATTACGTGGCTTAATCGTAGGCTGGATGAAGAAATGGTGTTTTGAGCCTATCACTAGCTGGTTTTTTCTAAGTCTCTTCTATTCTAGGAATAAATTTGGTGACTAATCCAGGCCAACCATTATTGTGTAGGCCCTTGTCCTATGTTCCCTCAGGCTTCTCTTTTCAGGCAATGGAGGACACAATATTTCATTGCTGGGTCTGTAGATGACTTACCTGGTGGGAAGCCAGGGGACCCAACTTAGTGCATACACATACTTTACTGGCCTACTCACACTCTAATTTTGTTTTTTTTTCCCCTCATTGTTGGTTTTCTCATTCAAAATTGAAAGTAATTTTTAACAGAAAGTAAATAATTGAACTTTCTATGATGTGAAGAAATGCAAAAGTTACCACTTTTCTCTGTTTGTTGGGGGGTTTTGGGGGGTTGGTTTGTTTTTTTTTTTAGAGCCTTGTGACAAAATCTGTTTGGTGAAAGGACTGCAGCTCCATGTAATGCCATTTCTCTCCTCAAGATGAGCCAGTTCTAAGGCTGTGGTCAAAGCTTGGCTTTCACCAGACAAGCTGTCAGGGGATACACAAAAGGCAGAAGGAAATAATCATGTTGTCCCAAAGGGTTCCTTAACACATGGAGGCTCAGACAAGGAGATCAGGTTTTTTGGAATAATGACTGGGAGAATGCTGGCCGGGAAGAGGATGCAGACATCTGCACCATATGGCTGACAGACCAGAGACAATTCAGGTCCAGCAAAGAGCAAAAGTCCTCCTATAAAGCATAAAATAAAATCTGTGAAGGCAGGGAAAGTATTCCATTCTAAGGCTCTCTGGGGATCTATTCAAGGGAGAACTCAAGACCTTTCCAGATTTTGAGCTGTTCTTTGATACTTGGTGTAAAACTAAAGCCACCCAATTCTTTTGGAAAGCCTTAGGAGAAGCAAAGAACTGGCATCTATTTCCCAAATGCGTCAGGACTATGTTAACAAGAAAGAAATATTGTGCCTTCTAATAAGGGGAAGCCTCTAAGAATCTGGTTCTGTGACAGTCTTGCACCGTTGAGCTTGAACTTATGGGGATGTGTAGGAGTACCCAGCAGCTATTGAGGGGCCTTGGGGTATCAGCAAGAGTTGGAGAAAATGATTACCTTCCTGAAGGCTTAGTGCTTCCTTTGTTCTACAGGAAGAAGAAATCACCAAAGACACAAAGAATATTCAACAGACAAGGGAGACCTGAAGATATGCAGTATCCCAGACACCTATTGAATGGTGTTTATTGCTGATTCCAGCAAGGAAACTGGTCATGTTTTGTCACTTTAAATTGCCTCCTTCCCTATGGGCTTCAAAAGTGCTGGTCTGTGAAGGGCTACAGATGGACAAAGGACAAGATGTTCAGCAGTAAAGGGGAAGCCCAGAGGATCCTTGTGGCTTCAATCACAGTTTCTTCCTAGATCATTTGGCTCAATTCAGAGTCGAGGTCAGAAAAAGGAGAGGAACAAGAGACAGCAAACGAATAAGGTTTCTGGATCACAGTTTACCCACCCTTAGGGACAGCTGTTAGTTAACATTAGTGATAACCCTAGTGTTGTAATAAATACTGAAGCAGCTTCCTGCAGGGGGAACAGACTGTCTGAAGTTACAACTGGAGCCTTAATCATGATGTCACAGAGCTGCATTTACAGCTGATCTGAAAGCATGGGGTGTTTCTAACATTAAAAATATAAAAATTTCGCCTGGATTATTGTTAGCATTGAAAATATTTATCTTCTTCTGGCTTATTTATGTGTTATTGCCTTACCAAATGGGAGCTGCAGTGAGAGCTCTTCATGCCCACACTCAACCCTACAGATGAGATGTTGGGATAAGACTGCAGATCCCCTGATATCCATCATCACATATAGCAATATGTGATGATGAATAACTGAAGACATTGGCTCTAAAAAGTGAAGAGTGACATTTGATAGCTTGATAAAGTTCCTATTGGATTTTTTTTAGACAAAATACCTTCTTTTTGGCTGAAAACCCCGAACTTCATTTGTTCGGATATTTCCCTTTCTAAAGAAAATTTGAAATTGTCCAGAAATGCATAGGGAATTTTAAGGACAGCTACTATTTTTTAGAAATAAGTTGTTCTTAGGAAGAAAGGAATACTTACAAACATAGAAGCTAAGAACATATTTTCTGAAAAAAAAAAAAAATCACTTTATAAAATATTTCCCAATTTGAGCAATGTCATATTTTGACAGTTGTAATTATAATGGCCTACAGCCTTTGACTTTCCCTTCATGGAGCCTTTGCTGCTAATGCAGAACTGATTTAGGGTCTGGGGTCCCTAAAAGCAGCTGATTCTTATTAGATCTTGTTTCCGGCAGTAGAAGTGAATGGTAAATGGCCAGGTAGCCCAAGACTTCCAGGCATGAGGAAGCCACTCAATCCATAGCTGGAGCATGGAGGAGAATGGTAACTTGGGTCAGCTCAAAGGGAAATGAGCACAAATATTTTCCCAGTTTTCTAAAGTCCAGCAGATGTAGATGACTAGGGCTTTATAAAACAGGTTTGATGGAAGTGACTGGCATCCCCCTGACTTGAAGCCTTCTGAGATCGATTGGCTTCTTGACGCTGGGTAAGGTCCCAGTCACAAGAGTCCTGCCTCAGGCACTGTGCTGCGAGCGCAGGAACACATGGCAGTGGGGAATGGCAGTTGCACCATGCCTCCTGCACTATTTGATCTGTCTTTCCTTTCTCTACTTTTGTTTTGACACACTCCCCTGCCCCCCCCCCCCCCCCCCATTGTGAGCCCTCCTTGGGTAACGTGGGAGTTCCTGTGCTGGTGCCATGCAACAAGCAGAGGAAGGAAGATGAAATGGATCATAGGTGCCTGCCTTCTTTGCAAGTGGTGTTTGGCCTGAGCCATTAGTACCAAGCTCTGCCCCTGACTGACAATGGGAGACTGGGAGCACTCTGGCCTCAGGGTCCATCATGCCCATCGCTCTCAGATAACCTGATTGCTGATATTTCCTCACTGTGGCTCAGGAAAAGGAGGTTTCCGTACCCTCCTGGGCTGAAGCATTTCAGACTTTAATGACTCGAGTCTGTGGAACAGAAGCAATAAAGATGTGGGAGAGAAGGAGGGGAAGCAAACTCTCTCTCAAAGGTACCAAAGTGTGTAACACCTCATAAAGCAGTGGGAACTGGAGCTCAGAAAGTTATTGGAATCAAGACTTTCATCTCCTGTCAATAAAGCGTTATCAGCACCGAGCCCAATTTTCAGCTCTTAATTCCAGATGTGCACATTGGAACTTCATGCCTCTTCTCATGCTGAAAACTGCAGTTAAGTTCAGGCCCCAGGGCAGATGGATGGTAAACCAGAAAACAGACAAGTTTCTTCCACTTGTGTCCAAATCCAGGAGTGTTAGAGTATGCCTAAGATTCAATCCCTACTTCCCTGGGTTCCAGTCAGGAGGAAAGGCTGCGACCTTGCAATGTTCCCTTGATGAGAATGAAGTACCCTGCAGAATTAATAGAAAAGGCCATGAGCCGTGGGTTTTCTCAGGTCTAGAAAGGAAGGAGCCATTCAATTTCCTGGATAATCTGAAGCCTTTCACTTGGAAAAATTATTTGAACATAGGCAACTGGCTATACCTTCTCTCCAAAGGGATCATAGTATAGACAGAATTGAAACTATAAATGTACATAATATTGCGGCATAGTCCAGAGGAGGTGGAGACAACACCTTACAGTCTTTATTGCTTCTTATTCAGCCTCCCATTGCCTGTTGGTGGAAACACAGCTATACCAGCTAGAAGCATGTCCTGCTCTTCCCTGCCAATCTCAGCCTGCATCTCAGTCCTGAGAAGCCAAAAGTCAAAAACTGTAATCAGTGAGATGAAAGTTTTATACCAGAAGAAGGTAAATATTGACACCACTGGAGTACAAGTGAGGACCATGAGGCTGAGGATAGTCTGGTACTGTTCAGTTGGGGTACAGGAGGTTATATCTAATCCCTCTTGCCTCTGAAAGCAGCAATTTATTTAACTGCCTAATTTTATTCACCAGTAGCTGAATATGTTGCTCCATGAGGATTAGCTGAGATGTCCTCTCACAGCAGCAAGAAGGACACCCCACCTGCTCATGTCCTGCCTTACTTTAGAGAGAGGATTTTGAGAGATGTGCAAGTAAGCTGAGAGTCATATGATGGTTTAGTTCATTGTCAATAACAAGAATATACCACTTGGATCTCTTCACTGGGCAGTTATAAAGCATCCCCATCACCTGTGCCTTAGGAGACCTTAGGGCACACTTCAGCTCGCTGTTGATTATGCTTTGAGGTCTGTGTTTGAAGTCACAACAAAAGCAGATGAAACCACAGTAGGCCAAGGATAAGAGTTGCAGAAGGCACTTCTGGCAGCCACTTTATACAGTAAGATAATTAAATATAGTGGCTTTTGGGGTAAATGAAAGAGTAGTGCTCTGTCTTTAGTCTCAACTATATATTTGCCAAGGAACAGAGAACAGGCAGCTCCCTTCAATGGCATATAGCCACACCTTTTGGAATCAAGCACACAAGGAGTTGGAGATATTCCTGTACAAAATCCATGGTAAATTCTCTGGGAATAGAGAATTCAAAAGAAAAAAAGGCAAAGTGAGAAAGGATATGGAAGAGAAAAAGACAGAGAGATCCCTCTTGTGACTTGCAATAAGTCTTCATGTTCAAAGTGAAAGCAATAGAAACACTAAACATTTTATAGTGCAGCTTCATTTGTTTAGGCTTCCCTATTGAGCATTAAATTTTATGGTACTTTAAAGAGTGCTTGGTAGTTTTGTAAAGCCCTGCACTAAACACACACGTACAACAGGTGTGCATGCGCACACACAGCTTTAACAACCTCAGCATCTCGTAGTGGCCCAATACATTCTAATTTTACACTGTGAACTTAAGGCAAGGCATCAGAAAACACCTTACTAGGAGAGAAGTGTTTGATGTTGAAAAGGAGAGAGGAGCAGAGGGAGAGAGTTCAGAAGGAGGCAAACAAGGGCCAACAGAGCCCGCTCCAGCCCTGTACCCAGGCAGTCTCAGAGAGCCTGTTCTCATTAGTGAAGCAGCCAGCCCAGCGTAAGTTATCCACAGGAGATGTTTGTCTTCCCTGGAGTTGTCTGCACAGAGGATGTGCCTCGCAGTCAGCTGTCCCCACGCAAACAGATGTTTGTGCTGGTTTATAGTGAGCAGAGTGGAAGGTGCAGTTGTACAGCAAAGTGTGGGGCACACAGAGAGCACCAGGTGGGGAGTATGATCTGTTGGGGGGCTATCAAATAGATAAACATATTATGTGTGCACTAAGGAGCCTCCCAGGGGCTGGCCTGGCTTCTGCTGAACCCAGATGTATTTGGATTGGGTGGAAGGAACTAGCACCTTTCAAAGGATTTCATTTCATGTCCCTTACACCACACACACTCCATACCTTCTGCCAAAGCAGTGATGGACTTTTCATGTGATGAGACAGAGTAATGAGGGAGGTCTTAAGCAGGTCTGAGACTCCAAAAGCTTCAAGGAAATGCTGGAGGCACTGAAGGACTGTGCTTCCTTGGAAACACCTAATCCCCTTCAGACAAGAATCTTTAACCATGTGACCCCGGAGTCATGAATCACCCACAAAAGACCTGACTCTCAGCATGCTTCGCTGTCAGTTCAGCAGTAGAAGAAGTGCTTGCTTTATGGTTTTCACTCAGGAACACTCTATCTGCTTAGGACTTCAGACAGAAACCATTTATCAACAACTTTTTCTACCGCAACCTCTCTCTATGACACCCTGAGCTCCTCACTATGACAAGAAGGTGAATGTCAAGCTGTGGATATGGATGATGCCATGTTGCCAAAGAAGGGATGTTTCCTGAACTCCTCTAGTTCCCCCAGCAAGCTCTGATAAATGAGAAGCTGTTGGTCAAAGTGAGCAGACCTGCTCTTCTCGCACTGATTGTGCTACAGTGCTATGTTTGAGCAGCAGAGAGGGTTGTTAATGCCACACAAGGGACATCTGCATCAGCATCTCAGGAAGGGCTGAGTGACAGGAGCAAGAGCTGAGACCACAGAGGAGTGTATGGTTTTGAACTATATGAGAAAGTAGTCCTGGACCACCAAATGACCAGCTGACAGCAAGCCTTCTCTTGGGGGTTTGGAGGGAGCATTTAGATGTCACTGAAGTTGCCAGCACTGTCCTTGCTAAGTCTCCATCTCCGAGTCACATATCACTTATCACAGAATGGTTTGAGTTGGAAGAAACCCTAAAAATCTTTTAGTTCTACCCCCCCTCCCATGGGCAGGGACACCTTTCACTAGACCAGGTTGCTCAAAACCCCATCCAACCTAGCCTTGGACCACATCTTTCTTGTTTTAGGGGCCCCAGTCCTGGATGCAATACTTCAGGTAGGGTCTCACAAGAGCAAAGCAGAGGGGCAGAATCACCTTCCTAGAACTGCTGGCCACACTTCTTTTGATGCAGCCCAGGATGTGGTTGGCTTTCTGGGCTGCAAGTGTGCATTGCTGCGTCATATTGAGCTTTTTGTTCACAAACATCCCAAATCTTTCTCTCCAGGGCTAGTCTCAATGCATTCTACCCCCAGCCTGTACTTGTGCTTGGGATTGCCCTGGCCCAGGAACAGGACATTGCACTTGTTGAACTTCATGAGGTTTGCACAGGCCCACTTCTCAAGCCTGTCAAAGTCCCTCTGGATGGCATTCCTTCTCTCCAGCATGTTGACCTCTGTCTCCATCTGGTCTACTTCAAAGTTCATCCAAACCCCTTGTTTGCTCCATGCCACCTCTACTTGAATGTCTGGGAAATACAGTCCTAATGAGACAAACTTGATGTGGGAAAGGCATTCTAAGACTAGTTTTGCAGAACTAAAAGTAATTGAGAGAGAATAAATATGTTATCCCACTAGGACCTGGATTTTGGTTGCTTTTTTCCTTCTTTTTTTTTTTTTCCTTTGTGGGTTATTTTAAAAACAATTCTCTATTAAAATAAGAATCCATGGGCTATTGTAGATCTTCTTGTTATATCCTGAGGGGCTTTAATCTTACACACACAAGGAATCCAAAGAAAGAAGACTTCATGCAATTACATCTAGCCAAGGTTTGCAATCTAAAAAAAGGCACGCTGCTCGTACCAGAACTGGCTTTTTGTTCGTTGTGGTGGTGTTGTGAAAACACTGAATGCCTTTGGGAACTGTCTGAGTTCTTTATCTACTGTTGCACTTGTTTTTAACAAGAGAAGGAGCATGAAGTTTTGTCTGCTGTGAGAGCCAAGTGATTTTCCTGGCTCTAGCTGCAGGTTAGTGCTGCCTCCAAGTTGCAATGTAACAAGTGGTACTTCACAAGATGCGTAATTTTGTGCCCCATAGTGCCTACATAGCAATTTGTGTGTCATGTACACATCCAGTTGTGGTCTTCTGCTATACTCAGCAATAGAGAAGAATCAACAGCAGAGCCTTATGCACCTGCTGTACAAGATCATGGAGAACTCTGGTTACCCACCTGGCCAGATGATTGCCCACCCTGAACCCTAATACCTGGGAGGGAACTGCAGGTGTAGAAAGCTACACCAGAGCTGTAGCAGATGTGCTGCAAACACACTCCATGCACTGCCATATGGATATCTTATGTATCAAGAGGTAGGACAGAGGAGGACAGCACAGAATTAAACTGGGAGCATGTTTTTCATCCTTGTTTTACTTCCCAAGTGACACAACCGCTTCACTTAGATCATAGGTTGGCCATCTCACATAGATCAATGCTCAGCTGCATTAGAGCTTCTTGCTATCTCATTCCTCAATGCTGCCATCTGTGAAGGTCAAAAACTAAAAGATCTCAGGTCAGGGGTAGGAGCTGGAATCTTTATTAAACACTCACTTTGCAATATAAAGTCTTGGAGGCAGGACATGTTAATGAAGAGAACGGGTTATGCTAATCGGGGGATGGATTATGCTAACTAGATGATTACACAGTTCTCTGCTACAATTACACAAAGTGGTTAATATTTTCCTGTAGTGAGGACCATATGGGGGGAGAGAACAAAGGGGCTTCTACATCTTCTTGACAACATCATCACAAAGTCTTTCCATATCTTGTTGAAGGAGGCAGGACAATCAAACATAGCTGAATGTTAACAAGTCTTGTAATGAGGCTCCTCAGAGTAAGGAGTTTCTCCCAGCTCCTGCTGTCCATGGCCTGCTACATAATCCTATCAAGTCTTTTTCTGCTGATAGCCAAGTTTGGGATTCCAACAACCGGCCACCGACAAGCACCTAGCCCGGCCAAGCCAAGCCAGGACTGCAGGCTCTTCCTTCCTTCTGTGTTCAAGGGATAGAGACAGACTCTATCTCTATCCAAAAGACAACCACAGCATTTCAGCGAAGTTTCAACTCTGCATTGTGACCAGCCAAGACACCAGCTGCTCTTCAAATCTGTCACCAGAAATCATTTAGATTTTTAACAAAACTCTCAATAGGACAGAGGTTTTTTCATTTCTCAAACATGTCCTAAGGAGAAGAACCCAAAAACTCTGTGATGGTCAGGTCCACTGGAAGTTGGGTGCTTTAGGCAAGGATAGTCAAAGGATTTGCAAATTAAGTTACTTGATTGTACTTGCAATTTAAGAAGCTAAAGGTGAGATTTAAATAGCGGAGAAGATGAGTTATATAGATTTGGAACACGCATGTACTGTATTTTGGACTGCCATTTTGGACTATTTGCTATATTTAGGGTAGGTTTCCAATAGCTCAGTAAAAATGCTAATTATCTTCTTTCTTCTAGTGACTTGATCTTTGGTTTTAATTGTGTAGGTTAAACACTAGTATGCCTGACTTTTCCATTAAAAGCTGTATTTTGAGCTCCCTGAGAGACATGGATCTCCTGCAGAGGTACTGCATGGGAATCATGCTGCTGTCATACAGTGTGGGAATGTGTCTTATCACCCCTGCCTCATGCAGTATGAGTTGGACCTGAA
Organism: Corapipo altera; assembly: GCF_003945725.1. NCBI lineage: Eukaryota > Metazoa > Chordata > Aves > Passeriformes > Pipridae > Corapipo > Corapipo altera. The sequence continues at coordinate 11,133,262 of NW_020884885.1, read as the reverse complement.
TTAGCACTGCTGTGCTGCCTGGTTCCTAACCCTAGGACAAAGCAGATTTTGAAACCAGGACCAAGTAAACCTGGACGAAGACTTGGGTTATGAATAAGGAGAAATTAAGGCAGGCTAAGGCTTTAGCCCTGGGGTCTACAGTGTAAAACTGTACCTACACACATGAATCAATTCAGCCTCACCAAGCAAGCAGCCCGAGCACATATCCATGCCACAGTATAAAGCGAAAGCACACATCCTGGCTCAGTCCTGGCTCCCACAGAGAGCCTACAGTAAAAATCACGGTTCTCAAGAATCCCACTTGGCTGCTCCCCTCCCAGACTTCATTGTCTTTGGGAATCCACCACAGGCAGGCAACAAATTGCACAGATAGGGAAGCTTTTAAAAACATGCTTCTAATTATGCAGGTGCCTGGTCAAAAGCCCCATACTTTCACTTGTGGTACAAATGACTTGTCTTTTTCTTGGGGTCCTCTCTTTTTCTTCTTCCTCTATTTTTACTTCTTAGTCTTTCTGTCTTTCCTGAGAAAGAGAACTGGCTGTTTAAAGATCATTAAAGCCAACTACTTCTCACAAAATATATGCTTACAGGCATAACCCCATTGCACTGGGGACAAAAACATCCTGGTCCCAGAGCTGTCATCACAACCATATGCTTTGTACTGTTTCTCTGAATGGATTCGTCCCAAGGTGAATACGGTAATGCTTTAAAGTATTGTATTTGTTAAGTATTCTGTCAGGAGTGTAAAACAAGACAGGGCAGCATCTTTTCTGCTGCACAGGCAGGATCCTAGCAGGATCCTACAGCCTCATGAATGGCAGTCATGGGGACTGAATGTCACACCATGTCCTTTCCTTGCTCGTGAGGAGGAGCTCAGGACCAGCTTATGGGAAGATATTTCCAAACTAGTGCTCATGAGCACTTCCAGGGCCTTGAGTCCAGACATACAAACAGAGTTAAGGTCTCAATCCCTCTAGTGAGGACAGAAACAAAACAACAAAAAAAGCCCAGGGATCACTAGCATAATGTGTTTTCTAGATAAATTGTTCAAGGCAGCCTTGCATCAATTTAGTCATCCCTCAAAGGACAGTATCTATTTACTGTGAGCTTGTGCTGCTTCTGGGAAATACAACAGAATAGACACCCAAGTATTTCAAGTCTGGCAAAGACAGTCTGTGCCTAAACTTCACCACATCATTTAAAGTCAGGAATATGGCAGCTGGGCATGTACCAGAAAGAAGCAGCCACAAAATCTGAGCTCTCCCAAGTTTCCTCAGATCTCTGCATTCACTTCAGTTTCCTCTCTGGCTTTGTCTGGGAATGTTTGTGCCAGCAACCTAGAGAAGAAAATGAAGTCCATTGCACACAGATGCTTGGCCAGCTCTCAGTAATGAAACACGTATTTATCGTCCACAATTTTTGATTTAAGGAAAGGGGCAAAACTGCCCACAGTTTGCAGAGAAAATAAAATATATAAAAAAAGAAGCAAGCCTCAATGCTTAGGTTGTGAAACGCAGCTTCCTCGGGACAATAAAGACGTGTTTCATTATGGAAAGTGGCCGACCATCTGTGTGCGTTTGCCTCGTATCCCTCAGATCTGGGAAGTAACAAGGCCAGTTTTACACTCACTTCGCTGACTGTAACTGTGCTGACGTGTCTGACTCTGTAAACATTGCCAGCATTTTCGGAGTGAAGACCACATGCCTCTCACTCCTGTGGGCACAGTCCTCCCGTGGGACACGGGGAGCCCTCTCGCTTCCCCTCCTGCAGGCAGAGTTGGCATGCTGTCTGTCTGTTATGTGTTGTTCAAAAGAACTGTTTCCTGTGTGACTGGCAGCCTCTGGCATGGCTGAAATTATGTCAGAGGAGTAACACTTTTCAGGGCATAGTGTGACACACTACCTTGGGACAAAGTGATACTAGACAGACCACACTTTGTTGGTAAAATCCTGCTGTGCCTCCATGCATGCTGCTCCACTCTTTGCTCTGCTCATACTGATTTTCAAGCAAAGGAGAGCTGCTGAATGGATGCATGTGGAGCTGGATGTCTCCCAAATGTACATAGCATATGATAATGGCAGTAGAAGTGCCCGTACTGCCCCCTGGTCCCCCAGCACTTCCCCAAAGCTGCCCAGTCATTGTCTGGCCCTTGTCTCCTCTGCTGATGCTTCCTGACAAGGCTTCTGATGGTGGTGAGACTTTCTGAGCTGTAGATGCTTCTGCCTGCACCCCTGGGCAGACCTGTGCTTGGTTGCTTGTGCTGAGGAATTGAGAAAAAGATCTCCAACATGGGCAAAGATGATGCTGCACTTTCAGAGGTTGCTTTTTTATATCAGCCACTGTGCCTGACCTGTGGGGACTTGCTGGAGAGGACACTGTGAGGGAATCACTGCCCCCACCATGGTCTCCAGCCAGAGCCATGGGTGGTTGTACTGCCACTGACACCCTCCCTGCAACTAACAAGGCTGTGTCCAGCTCTGGCAACTAGCCCTTGGCCTGGAAGTTGTTAGCCAGGCAGTACTTGTGTGATTGCAGCAATAGGCAGGGTGGTGTGAGAGGAGGCTGCAATGGGAAGGGTGGGAAGGCTATTTTGTGTTTGAAGAGTGGGATGGAGCAGAAGGTGAGATGTCCCAGGGCTGGGATATTTTGAGGTCAGGTTATTCTTGACATGGAAGGTTTCACCTTCATATCTCACCTGTTGAAGCCCAAACCATCATGTAGACCTCTGGTTTTTATATTTTTAAACATATCGTTTTATGTTTCTGGATTGCTGTGCAGTCTATTTGTCCATCTATCTTTGATGTTTCCTGTGGCTATCCAAGTGCCAAGGATGCCACTGGTTGGGAAAAAAACCCTCCACTTACAGAAGACACAGAGCTCTGGTAAGAGTAATAGTTTATACCTACTCAACATGATTGAAGATGTACCAAAACCTACTCAGACTGCTCCAAAAGCCATCAAAGACAGCATAATGACTCCAGCTGTGACCACCAGGTCCTAAATGAAGCCATGTGAACTATATGTGGCAAAGATATGACATTTTCCAAACAGCGGGTAAACTTACTTAGCATTTAAAAAAAAGGAGAGAGGGGAAGGGAGGGG
>NW_020884885.1:10865400-11129760 GCF_003945725.1 Corapipo altera | reverse complement strand
GAGGAGAGGAGAGGAGAGGAGAGGAGAGGAGAGGAGAGGAGAGGAGAGGAGATTTCCTCTGTGCTTGTTCTGTATGGCTCAAAAAGGGTCATACAGCACCAGGAGCCCTCATTTCTAAGCATAACACAAGGAGCTGATATTGGTGTTTACACAGTCATTTTAGGGAAGAAAGAGAGTTTAATTTCAACAACACCCCACCTACAAGTGTGCCTGGATATCATTATTGGCAGGTGCATGTAATCACAAAAACACCAATCAAATAATAAAAACATTAAGTTTCAGCTCAAGATCAAAAGAAAGAAACAAAACCTTTACCCTGGCTCAGCCTGATGTGTCAACCACAAGCCTCAATACCTATAGCTTCAAGATTACACATTCCTCCAAGGCACATATGTTCAGCTCTCTAGGAAAGCTAAGCAGCTTCTTGTCCTGGGCCCCCACCTGTAAAATCAGTTGGCAGCAGCATTCCTCGGAGTGAATGAAACCAAGCTTGGGGAAATTTTTGGATGGTGAGGTCTTGTAAAGGGCTATATGCAAAGCCCAAGGAACAGCACAGCTCGGGTAACCGATACTGGTGTGCAGATGTCCAGCCGTGCCTGTTGAAGGTTTGCATTACCCCTTTGAGAATGGAGATGGTTGAGCAGGCAGGTCAGGCACAGACAGGTGACAATGCAACATTATTAAAAGTTGGAGAGATGGTAGCATGGCACAGATCAAAAATAAATGTCCGTCCAAGGCTGAGGTCACCTGCCCATCATTTAGGTAATTTTAATTACCTAGATTAGATAAGGAGTTGAAGAAGACAAGGCCTGGATCAGCTGTGCACTGGGTTCCCAGGAAAATGTTGAGATTGAATTTAATAGTTTTTTTCCCCCAGTTCTAATTTCCATTAAGTGGAAGCCTTTGCGCCTGCCAAAACCAGAATGCAAGAGTTCTTTGAAATGCTTGGCTAAACGTTCCTCTCTTTGCACCAGGAGAAGCATGGAATTAATTCCACAGCAATCACTGGAGCTCACCCAGGGACTCTGTTGTTTGGGGAGGAGCCTGCCTGATGTCTCTGCCATGTCCCCTGCTCCAGCCTTCACACAGACACTGTTCGTGTCTGTCCTATGCACAGAGCACCTGCCCTGTGACCCTTGGAAAGTTGGTCCCTATTTCCATTGGGCTATGGTGCAATGTGGCTTCCTTGGGGTTTTATTCTTTTTAAACTAACCAGGTGCGGGATCACTAAAACTGGCATTTCAGAGTCACAGAATTGCAGCTGCTTGGCATAGTGCACCCAGACAAGCAAGGAAGAAAGGAAAGTGAGCATGAGATTTGTGCACAGAGTGTCCAGGTCAACAGTGTTTATTAGCTCCCATTAACCATATGGTCATGATTATAATAAAAGTCTGAGTTATGGCCAGTGACATGTGTAAACCACCCCCACCCTCAAAAGCCGATATATATATGATGGGTGTAGATTCAATGTGAACACAGATCTATATCACAGGGGTTTTTAACACTTTCTGGTCCCCAGGGGAAAGGAAGAAAGACATGAACACATCCTGCCTGTGTCTGACAACTCTCCAGGTCAGCAAAACGTCTCAAAGGATACAAGCTCACCTGTTATCGCTCTCCTTTCATTCAAGTGTTTGCTGCAACTTCTTGGAGCCCATTCTTACACCACTAGAAATTAGGACTTTTTCATGTACTGTCAGTGGGCCCTGCTCCTGCTCCCTGTCCATCTCTCTTGTGAAGAATCTGAATGGCTTCCCTCGGGCCGGGTGGGTGTACTGCAGTCCAGAATTTGGGCCTACACATTTCTGAGACGTTTTGTAATGGGCAAGCTTTGGACTGAAACACCTGCAAGCTGACCCTTGCAGGTGAGAAAATATTCTTGATGCTTTGAAGACATCCCATTTCTTTAGTACCACTCACAGAAGTGCTCACAGTGCTCCACCGGCATGTAATGATTTGACATGTGAGATGGAAAAGCTCTTCAACTATTTCATAGGTCAAGGAGCCAAGGTAAAAACAGGCACAGGTTAAAATAAGTGATAACACTGGTGACAGAGCTAGAAAGAAAATTCAGAGATCATGAGTAGGAAGAGGCAGAAACAATTTTGGAGATATACTCCTGGTCAAGCCAGAGAAGGCAACAAACAGAGAAAAGGAATATGCAATTAAAAAAAATCTTTCCATTTTAATAATTGTGAAAGTTATTAACCCCTGGAAAGAAATTTAAATATGTGAGTTTTTGTTTTGGCAATGTTCCTTTGAAACATAAGAACTGAACTGGTAAAGGCAGTGACTTGTCTCAGACTGCCTCCTCCACTGTGCAACGTGGCAGCAAGCAGCAGGGCTGCTACTTCCACTCTGGAAGCTGCAGGAGGCAGGGATGAGGCCAGTTTGCCCTCAGCTTCCCACAGCTACAGACAAGGGAGACAGAGGAGCCACACAGAGGCCTGGCAGTCCATACAGAGTCCACAGCCAACCCAGTGCCATTCCTCCAGCCCCCACTACCTCCAAGCCCTCCGGAGAGGTGGTGGTGCTGACAGCTCTGCCAGACTGACTCTGACTGTTTGCCTCAACGTCTCCGAGTCTGTGAGATAACTGTAAAGCAATTCACACTCTGTCCTGTCTTTCTAGGTCATTAATTTACTGGAGAGGTTATCTTCTCTCAGTGCTCCTTCCTTAGCCTGTGTGTTAGCATCTTCTCCTCCGATGTGAACGCATGCCAGGCAGATTTCCAGCTCCTGTAAATTGGGACATATCTGGTGCCACCCTGCCCTAGTTATGCCCTTTGACAATAAACAAGATATTTCCATTTCCTGGCTGTGAGGAGAATCCAAATCTAGCTCTTCACAGTTTGGATACATCATCACCAAGGCATAGAAAGACTCCCATCACCTCGTCACTGGTACAGGGCTCATCTGAAAAGCAACAGAATTTGTGCCCTGTACAAGGCTTGGAGTGAGACTGGTGGCAGAGAGCAGATGGATGAAGCAAGGCACAATCGAGTACTGAAGGCAGAGGATCACTGGCTGTGGTGACTGTTTAGGAAGACCTGAAATTTGGGAAAGATTATAACTACATGCACCAGTGGTCAATATGTGAAGCCTGCTGGGGATGATACCTGGGTCTGTTCTCCCCTCAGGTATTTTAGCAGCCTGCAAAGCAAACACCATAGTCATGCAATTTCCAATTTGCCTCCATCATGCCTAAACCATGTATCCATTCATCCTCTTTCTCAATGTGGCTGCATGTTCGGCCTGAGCCCAAAGTCACGCAAAACTCAGCTGCTAGCACTTATCTGAGCACCCCCTCCTGACACAAAACCCACCCATCCCCTCCCTTCAGCAGCTTCTTAAATCTCTGTCCTAAGGAGTGATTTGCCTCAGGGACTTCAGTTCTGCTGGAGAAAAGGACCCAGTCAGGAGCTCAGCTCATCTTTCCATCACTGGGAGCTGGAAAGTTTCAGACAGAAAATCCTAAGACATAAAAATAAAAGTTTGGTCAAGACTTGGAAAGTGCCGGACGTGCAAAGGAATGACCTAAAAGGTAAAAGTCAAAGATAAATAAGAACAGTTCATGTAAACTGTGTGCTCATCTTAACAATAAACAGAGCGGCTGCCGCAGAGAAACTTGAAAGAGCTCCACTCTGCAAAGATGAATGGTTTGCTGAGCCTGCTCTGGGCTCTGTTTGAGGGGCTTCGGCATGAGTAATTGGGTGTGAGAAGCACTGGCTCACCAGGGCTGGAGCAGGCAAGCTCCAAGGAGGGGGAATGCGTAATGATCACTGGGGTTATTTATTGTTTCGTTTGCTCATTAGCTTGGCATCACCTTAAGTCTCCAGCCGCAGCACATGATGGCTTTGAACTGGCGCCCCGGGTGTCGCGGACACAGTGACATGCAGTTTTGATGTGTGCCCCACAGCTCCTGTAGGATTTCCGCTCTCCACTCTGCTCAGCCCAGCCGTCTGGCTGGGGATAAATCACCCTCCCCTCTCTAGAACAGCTCAGGGCTTTATTGGTATTATCTATCATTGTATAGTCCTTGTCTGGACGCGTGCAAGCTTACTGTCTCTCAACACTGAGGGCAGGATTTCAGTGTGCTAGGAGAGCTAAAACATGGGGAGCTAAACCCTTGTGGGTTTCCCCAGGCTCGCTATTCATCACAGGCAGCATGAGAAACTGGAGGCGGGAAGTGGGATGAAGACTCTTGCCTGCGGAGGGGCAAGTTCTGCAGCCAGCCCATGCACTGATCCTCAAGGTGAGGCAGCATGCAGGTCAGTTCTGCTCTCTGTGGCTTGTGGTTGGAGGTCAGGTGAACATACACTCTCCCCGGCAAGGGCAAATCTTCCTCACTGGCACTGCCTGGCCTGAGCAGTGTTGAAGATGTAATGTCAGAAGACAAGGTGGAGGAGAAAAGAGGATCTTACGGAGAAACTGTCAGTCCAGGGACACCTGCTCCAGTCCAAAACAGCATAAATGCCAGTTGATTGCTCATAAATGTAACGTATAACAGAGGATTTGGTCCAACACATTATGGACATTAGAAGGCCATCTGCACAAGGAGAGACTGCCAGTATCAGCATCTCGTGTAATTAGCCACCTTCATTCCTTTGATTTGGTACCAATTGTTCCCTAACCCAAAGAAAGCCTGTGTTGCTAGTGATAGACAGAGCACACAGGCTTACTTAAGACACTCTGATGTGACTCATGACCATGACGATGTGTCATGCAACTTCCAGGATAAAATACAAACTCAGCAGGAGTTTGCCAATTGGCAAACATTGGCAGGAGAATGCCAAAGAAACATCTGTGTGACTTGAGAAAGGTGAATATGTTCCCAAACTGCATTACAGTAGTGTTTATACTATCCTTGTTTTCTAACAGATCTGAGATCTGGTCTGCTTCGTTTCCCCTCACTTTTCATTAAGAGGGTTTGACCACATTCTGTGTTAATGGCTTGCTAGACCCTACTGCTTAGGGTGAACATCAGGAAAGTACCTATCATCAGAAATGGGCACATCACCAAAAGTGGGTAGGCAGATCCATTGCCTAACCTCCTATATCCTAGTGATGAATATCAACTAATAGAATGAGAACTCAGTAGTAAGAGAAACATGGGAACTCCAGTCTTCCTCCTTTCAGAAAAAACAGCTAGTTAACACGAGCCAGTGTAAACAACTAAATGTTTCAAGATGCAGTAAAAGACAGCAGGCTTTGAGTTCTGCTTAGGGGAAACTCGGAAGTTCTCTGCTGAGAAATTTGTGTGCTCAGACAGGGAAAACTGGAGACCACAGACAACAGCCTTTTAGAAGTTCCTAGTTGTTGGGAGGGAGCTCATATCCTTAGCTTGGAACCAGCTCAAGAGATCTAACACAGAGAACAGCAATAAACATGTGACCTGACCACAGGTGCAAACTCAAAGTTGATAATGTGTCCAAGGTGATGGATGTAAGAGGCATTAGAAGGCAAAAAGGTGTTTTTGGTGCTGTTATATAAGGTGTTTTCTGTGTGATTGTCCACCCAAGAGACATCACCTTAGCTCCTCTGGAAACAGACAGAATTACAATGCTCCCATGTGTTGTTCCGAGCATCCCTCCTTGGCACAACCATCCTGCAAGTGCCTCTGTAGTCTCTCTAGCAGTTTTCAAGCTCTAGATAATGCTGACAGCCTTTTCACCAAATCTCTCACTGACTCTCTTCCCACCTTCCCATCATAACTCCATGCAACACGAGCAGCAGATCTCCCTTCTCAGGGCTGTTTTCACATTTTTCCAGTGACGCTCTGTTCTGATATGTGCCCCACATATGGGCCAGAGTCCTGGAGTTGCAGACAGGGAGGTAGCTGCATGGCATGGATGATGCCCTTATTAACACACTTCTTCTCCAGGCTCTTAAACTGGATGTCTCTGAAATGCTTTGAGTGGCACTCCCAGTCCTCTGCCATTCCTCCTGCACCTCAAGAGAGGATTGCAAGGAAGGATGAAGCCAGAATTTGCGAAGATGGCTCCATTCCCTTCTTTCTAGCTGTGAATACACATAGTGGCTCTGTGTTTGGTCTTCCTCTGCTGTTCCACCTGCAGCCATCCAGGTGAGTGCAGATGTAGTACCCAGCTAAATGGACCCTGAAGAGGGGTGGAGAGGCCCTGGAAACCTGCAGGAACAGAGTGTTCTAGCTGGAAAACCCAAGTGCACCTCTGTGATGCTGGCTGACGGACACATTAAAGGCATCTATTTCAGCTCCTTGGAGCCAGATGCCTCCTCCTTCCTCTGCTGGGCAGAGAGCTGGCTCAGCATGGAGTTTTCTCTCCCATTTCCTAGGGATGTCAGTCAAAACCAGGCTCTTGGAAGTTCAAGCGTGGCCAAAAGGAAGCAGATTTCAAAACACACCCCTCCCTCCATTCCCCCCTTCCTAGGCCTTTTGTTTCCAGTTCCCCCTCCTCTCATCAAAGAAAGAAACAAGAAAAGATTCTGAAATCACCAAGCCATGATCTATCATTCTTTCAGGGGAGTTTCTTTTCTTCTAATATTAATCAACACAAGCCTTCCTCCCCACCTCCCCCACCCCAAGGGAGCAGTGGGCTTGGAAAGCTCAAGCGGGTTTCAGATGGGTCTTGCGGCAAAATTCCTTAGTTCTCAGTTGGAGTGAGATGCTGTCGGTGCAGTTGCCAGGCTTTCTGAGATTCCTGGAAGATAAATGAGATTGACTGCCTATTGCCTAGTGACATGAAGGCACAGGACACCCAGAAACTCTGCTGTTTTTTGCAAATTGGGGGCAGGGTCCCTGTTTCACTGCAATTGTCCCCAGTGAAGAAGGTGAGGCTCCAGCCAGCAGATGATGACACCTTCTGTATTTTGCTTTTTGACCCTGAACCAGATTGCAGAAGCATAAAGATTATCCTAAATAAGTCAGCTGCTGACAGACCTCCAGGGGTGGCCTCCCAGTGACACAGAATGAGAGTACAATTCTTGGGCCACTTTTTCCCCCTCAGGTCCCTCCCATTGGTATCTCACAGAGTGCCAGCAGAGCTACACAGGAGTGAGCTGTTCCATTCCTGTGCCCAGTGGTGACAGTTTTGCACTAGGACAGGAGACAAGTTTGGGCTGTTTGGAGGGTGCAAAGGGACTGAAGTGATGCAAAGAAGTTGCCTTGTCCGGCAGTCTCTTCCCCGAGTATGGTATGAATTCCTCTAATGAGGAATTTGGCTGTGCTGATGAGCCAAAGAATGTATTCAGTGGCTGCCAAGTGGGACACTCCTGTCCATGCAGTTCAAGATGCTGGTTGACCTCCCCTCAGGCTTGGGTCTGTGGACGGCAAGAGGCATACAAGGAGCTCCCAGCTCCTCCCTACCCAGAGGTTAACCAGATGTTCAGTCAGTGTTTGATCTCCCGGGGAAGAAAAAGAGATACTTTCAGGTTTCCAGGTAATATTAGAAGAGGTTCCTCTTCCCTTCTGTGTATCTGGCCTCCATGCCACACTTTTGACTGGGGATGAATTCATTTTCTACTGTACCCATCTTTGTGGATCTGGCTGGTTTGCAGAACATCATTTGCAAAACTTTGTACTTATGCTGTTGAAATAATATTGCCACTACACTTACTCCAATCCACTGAAACCACAATGGAGGTACTCTACTCTTTAATGAACCTTTGCCAGCTCTGCTGACTTCATGGATTTTGGTATGATCTCTTCCCTCAGTGTCCTTTTGACTTTTCTTTAGTTATTTATCTAGTTTAAGCATCATGAGGCACTAAGGAACTGTCTTACTAGTCCTCCAGATAGCTGCAAAACCACAACAGATGAGGGAGAACAAAGGGAAATCTTACAAAATCCTGCATGAGAACCTGGGTGCTGAAGCATAAACGGACCACACTACTCCTGAAAGATCTCCTGAGAAAGCCAGAACAAGTCACAGTAGAAGAATTTGCTGAGAAAATAGTGTGACCTCCTGAACACTTTAGTTAAAACAGCTAATTAATCTGACATATAAAGATTGTAACCTGAACCTCCTCCACTACCAAAAGCAGAGACTGCCTCTAAACCCTGATCATGTTGGTGTTCAAACTGACTTGCAGAAGTCTCCTTCTGATGACAGATAATCTGGCAACAACCCCTTCAACATATGTTACCAGCAACAAAGGTGTCCTCTCTGGATCACGATCTCCAGAATATTCTTGCTGTATTTTATTCACTTTTTGTTTCAGTCTAAAGAGAGACAACTTCATACTCCCTGATTTCTGATTTTCACTCCCATTGTTTTAATATTTAACCCTGCATGACTTTCTTTTTTTTCATAAATATTGATACAATGTTGAGGACCAGACTGAAATTATATGTGTCCCATTCTGCTTTCAAAGATCAGGACTACCAAGAAGAAAATGTAATGCTTAAAGTGCTTTTTAAATTCCTTTTAAAACTCAGCATCAAGATCTGCTGGCTCTGGGTCAGGCCTTGGTCACTGGTTTCACCCCCAAGGGTCAGCGTGGGCAGTCAGCACAGGACCAAGGGCCAGGGCAGAACAGCCCTCCCCAGGGCTGACCAGCTCCAATATGCCTCCTCTGTGAGATTCTTCCAGAGTAAACCTCACTATATTCACTATACTAATATTTATTATTTATTATTTACTTCATGGTCTCTCTAATGGCTCAAGGATAATCCCGGAATTAATACGGAATTAAAATATAGTTCATATCTTGGGGATCTTACAGTCTAGTTGCACTAAACCCAAACGTCTCTTAATTTAATTTCCCACCCTGACCTGAATTTCCATGAAGACTCTTCTGTTGAGGCTCATCTCAGAAGATTTCAGGTTGGATATTTGAAAGACATTCCAATAACTTTGAATGAAAGTGATAAAATTGCACTGATTTTGGGGAAAATTCCCAAAGAAAAATACCTTATATTAGATTTTTTTCTCAGCTATAATAATAATAATAATTGTGCTAGAGTTTCAAAAATACTATTTAATTTTATTTATTTTACCATTTCATTTATTTGTATATTCTTCTTGTTTCCACTATTTTATTGCACTTCACTATAAACACACGCTGGAGACACACTTGGAAGTGGTGTTAAAGCAAATATAATGTAGAAAGGAAGGAAGACAAAATGGTATTTTCAAATTTGACACATTTCCAAAAGTGGAAGCAGTACTTTTCTGAAACAAAAGCCTTTTAAAATGTCTGAAATTATCTTAAAATTCTGCTTCACTGAAAATTATAAACATATTAATTTTCATTTTTAGTTTAGACAGAAGAGAAACTCATCAGTGACGACATCTCCTGTACAAGCAGCATTTGGAGGCCGAAGCAGCCCTTGGTCTGTGTCTTTAAGAAGGAGGGATGACAAGATGCTGGCGTGCAGCGGCTGTTAGCATTTCCAACGTGCTTTCTATTATGGCAGGGCAGAAGAGTTGACAGTCTCTTCTCAGTTCTGTGGTTAGCTGGCTACAGGCATGCAGTCATTACTTTATATTAATGTGAGATGTGAACATTGTTTTGCTGGTTGTAATTATTCTCCAAGTGGTACAACCTTAAAAATTACAGCTTTGGAGAATCTCTTCCTCTGTAGTTCTTCCTGGGAGTCCCTGCCTGGGTCGGTTCCCAATAATGAGATTTTCTAAGGAGGCTGGGAACGTATTGATTGATTTATTTGCTTTTGGATTCTAATTAACTTTGATGTTCTGCAGCCACGCTCCTGGCTGCCATACTGCGTGCCGGGGAACAGCAGAGCTGGGTCTCAGCTTAGAAAAAGGAGTGCAGTGGGGGTCAGATGGGAGTAAGTGTCAATGGTTTGTGTTGCATTTTTCTTCCTGAGCCAGAAGCAAAAACCTTTCTGAAGAGTCCTTATTTTCACAAGACATGCCAATGGACAGGAGCAGGGACGTCCCTGCACACAGTCTTTTCTAATGTGGACAAGGCAGATGGACATGTCCCAGTGTGGGGCTGCCCTCCAGTGAACCAGGAGTGAGAACTGCCTACCCCTGCCCAGGGAGCTGTACCTTCTGGCAAAGGTTGTCCTGCAGCCACTAGGCATCCAGTTTCTGCCTTGACGAAAACAAAAGCTAGGAAAAGACATCTGAAACAATTGCTTAAGCAGTGATGAAAGGGATCAGCCTCCCTTTATCTCCACGAAAGACAGTGTGTCATCAGTCTTTGCACCATATTTCAGCACTATCCTCTCCATTGAGCCTGCCAGTGAGGGGCTGTGCGGCTGTGCAAGCAGATGTGGTGATGGGTTCAGTGCTGTTGAGTCTAAGGTTTGGATGAAAACCAAGTTGCTTCTCTCACACAGGCGAGAACTATCAGCAGTGATGACCTCTGGTAACACTCAGCTCTCAATGTGATCATAACCAGAGCCTTCCTCTCCATCAACCGGAGCCACTCAGTACACATTGAAATGGGTAATGGAAAGCCAGGAAGCACACACTCGAGCCCTGTGAGGCTTTGGGTTCATTTTGCTGTGGTACACTAATCCTCAGGCCAGCAGAGGGAATTTAGGAAGCAATATAGTTGGTTAATGCCACGCACTGATGTTCCCTTCTCAGCCCAACACCGGTAAACATACAAAAAGTGGCTGGCCTTCAGCTAGGGTCCAGAGTGTGCTTCAAGGTCAAAGTGAGACTGCACTGTCCAAACTGTTTGCATGCTGGAAGTGCAAACATATATTTTTCTTCTTTACTGCCTCCATCTTCACCCTCTTTTTGTTTTATCTTAGTACACACAAGAGCAAAGTGAAATAGGAATGAAGAGATGTACTCGTTCCTTCTGGTACTGCAGAACAGAGATGTCCTCTTTTGCAGAAGAAACAACCCTGTGCTTGTAGAATACCATTTTAAGAGTTCTAAGTCTTAAAGTGTTTACATGATGCTGCATCTACTAGAGCAACACATGTGATAACCACATTTATGGTAGCAGCCTCCTCAGCCATCATTTTGCCACACACATCATAGTCGGCAAGACCTCCTGCGTGTTGCTCGTTGGAGCTCTGGCTTTGTGCCTCTCCTCCAAACAATTTATACCATGCTCTGAGTATTCAGCAGCTTGCCACGGTGCAGAGCCAAGCCATAAATCCCTTGTGGGGAGTCATGCTATATATGTCCACTTGGACCTCTACACTGTCAGGATGAAGCAGGCTAGTCCCTGAGGCCACCAGAAAGTGGCCCCTTCTCTGATCCTGGTCACGCAGTCATCCTTAGAGTGGAAAGGGCCAGGTACCTACTGCTGCTGTTTAGGAAGGACCCAATCTGTCTGGAGCAGGGTGGTGTGTGCAACCACAGGACACAGCATGCTGCCTGTCCTTTCAGTTGTGTCCAGAATTCTGGGTAGTGACATAAGAGTTTGAGATCCGGATACAGCTTGGTGGCTGCTTTTTGATGTCACCTCTAAAAAGCCAGTCTACAAATGACGCTATAGAAGATGTGAGTGAGGAGAACCCCAGTTAATTCACTCTTGAGCAGGATGCAGAGAACCTTACTGAACCTAAAGTGAGACAACAGAAGCTCTGCCCTGTTTGACTTTGCCCTATTAGACCATCTATCTAGCACAGATAGATGGTCTAATAGGGCAAAGTCAAACAGTTTTCATATTGCAGTTAGAGGTGGCAAGATGAGAGAGGAGAATAGGCAAGAAAAGCTGTTCCTGTTCACAACATGGAAGGAGTAGAGAGCTGGTGCCGCTCATCAGCAGAGTGGATGCAACTATTCCTCTAGAGAGTAGACAAATAATATGGTGTAATCATTCACTCACAGTAAAGTGAACTTTGGGCTCCTGCTTCCTCTCTCTTTCTAATCCTGGCCCTGGTCTCCCATGATTATTCAGATATCTAACTCCTTTTTAGCTGTCGTGATCTGCACTAGAAATCCGGCCATTGGCCAACAGTCTGAGCTGTTAGTGACAGATCAGTGGGTGCTATGGGATCATTCGTTTAGCTCTCAGACAATGAAAGGACTGTTTTTTTCCAAACCTTCTCACTGACTGCCACATTTAATGAAGATACATATTGGGGCAGTCAGCACTTTAGGTGGTGAGACCATCAGTTGTCTTCTGCAATGAAAGGGGTACTTTTTTTCACACTTTTAGTTTCTGAAGCTTATTGAGAGAGACTGCAAAAGATGAATTATCCCAGCTGAAAAGTCTGGGCCTGCTAAATCTCGTAGGGTGGCTAGTTGGGCAGCACTATTGCAATACGAAGATGACTCAGCCACATAGCATCTTTGTTGGCATCCCCTTAGCTGCTGTGGAGATGATTATTTCTTTATTGCTAAACCGAGTCTGTCAGTGGCTTGGGGCATTTCTATGAAAAATGTAACAGAGGCGGAATAATAATTCAAAACATGTCAGACCAGAAAGCCATGGTTCATCATATCAGACTCCTTCTGCCTGAAAATCAACTAGTTCAGATCGTTTAGAGTGGGTGAACCAATGCCACAGATGCTTTTGAGTTCACCAAAGGCAGCGCATTGTTCCAGGAAAGCAGGATCCTCTTCTCATACAAATGGCTTTACAATACAGAAACAGAAGAGAGCAACGTAATTCTCAGAGTAGAAGCTACATCAGCAGAACTGACTCAGAGGAGAAATTTGCTTTTCAAAGTTTTCCATGAGGTGTCAGTTGCTCATGGGTGAAGTGATGCTAGCAGGCAGCGTCCCAGTTATTTTCCCACTGTGGGAACCAAATCCTTTTAGAACTGTTTTGACTGTAACCAAGGAATTAGAGAGAGGGATGAAGCCAGCCGAAAGTGTGACAATCTCCTAAAGGCACACAGATGGTGAGCAGACACTGGAAACTGATTCACTTTGAACGATCACTTTCCTGAAGCACATTTTGGACAGTTTTCAACCTCTTTGAGGACCTGAGGAAACCCGTAACTTCTCCAAGGCAAAATGAGGGGCAGGAGGGGAGAAGGAAAAAAGCATGATTTTTCCTTGAAATGCACATTCACACATAGTTAGTTATTTATTTGCCCTCTGACACTGAGGGAAGCTCATCCCAGAGAATGATCACCCGTGGCTCAGCCCAGATGGAGGTGGGCTACAAATTTCATTGCCAGTGCTAACCATGAAAATGTTTTCCCATTTCAACAGAAACCACAATCTCCCATAGTTTCCAGACTGTTCAAGTGATGTATAGCTTGGTAATTGTCCTGAAAGATAAGGGAAAGCCTCCTCTGTGGTTTCATTTGATATTGGCCTGATGTATGGGATTGCTCAGTGCTGGCTCGGTGGAGGGTGTCTAGAGACAGTGTGGAATATGCCTCTCTGCCTCCTTCTTGCTGGGGAAACTCTGCTGGTGGCAAGCAGGATCCTGAGGGTTGAAAATTGCTTTCCCACATCTAACATCCCTTTCATAGCAGCCTTAGTCAGTTTTTGGCATGATGACTAGAATTAAAGAGTTGTTTATAACTTGCTACAGAGCCTTCTCTGCAGTGCTGCCACCCCTGTGGTACCCCTGCACTGGGGACTAAGAGGAGCTGCTGAGACAGCTCAAAAGAGTAGGAGTGAAATGGGGCATGGGCAGAAAGTCTTGCAAGCGGAAGAGGGTGAAAAGCTTCTGGAGAGGGAAACTTTCACCCACAGCAAGTGACAGAAACTCCTTTTCTTCGGTCAGAGGAAGTGACTGTGGACAAACACCTGATTGATTGGCTATTGGAAGCACTGGTTGTTGAAAATACAGCCAACAAGATGAGGCCTGATACAGAGATCTTCCAGCTTGGTGCTATACAGAAGAGATGGGCCACTTAAGATTTTCAGATAAGACTCCGTAATGCCTATTTTTCTACTTTACTGAGAGAAGTGAGGATCATACTGATGATTTGAGATAAGACTGCCCAAGCAATAGGGACATACAGCCACTAGATGGCACGTCCATCCTTATCCAAACTGTATTCCACAGCCCTGAAAGTCCAGGTTACCGTACTCAACCCACATAGGTACAGCAAAAGGATGATGTTATCTCAGCATCTGCTCTAAGAAAATGCTGGTACACTTTACAGTTACTTCGTGTTGGGAATCTGCAATCTGATGAACATTCCTCTGTTATTTTGAAAGGATTTAAAAATAAGATGCACACAAGTGTTGCAAACTTGCTCTCGCTGGTTTCAGTGAAGATGTACTAAGGCTGCAAAGGGCATTTATGTACAAAACAGCTCGTAAAAGGAAATATACAGTGCTTTGTTCTCCCACAGGAGGGCTAGTGAATTATTTGGGTAGAACCCACATGAAGTAAGACATTATTGGTAGATACTACTTTCCAGATCCTTGGCTGCTGTTATGTGGTATACTTCCCTCATTTATACTAGCTGAGAGTCTAGTCTCTAGGTCTCCAGATCAGAATTAAGCAAGACACCAAGAGGTCTTCGGAGAAAGGAGCTTTTATTTGAGGGGACTGCCAAACACATTAGATTTGGACCACTTTCTCTCAGAGATTTAATCTCAGAGGAACTGGCAAAACAGAAAAGACCAGAAACAGGAATGAATCAAGCACATTAAGACATTTATGCTGTAAATGTTTTCCACGTAGCAGAAAATATCTAAAATCTTTCAAAGCAGGGAGTTTCAGTAGCTTTTGTCATTGAAAAACTGGCTTCCATTACACACAAATTGAAAAGGAATCCAAGCTCATAGATTTCCCTATCAATCAAGTCTCATATAGGATAAAGAAATTGTGTTCTAGTGCAAAAAAAGCTGAAATTATCTTCCCTCTTCCAAATTTTTTTTCCACTACAATATAAAGAGGTAGTAAAAGTATCCCTTGCCTTTTCTGTTTGTGTACAAGGGGAAAGACTGGGCTTTTATTTGATGTTATTCTGAAATTATCCCTTTGAAAATGCTATTTTATTAAGTCAGTGAAATAACACTTTGTGTTTCTCTTGTATGCCTGTGAACGTCTCTAGCACTTGTTAGAGGATGAGTCAAACCAGGCCTAGCTCTCTGTAACAAGAATTATATCAAATTGTACAATGAATATATTACTTCCACAAAGAAAAACAGTAACCAAAAAGAAATATTTGAATTTCCTAAGCACATTTAAAATTGCTGGGGAGCATACAGCAAAGATAAACAGCTGGGAGGAGAGGGAAAGGGAGTCTTACATCTTGTGAGTTCTCTCTGTTGCAAATCACTTTGGAGTCAGGGTGCACCACTGAAACTTGAGGGTCCTTATATGACGTAAACAACAAATACTCATTCCCAGGAAAGTGCTGTTGGAGATCTAGCCACAGATTTGAGACTAAAGGGAGACACCAAGTGGAAGAAAGACACATGACTAATTGTCAGCAGACCTCAAGGATGTAATTCCATGTGGTTCACTGCAGCTTTACTGACTAAGTACATGATGCAGGGGCACATTTTCACACCTCATTGCCCGTGTAGTCATTGAAACATGCATCTTTGCGAGAAAGAGAGGGAGGCAAAGGTGGAAAAGAGATTCTTTCCAATGCGAGATTTAAAATGGCTTAACACAGCAAGGAGAAACTTGGATGCCTCAATAAATGAAGTTGATGGCAATTAAATCTCTAAATACTTTTGTGGAACTGAGCTTATGTAAGAGGTATTAGTGGCATAGGATTGTTTGTTCCACTCTCCTTGCTTCTTCAGATAAATCGTGCCAGTGTGGCACACAATTCCCCGAGAAAATACCCAGTCTGCCAGAACCAGCTTCTGAATGCTTTCATTTACTTTGGCAGACCTTGAACTAGGTTCTTCTCCTTTCCTGGGTTTTCTGGAGTGTTTACGTCAACTGGACTGAAAGGGATGACTTCTCACCAGTCTCTGTAACCGTGGAGTGTGGAAATAATACTGCCTAAGCAACAGCATCTGGCCCAGCACACCCCTAATGCAGATCAACAGGGATCAGCAATGATCATTCCTCTCAATCCAAGGAGACAGACAGTTAAAAGAACTGTCAAGAAATAGTTGAGTGTTTAAACACAATTATTTGGCCTTCTATCACAGACAGAGTTGGTCCAGGTCAGCTTGGGTTCCAGAAGTGAATCATACATGAGATCTGCTCAGATGTGCTCATGTTTCTCTAGTGCCAATTCTGTTCTTCCTATTTTGAAAGACAAGGGCAGATCCATTCAACTCTGCATTCAAGGTATGAACTTAGGAGGAAAGTAATCTAATCAGCACTCTGGCTCCTTCTTCCTACCATGTAGAAAAATGCTTACACTTATCCAGGCAGCCTAACCTCAGAAACACTGTTATGGAAAGATATTAAGCAAAATAGCTCAAATCTTGTGGGAGGGGAGGAACCTCATGGTGCTTTGGCACTTTGTAACCTCCAAGTGCAAAGCTGCACATAAAATCCAGAATATCACTTCAATCTGTAAGTACTAGATCAAAAGGTTATAAGTGGAATCTATTGTGCTTCCACAGGCTGCCTTTAGAAACAAGAGCCTACTTGGTTCCTGAAGGGAATGGTGGATATTCTTGTTGCCCTCTGAACAGGAGGTTGTGTTTCAAGTAAGGTCTTTTCTGCTGTCGTGGTTTAACCCCAGCCTGCAATCAAGCCCCACATGGCCACTTGCTCATTCCCAACCAGCAGGATCTGGGAGATAATTGGAAGGGTAAAAGCTAGAAAACTCACGGGTTGAGATTAAGACAGTTTAATAGGGAAAGCAAAAGTGACACAAAAGCAAAGCAAAATAAGGAATTAATTACTGCTTCCCATGAGCAGGCAGATGTTCAGCTACCTACAGGAGAGCAGGGCCCCATCAAGGGCAATGGTTACTTGGACAGACAAACACCATCACTCCAAACGTTCCCCCTTCTTCCTTCTTTCCCTGACTTTATATACTAAGCATGATGTCATCTGGTATGGAATACCCCTTTGGTCAGTTGGGGTCAGCTATCTCTGTTGTGTCTCTTCCCAACCCCTCACGCACCCCCAACTTCCTCACCAGCGTGACAAAAAGCAGAAAAGGCCCTGGCACTGTGTAAGCCCTGCTCAGCAATAACAAAAGTATCTCCATATTATCAACACTGTATTCTGCACAAATGCAAAACACCCCCCCCCACATTAGCCACTGTGAAGAAAATTAACTTTACCCCAGCCAAAACCAGCACACCTGTAAAAGCCACAAACAAAACACCTTGTATCTCCAAAGAGAGAGAGAGCACATTTGAAGAAGTAGAATACTTCTGTGTAAGAGGAAGAAGAAAAATTTTGGTGTTTACTATATAAGCCTCAGGAGTTAAGTTCTTGAGGTGTTCATCCATATCTACAGGTGTTTAAAGGGACTGAGCCTGAATGCTACCTCTTTGAAATTAGTTTCTGGTTGCCAAAGATGCTTGCAAAAGGCACAAAGAGGATTGTATGATTGAATTAAGTGCTAGATCCATCAAGTTTCACAAAGTCCCACTGTGGATGTTGTTAGCCCAGGCATGCCCACAAACCGAACTGAGCTCAGCAGAACAAGCAAGAGTTCCTTTAGTGAGTGGGATGCATTTTTGAAACTCATCTGTAATTTTCTGTCTTATCTGCCTCAAATGAGCTAGCCCATAGCAACAGTCATGGACTCTTCTCTATCCAGAGATGTCTGTGACCTGCTCATAGATCTTTTGAGATTTGTTTCTATGAGGAATTTTTTTAAAAAGGGAGAAATTATGAAAGTACAGGATGGTAAATCTTGATGATTTGTTCCAGCAAATTTTCCATGCCAAAAGTCAGATGGACATCCAACATGTACTGGAGCACATGCTCCCATACTTGCTATTGCTTAACAGACCACAAAAATTGAGAGTTCAATAGTCCCAAAATTCCTGCCTAGGAAGACACATCTCTGTGTGCTGCATTTTCCAGCACCTGTCAAGGGGGGATCAATCTTTTCTTGCAAAATACCAACTTTGGGACTGCAGTCACCTCTGTAATAGTCAGCTGTGAGAGACCCTTACCAGGATCCAAAATAACCAATCTACTTCCCAGTTACGTAGTGTTTCTGGCAGAAGAGTTTCCTTCTAGTTTGTACAAGTCTAACCTCCTGCAAAATTTCAATTGCCTGCATTTCTCATTTCAGCCAGGGGAGGGCAACTGGTCATCAGGAAAGTTAATTCAGTTTACTAAAGCTCACCTGTGCACTTTGAAGTCCTAAAACACAGAATTAGTAAAAATACTTTAGTCCTGAAAACATACCTTTTAATAAACATATCTTCCCCTAATATAAGTTAAAATACTCTCCTCTTGCTCCACAAGCTTCAGCAACCACTGCACTTTTATTGCAGTTCACTCTAACCATGATTTTTTCTATATAATTAATTTGCTAATAAAACACAGCTTGGGGCAAATAAAAGAAGATTCTGCTTATGGTGCCATGAATGTACTTCTGTCAAATTAGACTTGACAAAAACTGTGATTTTTAATTGTGCTTTGCATTCTTTCTATTTTATACTGTACTGTCAAACCGACAATAACCATGAACTCTAAGTTCTTTGGTCATTTTTTTTTAACTTGGAGTTTAAAAAGAAAAAAAATATAGTAATTATTTGCTCTATTTTTTTTTCAAAGTTAGGCAGTTTGTATTGATAATTACAGCACTCATCACTGCATCACCCTCAGTGTTTTGGCCCGATCAACAGAAAAATCCTTCCTCTCTTAGAGTCACAGTAATGTGTGGCCAATTCAAAGCTTTTTTAAGGGCAATAAGGAAATAAATATGCAAACATTATAAGTCCATGTGTCTTCCTGTTTCTCTGTTCTTCCTAATGCCAAGGACTAATTTCCTCCTTCTGGTACATGTAACACTGGGCAGCAACCTTTGCCAGCTGAATCTCAGACCTTCTATTCTCAGAGATCCTCTAAGACTAGAAAAAAGCAGTTTTGTCCCTTTCACTCTGCAGCTTGCTGCCAAACAATCCTGAGACTTCTATCCCAGCTTCACAGAGAGACATGAAGTGCTGCCCATACATAAATGATGGGAACTTTCTTGCTTGTATCCCACTGTTTCAGGATGACCCTTACCCATCAGACATGGGTTTACCAACAGAGAATGAGAGGACCATAGCTCCCTCCATCATTATCAGCCATCCATAATTATCAGCCATCCATGTGTTTTTCATTGCAAAGCAGTGGGGACTGTGCAGCTTCTCACTACCCAGAGCAAGGCCGCAAACAACCATAAAGGCACAGCACAGCCAGCTCTGTGCAGGGCATTAGTATTCTCCTGTGCCTGAGAAAACAGACCTTGTGTACAAATGAACTGAGACCTGTACCAGGCTGCATCTCAGGGACTTGGACTGCGTGCAGACTTCCCTTGTTTATCCACAGAATAGGCCATGACTTGATTGGGTAAAGAGATTAATTCCTCCTGAAAAGAAAGTATTTGTTTGACCGGGAATGGTTGCTGTATTTGCAACGAAGAT
This sequence comes from Corapipo altera, assembly GCF_003945725.1. Lineage (NCBI taxonomy): Eukaryota > Metazoa > Chordata > Aves > Passeriformes > Pipridae > Corapipo > Corapipo altera. The sequence goes on along the minus strand of NW_020884885.1, from coordinate 11,110,409 downwards.
GGCCCAAGGCAAAAACAGATTGCTTGGCTGAATGACCCTTTGGCTGGTCTCTGGCTGCCATTGAAGTGAATTTGGTTTTCAGCCTCAAAGGCCGCATAATATTGGGTTTCTCCAGCCTGGGGTTTTCTTACAAGCACTTTTGTCTAATCACTAGCTGAGAATCCAGCCTAATGTGTACATTGTAAAAGATGCTGTTTATACTTGGGTTTTTAGTCCGCCATCTGTGCACAGCTTAGCTGCAACATCTCAGTAGATCTGTTTCTCCTCTGCTGCCAAGTCCCTGTTGCAAGCCTTCTGAAAAGCATGATTCGTGTCAGACTTCCTAATAAAACTCAGGCACTTTGGAAGCTCTCATTTAAAACCTATCCCCTGCTCTGAGCAAATGCAGTGGTATAGACTTAATACTTTTTCTACAGACTCACTGATTCATATCTGAGTGGCACTCAAGCATAACTAGTTATACACACAATCACTGATGCATATTTATCTCCACACTGCCCTTGCTAATATGTATCCTGTTCTCCAAGACATTGACACAAATGCATTTGGGCACCAGAGCTGCTGGCACGATCCATTTGCACTGTACCTTGCAATCACTTTTTATTTTAAACCCATTTTCTTTAAGAAACAGCCTTCACACTAATCCACCAGGGAAATATTTTGAGCCCAGGCTTTCTTCCTCAAAGTAGGACACTTTTTGTAGGAATCAGAAACAAGCTACACGCCCAGTACCTGTAAGCTTGGATATGGTGCAAAGATGAGAAAGACTAAATATAAGAACAGGCAGATGCTACTTCACCTGTCTCATAGAGCCTTATGTCTTTATAGGTAAGCATTCTGGCTTACAGAGTACAGGCATAAGCCTGAGCTAATGTTTAAATTAAAGACAAAGACTATTACAGAGAGAGAAAGGATAAAGAAAAATGGGCTTGATATTTTGTTTGAGAGTATGACTGTTTTTAATGAAGGTTAATTGCTTGAAAAGAGATGCTGGAGTGTTGCTGATATCCAGAGAGACACCTGGTCCCCAAGACTGGTTGTAAATGAGTTTTCAGATATCGCCCCAAAAAATTCTTATGCAAAATTTGTTCTTGTCTTAGGTGCTAAAAGCTGACCTAACAAGTTTTTTGGTAAGAGAGAGAAGTCTTAGCAAAGTTAAGTTTATTAGCCAGTTTGCAGGCCAGGGAGCCTGGTATTGCTATGGACAGCTGCAGAAACAGGAGTGGTGAGACCACACCCACAAAAGCCTCTGCAGAGAAAGTCATTTCACTTCCACCTTATCATTCCTCTTCTGCAGCACCTGCATTTGAATCACCCCTCCCCAGCTGAGCCCTCATGCCAGCTGATGCATCTGCAGTTATCTGCTGGTGGCACAGAGGAGGACATGGAGCCCAGGGTGCAGGATGCAACGTGTGTGGCACTCAGCAAGTGACACCTGCTCTCCAGGTATAGCCTCCTTCCATGGTCTCTTCTGCCTCATGCTATCCAACATACAAGAAGGAGGACTTGTTATGTGGCCTGTCTTCATGCACTGCATGACCTCATGCTCATCCTGACAACAAAAGTAAGACGTCTGCAGGATAATACACAAGCTAGTGGGAAGGCTTTTGAGTGTCATGGCTGAAAAAGGGAAAAATGATATGTTTAATTCTGGTACCAAGGAAAGCGATTGGGATCTGCAGGTAAAGGTTTGGACTGGATAGGACTCCAAATGCAAAAATTAAAGTCAAGTAGACACAATGAATAAAGCACAGACTAGAAAAGGACCTTTTAAAATCTTTTCTTTAAAGCCTGGTGTCATAGTGAGGAATCAGCCTGCAGGCACAGAAAAACGACTGAGAGAGGCTCCCTTGTAAGGAGAGAGTAAGGTAGTCATTGTACACCTGTCTCAGTAAAAAGGGCAAAGTGGTTTTTGCTGCCCCCAGGAACAAGGACTGGGGCCTTGAGCTGCAGGAATTCACTGGTCCTCCTCCTGTCAGAACAGAAGCCATGAAAGTGAGGAATGTTGCTCCTCAGAAGGGTGAGGGACATCCTGACCTTCCTCTATTTTAGGATTGGCTTGATGGATTTGTTTTCAGTGTCTTTGATATGAGAATTTAAAGACGATCATATTGTTGTTACTGTTAGATTGCCTTATCGCTTCTATTTTTATTTGTGTTCTACCAGCAGAGGCAGGATCCCATTGGGCTAATTATGCCACGTGCCCAGAACAAAGAGCTGTTGGTGTAAGCTTGCTGCCCACTGCACAGAGCTGATACACTGCAAAAAACGGGGAAGCCCATGGAAACAATGCAACGACACCGGTCAGCAGAGCAAACAGCAGCCACAGCATGTAAGCACTTCACCATCGTCAGTGCTGGAGGCACTGGGGCAAACAAGAGCTTAACGGGGTTTGGAGGGGGAACAATGCTCCGCTCTGCTGACGTTTACAAGCTTCACTGGGGCAGCGAAATTACGCGTTGGAAAAATCTTTCGGTGGATCACCAGGCTTGCTTTCACCGGGCAGAGAGCCACAGTGCACCTCTCTCTCGCAGGATCAGACACGCTGCCCGTGCCCTTAAACTTTAATAGGGCTGGGGGTGGGTGCGTGTGGGTGTGCACCTACTTGACGAGGCACACAGGGAGAGGTGGGTAACACGGCAGGAGCAGCGAGGCGAGGCAAAGGGCCCCAGTGCAGAGCTTGGCCACCTGCCTGAGCGGAGCAAGGTGACTTGGCCGCAGCGGGAGAGGAGGAGGCAGGGGCCGAGGCCACACAGGTGGGCAGTGGAAAACGTGTCACTCGCTCTGAGGAATGAGCATAAAGGGGTCCGCAGCGGGCAGTGCCCCCGGCAGGAGGGCGGGCGGAGAAGCACCGCGCAGCACCGCACGGCCGCGGGCGCAGCAGCTCCGCCGGGAGAGGCGCTGGCTCCCCGCAGCCCCTCTGCGGGGGCAGGGCGGGGGCGGCGGCCCGCCCCGGGGCCGGCTCAGTGCAGCCGCCGGCTCCGCCCCGCGGGGCCACATCGGCGGTGGGAAGGAGCGCAGCGGTGCCGAGCGGAGCCGAGCCGGGGAGGTAGGTGCGCTGCAGCCGCCCGCCCTGAGGAGTCGGGGAACGGGGCGGCACCGGAGGAGAGGGCGTGTGCCGGGACTCCCTCGACTGTGGCCGGAGACCCCGCTAGCCTCGACTCGGGGGTCTCGGCGTGGAGAGTCGGGGGCTGTGCCCGGCCGGGACTTCCCGGGGGTTTTCGGCGGGGCTTTCTTTTTGGGCCGGGCGCGGGCCTCCGCTGTGTCCGTGCAGTCCCGCTCGAGGGGCAGCAGCCGGTGGGGCGGCCCCCCTGCGCTCCGGGCAGCCCCGCTCCCCCTCCCCGGGCGGGGATTCCGCGCCAGGGCCGGCGGAGCCTCTCGGGGCGCCGGTCCCCGTTGCTCGCCGCTCTCGGGCGTGTCCCTCCAAACTTGAGTCGGTGGGCGAGCTGTGATCCTCTGGCGCAGCTGGTGTGCGGCCCGAAAGAAACCATCGCCAGGTGCAGCGGACCCGGTGTCTTGTGGGCCCGGCTGGTTGCTGCTGTGAAGGGATTTCGGCCGAGTACCTCCGCTGCCTGCAGATGAGACTGGGCATGCGGGGTCTTCAGTCGGCTCTGTCTTGTTTGATTTCTAGGATGCGGGTTAGGTGCCTCTGTAGCGATTTTACTCTATTACGACTACAGAAATCTGGTGCTGGCCCAGCTTAACGTGTCCGTCCCCCCCACCCCCCCACCTTCCTTTTAAGATCCCAGTGAGAAGTTCAGCGTAGTTCAGCTTGAGGTTCAGTAGCTGAGTAGATGTTGGCTGTGAATTGCCTTTGCAGTGTGACTGTTAACAAATCTGTTGATACGAGGATAGTGGCATGTTACAACCCAGGCATGCTGTTTCAGCCCCAGAGCATAAAAGCTCTGCTGTGTATGCTTTAGTGTAAAATGGAGCACTTGGTAAAAAAAAAAAAAAAAAAAAAGGGGGAGGGGGAATAAAACCAGACCTAACCATCCTGGAATCTAAATGTTGGCTTCAGTAAACTGGTTTAGAATGAAGTGTTCCTATATCTTGGACAAACTCTAGTCTTGTGTATGAGATGAGAACTTGAAACTTTCCTAGCTGTGCAAGAGAGGGACAGTGTCCTGTTGCAGTGCTCTCAGAGGTAGTGGCTGGTGAGGAGAGCAGCTCTTGGAGATGTTTGAGCTGCTGTTGACAGTTGAAGATCACAGGGGTGTAACCCATCCCAATGCTGGTGAGGCCTCTTGATGTGTGACTTCTGCCAACTCCTGTGTGCTTCTGTGCAAGCAAGGGTGTGCAGCTGGAGAGTGCTGTCTCAAAATCTGCCATCAGTGATACTTCCTCTCCACGGAAGACTTTTTTTTTTTTTGTTGCTTTCTCAGATACCATGGGCTTGAGAAAAATCCTCATCAAAGCCTGAGATGTGAGCTTGCTGCTGTGAAGCTTGCTTGCTGCATGAGAACCATCAACCAGAAGCCTGTGACTGGAATCCTTTTCGTGGACAAGGTCCAAGTGTAGAAACATGGCTCTGAAAATCTAGAGAGAGGTGTCTAGTGAGAGGAGCAGTCTCAGGAATGTACTACTGTATGCTGATGTCAAGATAAGCATATGACAAGCTGTAAAAATGACAAATTACTCAGATCTTACTGAATACTTCATGAGCACTAAGTGGGAAGAAAGTGTTAAGGAGGCAGAAGGTCACTGGTGGTGTCGTCAGTGACCTGTCACTGCATGGGTGGTGAAAGACCTGCCAGTGTCCCATAGCAGAACCTCATGTAACAGTGGGGTGGCTTTTAACATTCACACTTGTTTCTGGTCCTTTTGCTGAAGCAAGAACTCTCACAGCTACAGTTGTACTTAAAAAAAAAAAAAAAAAAAGAAAAAAAATCCATGGGTGCTTGCTCATGTTGGACTGCCACACAGGTGAAAAGAACCTTTGCCAACTGCTCTGCAAGCTCACTCCTATCATCCTTTCATTTAACATCTTTTGTAGAGGGATCTTGCTTCCAAAACAGCTTCACTCTGTGGAGCCTCTGTGAATCTGAACCCCTCTTGGCCTGGGCTTCTCCATCATTGCCAAGAGCTGTGGGGACTGCTAAGATGACATCCTCAAACCCTGTGCTGCAGGGCAGGTGTGGTTGGTGAAGTCTTGCAGTGTTTGTTCAGCTTCTTACCTGTGTGCGACAGAAATAGAACAGGATGCAAGCTGAATGCCTGGAGAAAGCCCTCCCTGTGGGCTGCATAGAAGCTCCTCCCTTAAGAGGATTTAGCTTTAATGATGCAGCTCATCTGGACTCTCTTCATTACTGTTATTGTCTCTATTTTAGTTCTTGGAGGACAGGCAGGTGTTGTGTGACCTACAACTGTAAGATGGTACAGAAGGTCCTCTAATAAGGCCTTCCCACAGCTCCATGAAGGTTTCCTGCCCCTGCTACTCAAACCACTCTGCTTCCAGCTCTGTGAAGTGCAAGGTGGGGGTTTGTATGAAATTCCTCATCTGACTGTAGCCGAGGAAAGGTTTTATCCCTCTCCTGTTACTCCGTGTCCTACTGCTGTAAGTCAGGAGAGGTCCATCCAGGACCGCAGGTGTTCATCCAGTAGGTGTTTAAATCAGAGAAGTGCAGGTGGGAGTTTTGCAGACCTCTGGTAATCACAGGCCCTGAGACACTTTCCAGCTCAAACCATGGCTGTGGTTCTTGGTGCCTGCTGGCATTGTTACAGCAGGAAGCACACAGCACAGCAAAAGGCGTTGCCACAAGGACTTTGGACACCAAAGGCATAGGGTCTGTCACAGGAATGTCAGGATGATGCTGGGAGTTGGACCATGCCCATGCTATCTAAAGTAGTAATTATTGGTCCACTTTAATGGTATCTTAAAATGGTGTGGCAGCCACTTTCTTCCTGGTCTCTTTTCTGTTTCTGTTCACTGGTGAGTGGAGGTGCTGGAGGGGGTCTGTCAGGGCTCAGGCTATGGCTGAGTGGCTTTGAAGGCTGGAGGAGGTAGCAATGTTTTCAGTGGTTCTGTGCAGCGAGGATGATCAGAGCATCAGTTCTTGCACTTCTTCCTCAGTTTCCTGTGTAGAAAAACTTTTGTGCATCAAAACTAACTTCTTACTGCCAGGAATTATGGCTTATGCTAGAGTTCCTTAACTTCACCTCTCTAAAATAGGAACGTGACATCTGCATCCCCTTATTCTCCTTCCCTGCCTTCATTTGCCTCTGAATGTGGATCACGGTGTCCTGAGATCTGGAGTCCTTTTGTACAGCAGAGGGGGAGCTGGGCCCAGCAGCCTTGCTTTCACCGTGTGCTTGTCAGCTTTGATGAGTAAAGAAATAAACTGTACTCTTACACTGATGTATCTGTTGGAGGAATGTGAGATTGGAGCTTTCTACAGGCAAATGATTAATGACAGTGTGTGAAGGGGTGGCTGGGTGAGCCACCTTTCCTTTAGGAACTGTATAATAAGACTCAATCCATTACCTAACCACCTCTGCCTCTTCTTGGCTGCTCTGTGTTTTTAGATGGAATGAAATGGAGGAAAGGCTAAAAATTACAGGCTCTCTTGGCATGGTGAAAGGAATAATACAGGAGGCACAGCCAGTGCCAGTAGTTCCTTGAGGACTGGTTGGCTGTGGTGGAGCCTGTTTGCTGAAACCTCTCTGGGCTGTCAGGGCTTGGAAACACTGAAACAGTTAACTGCTGACTCGAACCTAGACAGGATGATAAGTGAAGCACAAGGAACTGTGTACTGGAGATTACTTAAATCATTGCTTGTGAGCACTGACAGATTCAGAGCTAGCTAATTTTCTGGGAGAAAGATGAGGCGTTACCGTGGGCAACTCTGTGAAAGGGACTGCCTTGTAGATGACAGCAGAAAAAGCCTGTTGGGATGGGGACAAGGATTGGAGACTGTTGGCTCAGTACCCAAGTGTGTGTCCTCTCTAACACCACAGAGCCAGGGAAGCTGGATGGTTTGTGGCTCGTCCAAAGTAAATACAGGGGAGAAAGGGAAGGAGACTAAACTGAGGGCAAGCTTTCTCCTGTGTGTAGAGGCACGTGCACCAGCTGTCTGGCTGACTGCTCTAGTTCTTTGTCTCCTTGATGGAGCTTCAGAACTGGGACACCACCATTTAAAAGCAAGTCAAACCAAAGACTGGTGCATGTACTTAATTTCTGAAAATTGCTGCTGAGGTAAGTGGCTTGTCTGTTTTTTAAGGAGCTCAGGAGCAGAGAAGGGCCAGAAGAAGGGCCTTGCACATAGGCAAAGGACTAGGGGCGTTCATTAAGAATTTTGCTGGGCTGGTGATTTAGTTTCTTTGCAGCGCAGACTTGAGCAAACAGGTGCATCTCAAAAGCGCTTTACCCTTTATTGCAAAATTGTTGCTGAGCTGTAAGCAGATTGCTGATCTCTTCTAGTATGATGATAATCCCATGGCCATGTGTACTGGACAAATACTGGTCTGGGAGGAGCTATATACATTAGGATATCCAGCAGCCTGAAGATTTGAAGTTACATAATGGAGAGTTCCCTTTGTAGGCAAAACAATTCTGCTTCAGTCAGAGGGAGGTCTCTCATACACAAGCAAAGGAATGGATGATCTGTCAGAGCTGCAGCATGTACTTTGAGCCAAGCTAACCTTCGCACAACTGGAGATGGGAACTGCCCTTTGTCCCTGCTGCTGCTCCTGCTCTCCCTCCATTGCCATGGAGGTGGTTTGGGAAGAGGGCAGAAGAGGAACTAGCTTACAGGGATTGGCATAGAGGGGACTGAACATGCTGCAAAGTAGCTTTACCTATTGTGAATGAAGGGAGCTGTTTCCCAGAAGTGCCTTGGAGAAAGGGTTACATCACTGGATCGGACCATGTCCTCCACCAGCACCTTGTTTTGGTCACTGCCTCTGTGATCCATGAGGTTTCTGTGCCCTCCCCAGAATGGGTTTGAGGGAACTTGCTGCCCTCAGGAGAGGCTTCATGCAGCACCTTGCCTGTCTAGTTTTAAAAGCAACCTGCTCCAGGACCTTGATTTTCCTTGAGCGGGTGTACCAGACTGGCACAGGTTCGGGTGAGCTGTCTCTAGGGGTTTGGTGCATTGGGGTGCTGTGGGACCACAACTTATGCTCTGTTGGTGCAGGGCTTCTGGAACAGCATGCAAGGCAAGTGTGGAAGTGGCATCTTGGCACTTGACTAGGACTTCAAGGGCTGCTGCTGTCACCCCATACTATAAGAATATGTAAATACTAAATGTCTAGAGCCAGCATCATGTCTCCTGTGATAGATGGTTAGCAGTTTTGTTGGGAATCAATTGTGAAATATAAATTAACTAGACTGTCTCTACTGTTGTACAAAATGCTTCAGTGCTCTAGTTAGACCTTTCCAGGGAAGTTTCTGTACCTTCATGGCATTTTGGTTTCTAGGTGTTCTGGGCAGAGAGAAAAAAATATCTGTGTTGGGAATGTCTTATTCCTTTCCTACTTGATTTTTTTCCTGATTTCTCCTTGAGCCTGCAAATGGCTTAGTTAACATTACTTGGGATATGTGTGAACAGAAATTTAAAAGAGGTTCTGTGTTCAGTGGTGGCAGTATAGAGGAAATTTTGAACTTTGGTCCCCAGAGCTAATATGCCTGCTTTCAAAAATCACTGTGCAGACTGCTCTGCTCCTCTCCTTTTTGCTTGTAGTCAAAGAATTTGTAGAGTAGTTTTTGCATAAAAGGGTGACAGGCTGGCTTTTGTGGTGGTAGGACACTATCTCTAGTACTGTAGTTATAATGATGCATTGGTTCTGGGGCTTCTTTCATGCTCATGGCATGGCACAAAGTATCCTCTTGCCTGCTGTGGAGCTAGTCATGTGTCTGCCATGTGTGTCAACGTGAATTGAAGCTGCTGGTGATGAGTCAATCTTGAGTGGCTTTACTGGAATGTCCTCAACTTCCCAGAGTGCTTCACTATGTAAACTTGATCTCCTGTCCCCTCACTCCCATTCTTCTGTGTCTTCTGATCATGGAGCTAGGCTCCCTGTTAAGAGAGTGGGACCTGGATTAAGGAGACTGCTCACCTGCAGGTTAGCAAGGCTATTTGCCCCTGCTGTTACCTTGAATTTTTTACCACCCAAACAGAGATGGGAACTATTATGCAGCATCTGTGCTGCATGCTTGAAGAAACTGAAGCTTAATAAGCAGACAGGAGTTCTAATTATGCTCATCTCTGCAGTCTTTTCAGAGTGAGAGGAACCCCACTCAGACAAAACCCAGCTGTCTGGATATAATTTCCCAACAGTCTAAGAAGCTGCTGGACTCTTCTTTGCATTCAGGTCCCTTTCTAATGCAGGCTTGCAGATACACTGCACATGGAATAACTAAAGAGCCCTCTCAATTGTGCAGTAAATCTGCCTATTCCCAAAGGAAGCTCTTTTAATTAGAAAAGACTTCTGCTCGGCAGCTGCTGTGTGGAACAGTGCTAGACCACAGCTGTGTGGAGAAGCCCTGGTGAGCCTTGTGAAACAAGGTAAAGGCATAACCCTCTCCCGATTCTCGAGGGGTCTGTTGCACCTCTCTGGGAACACTGCACAGGAGTGGGGAGAGAGGCTGCAGGAACAATGGAGGTTACTGGAGGCTGGAGAAGTGGAGCCCTGTCCTGTGTGACAGGTCAGCCTTGCGAGCGAGCTGCATGGGGTGGCTGCTCCTCTTGCGCAGGGCTCAGCAGCTCCTTTGCACCAGATCCCTCCAAGGGTGATAACACTCTGCCAGTTCAACTAAAGTGGGGGTGGTTGTGGCTGCTCCTGAGGGGTAGGCATGATACCTACAGCTGCTGGTACTTCTCCTGCCTGATGTGAGGGGACCTGAAACGTCAGTGTTTCCTCTCGCATGTGCTCTCTGGGGAAGGGTTGTGACTAGTGGCTTCCTGGAACAAAACTGAGGTGACCAAAATGTAGTTGCCGAAACTGCGTGGGAATTTCTTAATGCCAAAATCTGCGTCAAATTGTCTACTGCCTTGGCAGAAGAGGCTATTTCAAGGGAGGGCTATTTTGAGGAATGGCAAGCTGCTTTAATGCCCAAGTCCAAGACCTCAAAGGCCCTTTTATTTGATGCTACAGTCTGGCTGGTGGTCTCAGAGCCTGGATCTTTCTGCATTTGTTCCCAGTCCATCATACTGCAGCTGTGGAGACTGTTGTGGCGGTGGTTTAGACTTGATCCTGTAATAAAACATGAAGTTGCTGTTTTGCCTAGCTTCTGGCAGATGGGAAACCTCTTCCTAGCCCAGCTGTCAGCTACAAGCAAGACCTACCACTGTGTGTACAAGTAGATGGCCAGTGCTGTCCCTTGGGAACCTAAACAGTTGCTCCTTTTTTGCCTGGAAGAGAGACAGCCTTCATGACAGGGTGTTTGCTGTCAGGAATAACAGCCTGTATAAGCAGTATGTGAGCTGGGCCAGGTCAGCAGCTGTGTTACCGTGGTGCTGTCTAATGATTATTCCTGTGCCCAGGATCTCAGTGGAGAGCACTGGTGACCTGCAGTGGGTGGTTCTCCTGCTCACAGCCTCCCATCAGAGAAGGACCAGGCAATGGGCTTTTACTGGGCTGGGTTTCAAGCTGCTGCACTAGTGACAGGTGGGCGTCTATCCTGAAAGCAGAGGGAGCCTGGTGTCACAGCCATAACCTGCCCAGGTAGCATACATGAGACCCCTTGCTGTAATTTTATGTCATTGGTAGGTTTGGCTTGATTTAAAGTTGTAGAGCTGATGTGACATAAAAATGGGTGGGCTGTGGGGGAAAGAGCACAATGTGGTTGGACAGAAGCAAGTAAGAAAAAAATTGTGTCTGCAGTCCTATTTAAAAAGTAGTCTTATCCTCAATCATGATTTACTGATTAAAGATGAAACAGCCCTGCTTTTTTTTCCCCTTTGAAATGGGATCATTTATGTCTGCATTGAGGCTCAGCTGATTATCTCTAAATAAGTTATTCTGTATAAAAGTTTTTATTTTTAAAATAAATACCTCTGAACTGCTCTTTTCTATCTCATTCTTCTAACGTTCCTCCATCAAATAGTCTTCTGAAATATTTGTGCTCTTAAGTATAGAAAAGGAGACCCTTTCAGGAAAGTAGAAAAGGCCACCCAGCCTCTCTTGGTTCAGGTTCAGCTGAACCCGTTTTACAGACTGTGCATAGGTTGCAGACTCAAAGGAGGCCCCTCTTTTTCCCAAAATAGATCCAGCTTTTCGAAGTCTTGCTGTCTATTTTAACTGCCAAATTCCTGGGGAACTTATCCCATATGTCTGTTCCTCTTGGCTTGAAATAACCCTGTCCAGAACCTACACATTGTATTGCTTTGAAGCTTTGATTGATTATTTTCTTTTTTTGAGATGGTGTTGGTGGAAGAGTGATCTTAACTGCAGGTGGCAGGTCTGTGATTGAGCAATGTTCTTGTATTAACTCTGCTGGGATTACCTGCATGGTAATGTAACAGTCATCAGGGCAGCAAAACACCTGTGTCTACTGAATCCTGCCCTGGCCTCTAGGACCATCTTCGGAAAGGGGTCACCAAAAGTTTTTGAGTATCTCTTCCACCTGGCAAAGTGTTTCCTGGAGGCCCCCTTTGTTTTCCAGCTTTGTCTACTGAGATTTCTTATTGTGGCATTTTACTTCCTAAAATGCTTAGTCTGGGAACAAAGCAGCTTTGCTGCAGCTTCTGTAACAGCTCATGCTGTGTTATTCTTGCTCCTCACAGTGCTGTGTTTTACTGCTGTACAATGCAGCTTTCTTTTCCACTTTCTCCTGTATAAAGAGCTTGGCATGCGGAGACTGTTCTGTGAAGGTGAAAGGAAAAAGTGCTAGACAATGCTGCTGTACATCTTGGAGACTGTACAGCAGCTTCTGCTGGGACTGACTCTTCCAGAGCAAAGCGTGAAATAACTTCTGAATTGCATCCTCAGAGGGATCAGGACAGCAAGGGGTTTGGCCGGGTGTTGCCAGTTACAAATGCAAAACTGTTTATATTATTCACCTTGATGTTGGAGGGGGAAAATGTGGTTGCAGGTCAGTATTTTTGAATAGCAGGGAATGACTCAAAACATCCGTACTCTGAACTCTTGTACTTTAGGGCTTTTCTTGCCCTTCTGCCCTTTCTAAATCATTTTTTGAAAGAGAGGGTGCTTGAGACAGAATCCCTTCCTTAGAAGCTTTTTATAGCTCTGGCTTTCTCTTCATTCATGCCCACTGGTAGGGTCAAGTGGTATCCATGGCATGAAACTCAGGATGTTGTGAAATCCTCAGACTGTCTGTGACAGTGCTCATCTTGCCAGCAGGCAGGCAGACCATGCTGCTGCAGGGCACAAGATCTCTTGCAACCCTGGGATGGTTTGATGGGAAGTACAACTTCTCTTAGGGTAGAGGGCAGTGGGTGCAGAGGCTGGGCCCAGCAGTAACCTTTCATGGCTGTGGCACTGCTGCCACGGCATGAGTGGTTCTACATCAGAGTCCACTGAGTTTGGGGACGTCAGGCTTAGCTGGCCCTGTCTACTTTAACAAATGGGTTTGCTGAATTCCTTTCCTTGTCCTCCCTGATATGCAAGTGTGGGAGACATCCTGAGATCCTATGTGTGAGAATCTTGCAGGAATCCTGTACTTCTGGCTCCTGTACTTTACTCCTGTATTGTCAGCCTGAAGTGGGGTCCTTCAGACTGGAGACTTTGCTGAAGAGGGATAATTGTTACAGCTGCTGATCAGTGGTCTTCTGCTCTAGAATCACATGTAGCACTGCAAACATACTAGCAGGGGAACAGCAGTGGTTCAGTCACCAGTGGCATACTGGGCTGGTAAATTATCTGCAATTAACAAGTGATCTATTTGGCAAAAACAAAGATTCCTGAGATTACAAATAATAAAGGGACTGTTCTGGTAACAAGCCAAAAGATGCATTCCCTGTGGCCTGAGGCACTTTCATGTGCCAGTAGGACTTATGGCGACTTTCCAGTCATGATGGGTTTGCGGTAGTCTTTGAGCTCTACTCGATCTGTGGGACTAAATGGTTAAAGCCTCTGCTTCTTGAGGTCAGTGCCTTGCTATCAGCAAACGATCTGATACAAAGCATGTGATATGATTAAAGTAGACTAATAGCCTGTCTCTTCTGTTGCTTGAGGAAGCTGACAATCCTAAAGCTTCACAATCATTTGGAATAACAAGGCAGAGGTCTCTGCTCTGTTTGCTTTGTGGTGGGCTCTGGGTTTTGGGATTTCTTTTTTTTCTTCTTCCACTTGAGATCATGTGGATATACTCTAGAGGGAGAAGTCTTGGGGAGAATCCTGGTGACAGAAGATGCTTCCATTCTCCTGTGGGCTGGTCTGTCAGCTGCAAGGGACTTCATTGCTCTGGTGAGCACTCTGATAGCTTGGCAGGGTGTTCGAGCTTCTCTAGAGGCTTAGTCTGAAAAGGACAAGGAGTGCTCATCACCCTATGCTCTTATGAATGGTCTCTACTGCTTTGGCTTCTCGAAGTGACTGGCTTCAGCTATGGAGGGAACTATAGGAGAACCTGCTATTACTGGGAATGGTGCTGGGTAAGCTCAGCTTTGTTCCCACGCTAGGTGCTGGTGCCTAGGCTCTGCTCAGCCCAATCCACCTGTCTGTGGAGGCATGTGGTTTGAAGCCTCAATGAGCAGAGGGGAGGTGGAGAAGACAGGTTGTTTGTTTTATTGCTGTGCAAGTTGCCAAGCTGAGGAAAACTTCCTGCCCTTGAAGTAAAACTACTCTCTCTGCTAATTCCCGGAAAGAACCAAAAGAGTAGGAAACCTCATTTCCCAGCTCAGGCAGATGCTGTAACTTCTCAGAAACATGTTTGGCATGGGTGTACTGAATCTAAACACCCACTAGTTATCTACCCTGGCATCTAAGAAAATGGAAGTAACTGAAAGCCAGTTTGTTTTGAAAGGGAACTTTACAGTAGAAAGTCCTTGACCTTGACCTCTTCCGTTTTATGGGAGGAGGAGGTGGAAAAGATAAAAATCAGTTATACTACCTGGCTCCTTTGTAAGTCTCACAATCTCTGGTGCTGTCTTGTAAGGTAGAAAAAAGCTTGTATTAAGGTTTTCTTCCTACCTGGATTGGGTGCTCTGGCAGGGTGGGAAAGTTGCTGGGTCTTATTAAGGTATCTACAACCCAATCTCCTTGGAGGAGATTTGTTGGCCTCCAAGGCATTGCTTGCATAAGAATGGAAGCATGGGAACCTGTCCTGTGCAAGTACTTGCACCGGGGATTTCCAGGCTGATGACTGGTGGCAACGGCAAGCACTCAGAAGCATCCTCTGCGCGCTGCAGAGCCACACTGGGGAGAAGCTTACCTGAGCGCAAGCAAAGTGCTGCTTGTCTGTGCTGGCCACCCCACTGCAGTTTGGGGTGCAGGTCCTGCTCACAGGCTTTGCCCCTCTGTAGGGAGATGTGGGGCAGGCGATAGTGGGGGACTGCTTTTGACACACTGGTGCCACTCACAGACACGGGAGCTGGTGGGCACATCCATTTCAGTTTGCACCCTGACAGTTCTAAGTGCAGAAAACAAAGCTGAGCTGGTCTTGTTGCTGAAGCCATTAAAGAGCCAATATAGTCAAGTGACAGAGTTGCCCAACCGGTTTTGTGAAAGCTGTGCATTTTTACTGCGTTGTATGCTGGCTTTAGTCAGTGTGGTGACCTCTTTCTTAACCTGACCTGCAGCGTTTGTGGCACAACTAACATTCTAATACGTGGCAATAAAAAAGAAAGTCCACTAAACTGTACTTTCGACTATTTCTTCTGTCTGGGATTTTTGGTAAGTTGATTAATTTTTGTTTGGTTGGGTTGGGTTGGCTTTTTTTTTTTTTTTAAGGGGGAGAGGAGAACCAAATGACTTCTGGGGCATTTTGTGGGGTTTTGGGTTGGTTTGTTGGTTTTTTTCCTCCCACTTTTTTGGCAGAGTTGTATCTCTGGTCTTGCTGAATGGAAAGATTTGCTTAAATCGGAATAATGCTGCGTTGCAAATACTGTCATGCTGGGCAAGCATGAGTGTATAGGCTGAAAATAGCAAAGAACTTTCTCAATTTGCCAGTTGTAGGGACCGAAGACGTAATTAAATGTTGGCTTTCAAACTGAAGTGTGAAGACCAGATGTTCTCAAAACCTATTAATGCCACTTGCAAATATAGAGATGAAAACATGCTTCTAAAACCTGCGCTGCTTTTTGATACTGAACTGTGAGGTCGGTTTCTTTTTAACAATATGATAGTGTTTTATAAATATCTAATCACTTCCCCTCGAGTATCAGAAGTACATTTCTAAAAATGCATTTCCTTTTTAGAAAATTCACAACATACTTGCTATGACAAAACATGCTGAAAAAACTCTGCCATCGTAGGTACCCCTATGAGTGCTTTCTAATGTAGGGTCTCACTGGAGGACACTGTTGCCAGTCAAATTATTCACACAGCAGTATACTAGCTACAGAAGTCAAACAGGAAAGCTTAATGTCTTAACAGATGCACCAGGAACAAATCTACCTTTGCGGTGTGAGCTGATGCATTATCTCAGAAACTATTCCTGAGAAATCTTGTGGTATTTCTTGCAGCTAACCATTTCATTGGTATTTCTTGCAGCTAACTGCAGCTAACTTGCCTACTTGGTTCTAGGCTGTTGCTCTGATCTGCTCCCCTTACTCCAGGGATAGCAAATGTGGGACTGCGTGCGGGCTTGAATCTCTGTCCTGCAGATGTCTTGCAGACAATGTTAGGGTCTTGCTGTACATGCCTGTACTGCGAAGTGCTAGTTGAAAGTTTGTGGACAATTAAGTGTGGTGCTGCAGTTTGCAGCCTGATATAGCTGTGCTCCTTTCTCTTTGCCTAGCCCTCAGACCACCTGCTCTAGCTTGAAAGCAATTGCTTCTACTTAAGATAAACAACAGCTGTCTCTAGAGCACATGGGATAGGAGTCTGTTCCAAGCACCTTCTTTTTTCTGTTTCTGACATTTGTATTATTCAGAAATAGTTTTCTGCCTTGCCCTGATACTTTCCTTCAAAAAGGAACTGTACCTGGATCAGTGAGATATACACACACACATATATATACATATGTGTGTGTGTATGTGTAAAAATAATCTCTGCAACTGCAAGTGTGGCCTGTTTGAGCAGGTAACCCTAATAAGCAGCCTTCATTTTTAGGATCCAGCTTCTCCCTCAATCCTTCCTTTGTAACTTTTGAAGAGATGCTGTTTGGAAAATCTCCACAACAAATATGATCTTGTTTATGTTTTCAGGGTCATTACACAGCTGGTATTATCTCAGTGAAGCTTAAAGAAAAGTTCAGTGAATTCAGACTTGAGTCATTCATTGGCTTTGCGGTTATTTGCTTGCCAGAGACAAGATGTACTTCCCAGGTGTACTGAAAGTCCAAGGCCTCTGAATATTAACGTCAACGAGATGAACTCCTTAGGATATTCTTTGTATGTTAATGTGGCTGTAACTTGCAGTCTCTGCCCTAAGGGCAGTGGTGTACCTGGTTAACAGGAGACTTAGTAACTCTGTCATTGTTCATTAACTGGTACTGTTGTGTGAAGCTGTCCTGTCTCATCACTGGTGATTGGGAGACCTTCTTGTTGCCAAATGCCTGTTCTGTATGTGCATGGATAGAGAAGCAGCTGAGCTTCTGGGTGCAAGGGCTCAGAATCCTGTAAAGGATGACCTGTTTCCTTCTGTCCCATGGCTTTCTGAGCTGCCCCTTCCCCACTCTCTTCTTCTGCATGGGTGTGTCTGGCTTGGAGCTGGAAAAAAAGTGATCAAGGGGAAGTGATTAGATCATTTAGTGACCAACTTCTTTATTAAGCTGGCTTCTTGGGCCGCTAGCCAGGTGTGCGTCTAATCTGGTCCTGGTTTCTGGATTGGGATAATACTACAGAAAGCAACTGGCCTTCAAAATGGCCTCAACCTCATGCAAGTTACTGTACAGATAAACATCTTTATGGAATCAGCAACATGCTGATCCTTTTGTAGGGACAAATGCTAGTTACTTGGGTCAGAGAGCGCCAGTTCTGCAACCTGAGTAGATCAGTGGGAGTTCCTCCTTCTCAGAGTGTCTTGATCAATCTGTCTACAAATGAACCCAGATAAGCTGGTCAATGTTGTGGCGTGAAAAAAAAGGAGGGAGGTGAGATTAAATCAGGGAGAACTTTAAAGATTTTCAGCGTCCAGCCTGGTAATAAAATCTTGAGGGAGACACCTTGTTGCAATGTGTAAGGCTTGGTTGTACGCACGGGGAATGTCGTGGTTACCTGTTGTGTTAAGAAGCACTTGCAGTGCATGAGATTGGCTGAGGTTGCTTCAGTGGACCAGATGGACTTCGACCCAGAGGTCCCACCTGCCACATCAGATGCAAGATGCGAAGAATCAGGAGCCTGGGGGTATACTGCAGAACCTTGGTTCACAGTGCTTGCTGCTGCATCTCTGCACGTGCAAACTTGGATGTTTCTCCTTGAGCAGGCAGGAGGGATAGCAGAACTGAGCCAGCATGCCAGCCTTACAGGGTATTTGAGGTGTTTGTGGGGGTGTAAGGGAAATAGCAACTTGAGAAAACCAAATCTGGTGCTGGCTTGACCTCATCCTAATCTGGTGGAAGCTGGCTGCAGCACATCATGTAGGGTCTGCCTTTGTTTTATGTCCCCTGATGTTAGAGCCTGAGAAGTGGTGGTGAGGAGCAACTGGCCAAAGTACATAGAAACAACCTGCAGCTGCTTTGTAACCAGTTATTTCATTTCCTTAAGTGAGAGGGTCTGGGGAAGAGAGGGCAACATCTTCAGGCTATTTAGATGCATTAAAATGTGCCTTCTTTACTTGAGTTGGATTATTGGGGCTGACTGGCAGAGCTCCTTGCTCTTGGGAGCACGTGTGCTGTCCTTGAGGGTTTGTGTGAACTTTGCACTTGCTTATAAATCAACTGAGACGGTGATTTCCACAGCTGTCGTACTCTGGTTTGTTTTGTGGTTCTTCCTCCTTCTCTTTGACTGCACTCATAAATGAGCCCCTTATTTGTGCTGTATGGTAACTTGGCAGCTGAGGTGCTTCAGCTGCCAGAGCTCATCAGGAAGAAACCTGCAGGGTGAGCATAAGGGTGGTGCTGCAGAGGAGGGCTGAGCTCTTACTGGCAGAGCTGCATGGCACAGGCATGTACAGTGCTAGCCTGAGCCACATCTCAAACTTCAGTGAACACTAAGCATGCAGTGCTTGCTGGGTGGAGGCAATACAGGATCTAATTTGAGAGAGCAGAATTGCAATTAAAAATTAACTTAGCCTCTCTGTCCCTTGACTCATGTGGTTATAATGTCTGTGCATGAAGTTTCCCCCTCCTGCCTCTCTGGCCGGTGGTGGGTCCAGGAGGCAGAGGTGTTCAACTCTCCCCATATCACCTGTCCTTCTCTGCGGTCACCTTTTACAGGAGGGGGGCTGGGAGTATCACAGACTCCTGCAACAAAAATAAGTTAATCTGACCTGTGATGGGACTCCTGCTGTTGCTAACAAAGCAGGCCTCTGTCTGCCTCTCCACAGGCACATGTCCTGGATTTTGTGCTCCTGCTCTACATACAGGTCTTGCTGTCATTGCTATTGCTGGGAGGACGACAGGCCTGAGAACTAGAGGTGAGGGAGGGGGCAGGAAGCCAACCCCAGATGCCAGTCTAGTCTGTGCAGACTTGTTCTGTTCCTCTCCCATGGGAAACCCCAGGGTCCTGGATCAGTTGATACCTTCCTGGACTTAGTTCTCCCTTCAGGTCCTGAGGCTTAAGCTAGGCTAAGAAAGACCCAGAATCAACTACGCAACAGCTGACCAGGCTGTGTTGGCAACCAAGTTTTTATGGCAGTGGTGCCTCAAAGCAGCAAACTGCATAAATAATCCTGCATGTCTTTATGAAGGATGGGGAATGAGAGGCTGGGAGAAATGCCATTCTCCAAGCTGATGGTTTCTGACATCCTCTTTAGAGGTGGCATCAGTCTGGAAAATGACAGGGAAAATTTGGACATGTGTAGGCAGGATTGTTGAAAAGAGTGGGTGTTGCTGCTTGGGGAGGAAGATTAAAATAGTCAAAGCAGTTGGGGTGGAGAGGAAAAGAAAGAAACAAACAATTGTGGACAATCAGTGGAATTTTAAAACTGCAAACTTAATGTATTGAACATTTGCATGTGTTGCTGTGGGACATTAAGGCTCAAAACTTGACCAATTTCAAAAGGCAAATGGGCAGCTTTGTGGCTGTGGTACTTAACCCATGTTTTTGCTGTTGAATGGCCTGTGGATATGCCTGGTTGTGATAACTCCAAGCTCCTCTGCTTCCAAACCCGACCTATCTCAAATTTTGTTGAGCTGCTGCTTCTAGTGTTGCTAGTTTTGTCGCTGTTTGTGCAATTTCATAAGGGAGGGGTTTGGGGAGTTTCATTAACGCAGTGAACAAAAGCAAGTTACTTTCTGAAGAACAGATGAAGAGTTGGAAAATCTGTAATGTTTGAATATGTAGGGCCCTAAAGTATTTTAAAAGCTCAAAGCAAAACTCTAAAAACCTATTTCTCTTCTAGCTTGAAAACTGTACTTTGAAGTACTTTATGCCTAGGAGCTATGACAGAGATATATTACCCTGTGGAAAGAAGAGAATAGTGCATAGTCCTGTAATGCACAGTTGGGGTTTGTTGGGTTTTTGAATAAACATTGAAGATGATATGCCTTTAACAAATAGCTAGGAGTAGAAGAGCCCTGAAAGCAATATTTTACACTTGTTACCTCAGGCATGTCTTCTTCCACAACAGCTCTTCTCAACTTGTTTGGCTACTTAATTAGCTTAAATAACTTATCAATGACTTATCAAAGAAGTGTAGGCAGCTTTAAATGACTTACCAAAGAAATGTGGGCAGAGTTGGAAATAGGTAGCACAGGCTATTCCTTAGTGCTAGGAAGCAAGTCAGCAACTACTGGGACTTGCCCCTCCAGTATGAAAATAAGGAGAATTGGACCTGGAACCAGGCATCTTAAGGTAAGAAGTCCAGTGCATTGGGCAGGAGGTTATCTAGCTTAGTTCCTGGCTAGGTTAAAGAGTAGAAAACCATTTGTAACCCCCACAATAGACATTCGTTATCAGCTAGAGTCCTAGCTGCCTCATTGTTCTGATTAGACTCCCAGGCTCCAGTTTGTGATGCTATTAAGAGGAGATGTGTTCATGGTGAAGCCAGTAAGCAAGCCAGGTAGATGGGAAATTTTACATCTTAGTTATCCTCTTCAAGTGCAGTCTTAGGTGTTGGTGCCTTTCAGGATTAAGGGCCTGAGAGAACATTTTTCCTGAAGAGGAAAGGAGGAAATCTGCTAGCAGAGAACTTTCACTCACTTTTCCTAGGTTGGTAGCGATGCAGCTGTTTGTGTAGTGCATCTGTGCTGGAACAGAACCAGCTCACAAGTGATGGCTGCACCCAGGGACACTGGAAATGGTAATGCTGTGTGTTTGATATTTGGTGGACATATGCACCAGAAACTATTACGGGAGCTTTCCAGGGCTCATTTGAAGGTGCTGCTGGCTTTATGGACTCTGACCTGAGGGGTTAACTGAATAAAAACTGACAGATGTTGCTAACCTGGCTGCGCAGTAAGAGCTCCTTAGGTGCAGTGACTGCTATATAGATGAGATTTTTGAGATCAGTCTGTAGCACAGCTGGATGAGGTTGTATTTCTGTGCTGCTTTCCCACCTCAGTAGCATCTTGCTAGGTGCTGTGCAGCGATGGGCTTAGCATAGTCTCTAGCTATGGCATCCCTTGAAGTTAGAGCAGTAGTATTATCTTCAGCCGCAGAGTTCAAACTTGTGCTCTCTCCTGGTAGTTAAACGGTGACCATTGCTTGGTGGGAAGGCTAGCCAGTTATAACAAGGCCCACATACCAGTTTAGCTCCAGAGTTAACCTAAATATTTAATAGGATTAAGCAAAAGCCTTTGATTGAAACAAAAGAACATACTGGGCTCCCGTAATCATTGGTACACCCAGGCTGGCAGAGGGAACCCTGCTGACCTTGCTCTCTGTTGGGGCTATTTCTTCCCAGGCTAGACTGGTGACCCCAGCCTAGCATTGCTCTTCCTGTGACTGTTGATTCTTAAAGCAGCATGGTCTGTTCACAAGCAAGCAAGGAGCTTGGTAGAGCAAATTTTAAGGAACTTAAAAGTCCTCTGTTGCCTATGCAAGAAACATAACTGAGCCTGGGGAAGGAAGGAGAAGCAGGAAAGCTGACAGAATCACAGAATGGGTAAGGTTGGAAGGGACCACAGTGGGTCATTTGGTCTAACCTCCCTGCTCAGGCAGGGTCATTCTAGAGCACATTGCACAGGATTTTGTATCCAGTCCGTTCTTGAATATCTCCAGTGAGGGAGATGCCACAATGTCTCTGGGCAATCTGTCCCAGTGAGCAGTCACCCACATTGTAAAGTTCTTCCTCATGTTCAGGTGAAACTTCTTGTGCATCAGTTTCTGTCTGTTGTCTCCTATCCTTTTGCTTGGCAACACCCAGAATAGCCTTGATCTATTTTCTTGAAACCCTCCCTTCAGATGCTTATAGACATTGATAAAGTCACCTCTCAGTTGCCTCTTCCTGAGTCTGAACGGGCCCAACTCTCTCAGTCTATCCTCATAAGAGAGATGCTCCAGTCCCTTAATCATCTTTGTTGCCAGTGAATCCAGTGGACTTACTCCAGGAGCTCTGTGTCTCTCTTGTACTCTCTTGATCTCTGAGATGTTCCCCCACCAGTCCTGATATGTTGCTCAGCTGTGCTGCTTCCCCAGGAGGAGGCTCATTTCAGCAGTGGGAATGGTTTGTGGGACTTTTTTCTAGCTTCCAAGCTCTTCAGTGTCAGACAGTTAAGTAGCTTGCATCACTTTTTACCACCAGGAGTAGTTGCTAGAGTTGGTGTTTTGGCTGTTGCTACTATTGCAAAGTCTGTATAAATAGTGGTGGAATTAGCAGTGTATTTGTTATTAAATCTCTTCTGGAACTGCTGGTAGCTCTCTTGGCAGCAGTGTCTGTAGTGACAGCAGTGTCCTGTTTTGCCGTCCTGAAAAGGCAACTTGGGTATTCTGTGGAAGACATGCTATCTGTGCATATGCTCTGAGACTCCTCCAGATGATCCAGAGCTCCACACAGGATAAGGGTGTTGCTCTGAAGTTGCCCAGAGGACCTGTCTGTAATATAACTGGTTGTCTGTCTGCTTTCCCCTTAGGTCCCATAAGTGAAAGAAGATGGGGTCTGGCTGCCTAAAAGTCACCAAGTACTTCCTCTTCCTCTTCAATCTCCTGTTCCTTGTAAGTATTGTGGGCATCTGTGGAGTAGAAAGGAAGGCCTGGGCCAAAATTAGCTGGAAAGTGTTTTTTGATGGATGTTGGCCCAGTGTATTCACTGAATAAAATGGCCACAGTTTTGGAAGGAGGGAGGGAATCCCTGAAGCTCAGGGATGTCAGAGCTGCAGTGTATATTTCAGGTGTGCTGAGCAGCTCTGCTCCCAGAATGCACCTGTGGTCTCCAATGCACACAGCTCCCTTCTTGCACTGGGAAGGGAAAGAGGAGTTATAGGTTCTTTCTGGAAGGAGAGTAGTTGTAACTACTTTCTCTGACACATCTGGAGCAGCAGCTGAACTATCCCTGAGCAGCAAAGCTACAAAACCTGCCAAGTAATGGCAGTGCCCTCCTAAATAGGCCAGGCAGGCTTCAAAGAACAACTCTAATTTTGTTTGAGTCCCAACGGCTGGTTTTGATTTTTAACGAGATGAATTAGTCCAAGTTTGAAATGGAGTTGGGAGGTGGGGCAGACTGGGGCAGGCTTGTCTGGGGAAATGAAGCAGCCCACTGGGTGCAGTTATTTTCAACTGTGAGGCTTAGCAAAAGATGAACTCCTTTTGGAACAGAATGGGTGTGGGAGGGCCACACACATTCTTACATGTATTCCTTTTGAAGCTTAGATATTTTGTCATGTGGACGGTGTTGGTGATGATCATACTGTTGGTGATGCCTGCTTCCATGGAATTGTGTAGTGGGGATGTACAAGGTTTCAGCTTTCCACATTTCAGCAAGGAATAGCCTGTCAGATATTGTTACACTTGTGCAGCGTGTAAGGAGAAGGAAGGGTCAGGCTGGGAGAGAAGGGAGGGAACTGGAGGATAAGGTGAGCACAGCTTTCTGGTCTCTGTCCCTGCACACAGCTTTTGCTTCCTGCATGGTTGTACTGTGCTGCTAGCACACAGAATGAACTTGAGGCACATCTGGATCTGGTTTTCCTTGGCCTACTGTGCTTGCTCTTTGCTCTTTGCATTTTGCTTCCATCCTAAGAATAGTTAGCTGTGGTCTATCAGCCCAAAGTCAGAGGTGCTCAGAGCATCCTTGGGGAAGGTTCTTGGGAGAGAGGGGAGAGGAGAGTTTTTTCAGGTGCTACTGGGACTTCCAGAGTATGATCCAGTCCACTTTAAAAATAGGAAAAATCCAGCTGAGTCCAGGCCTGTCCCCCTGTTAGTGCAGGACTCCTCTGAAGGCATTAATATTCAGGCTATCTCCTCTCTTGAAGAGGTGATAAATTCTAAGCAGCATATAAAAACCAGTCTACCCTGGTAAGCAGAGCTGTATTTGTTAAGGCAGTGTTTGAGTCTTGCTGAAACCCAATACTGGGCACTGGCTAGTTTTTCTTTATGCCTAAACCTAGGTCCAAGTTCATAAGCTAATCTCTGTACAGAGAAAGTTCTCTTCAAGAAAGCCAGCCTAGTGTATGAAGAAAGGGGATGACAGCCTGATATGCTACAGTGTCTTACAATAGTGTCACTGTTTTTGCTGTCAGTTGTTATTGTGGTATCTCTATTCCACATTGCCTTTCCCTCCCTTCTTTGCTGAGCCATGCTTGCAGGCAGCCTGTGGGGATAGATGTGCTGTCAGGAGGCAGAGTTGAGCTGCTTTGTTGGGCTGACCCACATCTGTGCTGCATTTTCCTAAATTTTGTGAGACTGGTAGGATGGCAGGCTCTGAATCCTTCTGCGGATGCTGAGGAGGCTTGAGCACTCCTCACTGGGTGATGAGTGATGGGAAGCAGATGTTCTTTGTCTTGTGCACATCCTGCTCCAAACCTACTCTACTATAGCACCCAGCCCCTCTCCCTCTTGTGGAAAGCTGGTCTGGTGCACTGAGCTGGGCCTGGAGAGTAAGAGCTTTAAGATAGGTTGTGTGTGAGAAGGTCTGTGCTGACTGAGGGGAAGCTGCTTTAAATGAACTCTTTAAACCTGCCATGCAGCATGGGCACTGTCTTCACCTCAGGCTGCTCTCTCAACATGAGGTCTCCAAAGCCACTGTGTTCTGGGGTGGAGCTCGATACTTCTCGAGTGAAGATTTTGAGTGTGCTTCTGTCTTGACTGATGGCAAGCTTTTGCACGTGCCAGATGTTGAGGAAGGTGGCATCCCTTACTGTCTCACTATCATAGGAAATAGTTCACCTGAGAAGTTTTTCCACTATGGTTGTTCAAAGTCTGAACTGGGGATGGGAGTGTGGTTGTTCTTGAGTTTATACAATGTGTTAGAGCAATACTAATCTAGCAGAGAAACTGCTTGTGATGAGTTACTGGGAGCTCTCAGCCCAGACAGGTCTTTCATATCTTGGGCTGATTTCCTGAAGCTGCTGAGTTTTGTTGAGGAGCGTGCTTGTGTAAATATGAACATTAATGCTGGTGATGAAGCCCTGTGTCTGCTCTGGACCTTGAGGTGAGCTTATGTAATTGCACCCTGTGCAGGCCAACCCTAACTGTCTGAAGTGTGTTCTTCAGCCTTGCTGACAATTGAAGCCTTTAGAGACATGCTGATGACTCTTTTTGGATGTTAGTCATTGAAATAGCACTGCTCTACAGCTTGAGGTCTGTGAGAAAGTCAATTGCTATAGCTGAAGTAGTTCAGGGACTTGGTAGTATTTTGCAGTCTTGGAGCCTTACTTCAGGGAAGGGTTTGACCTGCTTCAATTAAAGGGAAGAAGGTTACTTGGACTGCTTGCCTGCTTGCTAGAAAAGATACCAAAAACACAAGCTTGGAGTATAATTTTAGTTTCTCTCATCAGAACTTAACACATCTACCTTCTTGGCTAGCAGACGTGTACGGTAGCACATGCTTCTTCTTAAAGGGAGAGCAACTCTTTGAGACAAGTTCAACACTCTTTGGAAACTATTCGTTTAGAATATATAACTGTCCTACTTCTAACCCCTCTGTAAATGCAGCAGAAGGCTATTACCTAAAGCAAAGTCTGGAGTTTTAAGAGCCTTTTTCTTGTCCCCTGTGCCAGGCTCAATGTTACCTCACACAATCTGAGTGTAAAGGAAAGCAGTGCTGGGGAAGGATAGTTGGGAACCCCCAGCTGCTTTTTCCAGAAAGATGAGTCAGCTCCATCACAGCTTGGTTTTTCCAAGCCCCTCTTGACTGGCTCTCTGTGGGAAACTGCTGACCCTGCCTTGAGGGAGCTGCATCCTTCTGTCTTGGGCATGGAAGGACATTTTGCTGAAATTGGGGGTGAAACCTCCCCCTACCCCCCAGGGAGGAGGGGAGACATGTTTTCCCCACTTCAGGAATTTACAGCAATGAAGCAGAGGACTTAAAATCCATGCAAAGCAGACATGATTTCTTCCATGGAGGGTCTGAAGCCAAGGCAGTGGTAGAAGCAGCCTTGCTATTAGATGCAAACTTCTGAAGATGCTGAGCAGAGATACTGTCCTGCTATGAGGTAAATATACCTTTGTTAATAGGACAGTGTTTTCTACCTGGGACTGTTGTTTCTCTGCCTTCCCCTGGTGGTGTTTTCCACAGCAGCTCCTGGCAAACATACAAGTTGTGGACTGGAGAAAAGATCAGAGTGAAAACAGGCCTTGGATACTTTGAGCACCTCATAGCAAATAAATTCCCAGAAACTCTGCTCAGCAGCCGTTCTGTGTTTTGTCTGCAACAGCAAAACTTAGGTGACATTTCAGGGTCAGTGAACCAAAAGAGATGTCCCATATGCCTGGTTTGCATCTTTTTAAGACAAATATTTATTGAGACTATAGTTTAAATGTGAGACTGCCTCAAACTGTCAGTTCAGCAGTTCTGGGTACTACCAAGTTTGAGAGGAATTTTTTAGGTGTCACAGCTGTTGCACGTTCAAGAGGCCTTTCTAGCTTGATCACCAGATTGCGTGTTGTGGGTGCAGCATGTTGGAGCAAGGGGGAATTCTTTTTTTTCTGGGATACAACAGCTACATTTTTTCTGAATCTGAGTCAGTATGCTCCATCCATCTTTGTAGGTGGGAACTCGCTTGATGACTTCCTAATCCTGTCCTGAGAGCTAACTACGTTGCACCCTCTGCCAAGCCAGAAAAGCTTGCAAGCAGCTTATTTCAGACTGTGGCTTTATCTTTGCTCAGAAAAGCTTCTTTGTATGAGGAGCTGAAGCATAGTGTAAACTTTCAAAATGTGGAGCCAATACCTGTCCATACAAGCCTCTCTGCCAGCTTGCTTTAGGTGGTGGTTTGGCATCCCAAGTATCAGAACATTCTCTAATGAAGTGCAGAATTGCAATCTCTCTTCAGCCCTGTTAATTTATTTCACTTCATCCTTTCTTGAACTCTTGCTGCTGCTGCTTCTTGCAGTTCATGTCCTCTGGAAGCATCTCACTTGCAATTCTTGTCCTTCCCTTGTCTCTTCAAAGTCTATTTTAGATCTTTGCACAAATGGTTTCCAGTCTCTGCAGACTTCCAGGCTTCTCAGTGTAATTACTTTGTTATGGGTATAGTGGTGCTCTTACCCTGCCTTGGGAACTGGGGTCATCTACACTGAAACACTTCACAGTGTAGTATAAAACATGGTGATATTTGGAAGCTAAAACAGAGCATGCTTCCCCTTACCTTCCAAAGTGAGATGGGAAAATTGTGTGTTGCTTGACTTCTCAATTAGGTTCAGCTGAGTCCTCACAGGGATGTATTGCTCTACTAATCCTTGCCCTAGATAAAACTGTATAGTGAGCAAGGCAGAGGCCGTTTCATAGAGGAGTTTCATAACTCTTGACTCTCTACTGGGGCTAAGATGTGTTGGCTTGAGGGGCTGTGGTATTCTGGCATAAAGTAGGGGCCAAGGCAAATGCCTAAACTTGGCTTTGGAAGGAACGAAGCACTTTGTTCAAAGGAACCTGCTGCTGGGTTTTTTGTATTTGTGATTTGAAGCCGTAACATTATAAGAGCCTGACAAGGCAAAGATTTCCCTTCTGGAAAGGTTCCAGCTGCCAGATATCTAATCCTTTGTCAGGCTCCCAGCCTGGCTCCATAGAGTCATGGGTTTCTCTATTCAAAAAATCTTTAAAATCATATACGTTTGTCCTTCTTCAGTTCTTCACAGAAGCAATGCACTTACCTTTTGCTTCTGACAACAGTGTTCTAGCAGCAGGGCGTCTCTTCCTCAGACTGTTTTGAATGGTCCTCCTATACAACAACATCATGTACTGTTCAAATACTGTGTGAAGGACTGCCAAGCAGATCTTGGGGCTCCTGTGCAGTTGGCTGAGGCATTTTTCCTGGAGTCATGCTAATCCTGTTTACTCTGGGAGGAGTACCATGGGGGAGATGGGTGGGAACAGCAAAGGAATGATTAATTTTAGTCTGGAAATATGGATAATGGTGACTGCCTCCTCTTATTTGTCTAAGCTAATAAGCCAGCTATGTATGTTTTGTTCTTGCTCTTTCAGATCCTGGGGGCTGTCATCCTGGGGTTTGGAATATGGATTCTGGCCGACAAAACCAGTTTCATTGCGGTTCTACGTAAGCCTATGTTTCTTCATCTTCATTCTTCTTTTGAATTGACTTTCGTCTGGAGCTGTGTTTCACCATTATGTAGACTAGGAAAGGCAATACTTTTGTGCATGGTCTGTGGCCTGAGCAGTAACACTGGTTTTTAGCAAGACGAGACTTTTATCAGGGACAGGATGAAAGGGAGCAACCCTGGAGACACAGCATTCCTCCTAGTCTTGTGGATTGCAACACCACAGTCAGACTGAGTGAGACCATTGCCACTTCAACCAACAATCCAAATATTTTAGCTTAAACATACGGAATAGTATTTCATCCTATTTTCACTGCATACTCAGTTTCCACAACAGCTTCCTTATTACCGTTGGGTCCAAAGACTCACAGTCCCTTAATGTAGTTTTGCTGTGTGAGTCCTCCATGCTTCCATTACTTGCTTTCTGTATTGATCTACTTCAATTTGACTGTTTTAAATGCCAAAGACAATAAGTACCTAGTTTTATTGATGCTTCATGTACATTGATAGTAGACACTATATTTGTTCCTAAGCAGTTGAGGATGTAGATTTGGGGATGTAGATTTGGGGATTTGATGGAAGGGGACTTGAGTTTTAACAGAGTCTGCTTTCTACAATAATCAGAAAAGTGAGCTGACTTAGCAGAGTCTGGGCTTCATAGGACTGTAAGTGGACTTTCACCAAATGAGTAGCTCAGCTCCATCTTTCACAGGCTCTGCGTCCTTTGCACTTTTTCCTAGAGGAGACTTCAAACAACTTTTCTGTTTGATGGGTCTGGTTACTTGTTACCACTACCTCCAGAATTGCTGAGTCTGGCACCAGCCTCAGATGCTGCAGTAAGGCTGTGTGCACACTGCTTGCAACCCCAGAGAATGAACACTAGTGGCATTCATAGTCCCTTTTCCAACTAGACTGATTCTGCAAGGAGCTTTATCTCCCAAGTCCTGCTGAGCACTCTGGCCTGGCTTTGGAAGGTGCTGGGTGGAGAGATACCCCCTGCTAATACCGCACATGTGAATACTGCTGCACTGTTTTTGTACTGTGGCATCTGGCTTGCTACTGCGGTACTAGA
This sequence comes from Corapipo altera, assembly GCF_003945725.1. Classification (NCBI taxonomy): domain Eukaryota; kingdom Metazoa; phylum Chordata; class Aves; order Passeriformes; family Pipridae; genus Corapipo; species Corapipo altera. The sequence goes on along the minus strand of NW_020884885.1, from coordinate 11,081,522 downwards.
AGGTCAAGAAGGACAATAAGAGGGTGTTGGTTAATAAAGTGGGGACATGAGCAGAAATGAACTGATACATGCAGCCTAAAAGGAGCTTATCGGGGCCTGGCTGTTTGCAGCACCCCTCGCAGTGTGAGGTGTGCTTAGTACCGGTGGGCCAGCAGCTGTTCCCTCAGGTTGTTGGGTGTAACAGCCACTTGTGGAGGTAGAAGTCCCTGAGCTTGGCTCAGCTTCTTCCCATTTTACTTGGAATCTCTGCTAACAGAGCATTTAAGGATTTTGTTTCCTTCCTGGAGATTTCCAGAATCAGCTCTTTCTCCCTGCCCCCTCACTTCCTTTCCCATGCCTTGCCCCTCTTTGCCTCTGCTTTAGTGACCTAGGCATCAGGGAGGAAGCTCGGCACAGCAGGGCACTCCAGCTGCTGCCAAAGAAGCCTGTTGTACTTGCTTGGCTGGCTGCCCAGTGTAGAGGAAAACACGGAGCGACAGGAAAAGAGCAGGAGTTGAATGCCTGCAGAGCCTTCTGTTGCAAGACAAGACTGTTGCAGATAAGAAGTGCAAGTGTGGCTCCTGAACGCTGTCAGTTCACCAAAGGGCTTTTGAGTTGGAAATAGCTTTTTCTTTCTTGTAATGGAAAGCTGACTTAGAGTGCTTTCTAGCACTGTGGAGGTGCTGCAGCCTGGGCACTTGAACACTTAGTGTATGATGGCTGAGCAAATTTTGAGAGGGAATAGTATAGACTTGTGAAGGCCACTCCTGTAAGGCTGCTTCTTCAGTAAATGCTTTGCAGTATCACCACCTAATCTGCACAGCAAGAGTCACAGGACTGGTGAGGAAGTAGGATCCTGGCTTCTGTGGCATATGTCCAACTAGAGAGAGTCTGACCTGGAAATTAATCAAGGATGAAGTGACCTGTGTAGCGAATGGATCTGGTTCACTTTTTGATAAGTGAACTTTGTTCTAGGGAAAAGGCTTTGGAAGCTGGTGACTTGCACCAGTATCAGAAGTGGGGGGAGATATGTATGAGGTGGGAGAGTATTAGTCTGGATGATTACTCTTTTAATGTATTTCAGAAGGAGCTCAGAGGAAGCTTGCCTCCTGGGACTTCTGTTCAGGAAACTAAATGCTGAGCTCTAAAAATGTATTTTCATTAATCACTGGACATCCAGAATTCCCCTACAATGTGCAGCTTTCAGATTTAAGAATGTCTCTTAATGATAAATGAGGTTTCTAGTTACTATTTCTAGACAGTATCTCTTCAACTTTTATGCTGTCGTACTTGCTCTCTCCAATCCTATCCTACAAGAAACAGTCCAGTGACCAATTCAAATGTAAGCACTTGTTTCTTCTGTTACTCGGAGTACTAAATGGTGAGGGGAGAGGGCTGAAAGCACCAGCATGGCTGAAATAATGCGACCTAACTTAGCTGAAAAACTATTGAGCATTCAGGAGCAGTCAGTCCAGACAAAAGCAGGCGGATAGCTAGGAGGTTTTGTAAAAGTAGCTAATTTGGGCATGATATCTGTTTTGATCTTAGAATAGCATCTGTTTGCAGGGGGTCATTCATAGGTCCTGCAACAGCCTTCAGTAAGTACCTGGCTTCAAGTCATTCAATGCTGACTTGTCAAGTAACCTGTCACATCATCTGTGCTCAACACTAGCTGTAGCTCTTGTTTCGTATTTCACTCCACAGAGTTTGTGTGTCCCACTGTTGACCATAACTGGAAAAGTAAAAACAGAATGGCTAGAACATAGAATAAAGTGAAAAGATGATCCAAAAAGGGGTTTTAGAATTTGGATGAAAGCTTATGGGAAGATGGGAAAGGGAATTCAAGCAAATAGGTAGTAGTTGTAGAGTAGAACATCCTTTATCTTATTCTCACTCAGAGCGCTTTCATGAGGGAGTAAAATTCCAGTAAGCAGCTAACTTTCTCCAAAAAAGGTTCATTTGTTTCAAGTGACCTTGAGTCTTCCAGGCTCTGGAGACCTGCAGGCTGGCTTTGAAAGTCTACCTTCAACCAGAAGACACTCAGAAGCAGCCTTCTGTCACCATGTTCAGCACACCTCTGTGCAGTCCCTTTGTTGAAGACAAAAGACAGTTACCGGGAGATAGGGACACAGCTCTATAAATGGTGATGGCAGATGAAGTTTTTGTCAGTAGCTAATGTTGTTCCCTCTCATGGCTCCTACAGAGACGTCATCTTCCTCCCTGAAGACTGGTGCATACATTCTCATCGGTGTTGGGGCACTCACCATGCTCATGGGGTTCCTGGGCTGTGTTGGAGCAGTCAATGAAATTCGATGTCTCTTGGGTCTGGTGAGAGTATTCATGCTGTTTAATAACTCTCCTGCGAAATGTCTGTTGAATTGTAGCTGGATCTCTGGTCTCCTGGGGATAGTACTTTGCTAGGTCAACTTAGATCTATTTCTTAATTTGCACATGTTAAATTCTCCAGCAGTCAGCAGACTGCAGAGCACTTCAGAGACTACTGAGATGATAGCTCTGTGAAATGAGAGAGGATGTCACTGACACTTTCTGCACATAGTGAGTTCAGGACTGCCAACTGCAAGTGTCTCAAGTGACCCTGTACCCTATCCCCCTTGCCCTGACTTCGCAGTTGGTAGCACAGTGAAAGAGAACGGGAAGAATAACAGTGTCCTGCCATGCTACAAAGTTCAGCTTCTGTGGAAAGTGTAAGAGTCGAGAGAGACTCAACTAGGAATGTCCTTTATGTCAGGACTTCTCTTCAAATAGTTCATCTATAGGAAGTTTTCTGGCTGTGATGGATGAGATGGCACTAGCTTCATACACCTCAGCCTGCTACTTGACTTGGGCTTATTCAGAGCACATGTGTATAGGAACCCAAATATCGCACACATTGTGTGTCCTGGGGCATCTCCTAGTGTAACGGTAGTAGCTACCATCGTTTTAAAAGTAACCTCAGCAGTTTGCTGGTGAATCTTAAATTTAGATCCTCAAACAAGTAGAATAGCAATTTTTAAAAAGGTAACTGACTTTAAAAACAGTTTTAAAAAACTAGGTTTGTAAAATTGACTCTGTTTTTCTGTTGAGGTTTGGGATAGGCAGAGTCCAATGATGGAGGCCAGAGTGGTCTGGGAATGGAGCTGGAGGTGGGAAAGGGAGTCCCAGTTGGAATGACATATGCAGACAGTGCTTGTAAGCCCTCTCCTTCCTGCAGTCTTCCTTTTGGCCTGCTGGGAGAAGTGCTGAAGTGCACTGGTCTGATGTGGATGCTTGTATGTAAGCCTTTTCCCAGGAAGAGTGTTGTTGATAGCAGTTTGTCTGCAAGCACAAAAGGTGTTAGCTCAATGTTGTGATTTCTCTTGTATATGAAACCTTATTAAACTTGTGCTATTATGTACAGACTTTTCTAAAGGTTTCTTTTTGGTTTCCAGTACTTCACCTGCCTGATGATAATCCTCATAACTCAGGTTGCTGCTGGACTGGTCATCTACTTCCAGAAAGAAACGGTAAATATTTCTTACTGTGTATCTTTTCCTTGGTCTTGGCTTAGGAAAACAGGAGACATCTAGAAATTCTTTCTTCCAAACTGGGCTATAACGAGCAGGCATAACCGGATTCTCCTTTCCTCTACCCACACTCAGCAGCTTTGCTGGGCAGTTTGCTTTTTCTGTATCTGCCTCAGTAGTGCTGCTTTCTCAGGTAATATGAAGCTCTGTTTGGTATGCAGGCTTTATTTTTGGGTGGTGGGAACAGTAAAAAGAAAATCCTGAAAGGCTGTAGACTGCACTTCCTCTTGATCCTGCTGTAGACAACTATTTGGGCATGTATTAGCAGTGGTGACTACCATGTTGCCATCACTGGTGCCTTGAGGAGTTACCAGCCTAAGCGCTTTTAGGACTCATCTACCTCCTTGTACCATCTTGTTCTGTGCTTTCGGTGTTTCTACATCTGTACAAAACTTTCCTTGCAAGAGCTCTCCTCTTTCCCCAACAGCAAACCCAAATATCTGACGGTTCCTGTTCTACAACTGGAGCTTAAAAACAAATGGTTTAATATTTTGAAGTGGATCTCTTTGTCAGGAATGCAGTTTCACAGTGTATGCTTCTAGAGCTCCAACAGGCTTGGTAGTGTAAAGGGAATAATTCTTGAGCTACCTAAGTGCATTGCAACAACCCATCCTGGCTAAACTGGGAGCCACAGAGATGCAGTCACAAGTTATAACTGTGGGGTCACTGCTGGCTTCTGGTACCAGTTGTGGATAACCTGTCCTTTGCTGCATAACTGTATATCTATACCACTGTATGGCTGTGCTTGTTTCTCCTAAGCCAGCCCTTCAGCTAGGCAGTTACAGAAAACAGATAGCTGAGAAAGTTATGGATGGGACCTGGTGGAGTAGTTTGGGAGCAGAGGGAAGGTGCCTTCCATGAGCCTAATGGATATGAGCTTTGTGTAAGTGGCTGTGGTGACTCTGAACAGCTGTTGCCTGGGTTCCTTGCCAGATGTGGTGTGAATGTAGCTTGCTCTTTGGGCTGACTGAAGCTGAAGGAGAAAATAAAATGTTGGCTAGCAGGTGTGTAAAGATGCAGCTTTAAATGAGCTGCTGATTCTCAACAGCTCTGACTAATACTGGGAGGAGCCGTGGGGATGGGCATTCCCCTGTGATGGGGAAATATGACTTTTCAGACCATGAAATTCTGTACCTCTGTTATTTCTCCTCCAGTTGTCACTCTGCTCTAAAATAAACTCTAGCTTTTAAGCTGTAGCTCTTCATTTAAACCTCAGTCAGACCTGGGAGAGATTAAAGTGCTGGGGGTTATTCTGCACAGCCCTGGGAGCTGGTGTGACTGACATCATCACTTGTATAGATCTGACAGAACGGTCAGGGAAGCTGGGCTTTGAACAGATGCTCCTGTTCAGTCCTCAGTGAACAGAATCCACAGAAAAGCTTTTTGCTAGAGCCCTTCTATTTCAGGGGTCCTCCAAAGTGCCAGCCTAAAGTGCTAAGAAAAACTGTTTGAGGAAGGTCTTGGCTGGAACCTCCAGCACACTGGTTTGAGGCTGCGCTTCAGTGCATGTCGCTCTGCTTCGCTTGGTGTGCGTCATCCCAGGGCAGCTCGGAGCACAGTGAAGCACACTGAAACTGCACAAGATCCAGTCCCTAGATGTCTATTGTGTTCTTTGTGTTTATTTCTTTCTGACTTTGGGAACTTGGTTAGATATGAAACAAGGAATAACAGAGTGAGGGCAAGGATTTTGGATCCAGGATGCAGCAAGTTGGTGCTTGCTCCTCCACTTCTTGTAACTCAAGTATTTATTTCTACAGGTTCGCTTGATGTTACTGGAATATCTGCTCCTTTTCGGTGTCAAAATCCCCTCCACCCTGACATGTGACAGTATATTGAAATAAAGTTGGCATAACTAAAAGGCCGAGCCTCTGACAGGAAGGCTGCTGCTTTGCCTCTACCATGAGCATTGTTAGAGGAATGCCCCTTCAGACTGGAATTGCCCAGTACTATTGGGAGGATGTTGATGCAACATTCATTCCCCTACGTCTGCTGGTGGCTGAAACTGTGGAGAGGTTTTTTTTAATGGATAACGAAATACTAACTTCACAAATGTTACAAATGGCATTCTACTTTGTGAGCCTAATGTTGCTACTCACCTACATCTAGTGGATGACAAGCCCTTAAACCTGAGAGCCTGGGCAAAGTCTCTCTTGGCCTAGTCCACACAGTGCTCTGCAGCTTGCCTCTAAATGCTTGGAGTGAAGGAGAGCAGTGATGTTTTGGGAATAGTCCTACTTGCTAGCTATTGTTTGAAGCAAACAGGCTTGGGTGATTTTGTGCAATGACTTGTCTGGGGCTATGGACTATGCATTAGTTTACGAATCTGAAGTGACTAGGTGGGGAGAGCTCCCTCCAGGTTTTTTGAGCTTATTTTTGTGTGCAGGCTAGATGCTAATAAATGCTGGAGGAAGAGTCTGGCTTGAGTCTGACAGAGGGAACAGGATAGATGACTGACAGTGGAAGAAGCCTGCACAATTCATTCTGTGATCAAGAGTGGGATTGAAGACCCAGGCTCTTGCCTCTGGCATTCAGCTTTCTCCGTCTCCCTCTTCAGTAAGCCCATGTGAAGGGGAGACTGACAGCCTTGCTGCTTTCTGGCAGTGGTCTGTGGCTTTTCCTGGAGCATTGAATGTCTCACAAAGCACTGATTCCTGACAGGCCTTAAATGGGTGAAGATGGTGGAGATGTTGAAAGCCTGTCTAAGGGTTCCATAATCCCTTCTAGCTTATTGCTCTTTGTTTTACTCTGCCAGGTACCTAAGGGTGAACAGCTGCAGGTGCCTGTGTTTTCCCTTTGGGCTGCTCTGCTGGTTAAACTCATGAGCAAGCTGGCTGTGTGTGTGCTCTCCAGAGCTGTGCTATTGTTTGCGTAATATTCTCCCTTTCTCAGATTACTTTCTGAAACATGTAGGAATGCCTGAGTTTTTCTCTAGCTGAAATGGCTCATTTTTTGAAACCAGTGCTGTTTGCAAGACCTCTTGCCTGTGCTTGTATAAGAGTAGGGGAATAACAGACATACAGCTTCCCTATGCAGCTGTGATTGGGGTCACCAGGTTCAAGTCTTGTCTTTGCTTGTGGTGGGGTCCTGGGATGGAGAACAGAAGCCCTGCCTGGGATTCGTGCAGAAGTGACACTTGGCTCCATCTGACCTAGTAGCTGAGGGACTAGATGGGCCCAGGGTAGGAAAACAAATCCAGCTCTCTTTGCCTCCCTCTGCATGTGGAGCAGCAGGGTGCGGGAGGGGTGAGGGTGGGAACTCAGAGGTTCAGTAACTGATAAGGCTTATGGCAGAAGCCAAGGCCAATCTCATTAGTGAGAACCAGGTCAGGTTGCCTCAATTTGAAGGGAAGGAAAAGGGGAAGCGAAGTAATTAAAAGGGGAAGAGCTAGACATCATGAGAAGAAAGATCATGCAGCTCCCATCTATCTGGCCTGACATAGCTGATCCTAGTGAACTGAGCTCCAGTTTTCCTAGGAAGAAGAGTTGGTGATGTAGAAAAGCTTTTCTTAACAGTAGGAAGTGTTTCCTCTGGCTGAGTGTCCTGGGGTTTGCTGTGGTCATTTACCATGCTTAATAGTAGAAGAAAAGGGAAAAACCATTTCCACTGATTTGAAATATGCTGTGGTACCCCAGTCAAACAGGTAATATATAGGATGGGAACATCCTAGTCCTTAGTCTGATGTAACTCTGTCCCATCCCTCAGGTAGTCTGATGACACTTTTTTCCAACTTCTTGTTATCTGGGTCTGTCCTTAGCAGTAAGAGCTGTCATCATGTACGGGCTGGTGAAGAAGAGCTTCAGAAGGTGGTGGGAGGAAGAAGGTGAAAGAGTCTGCCAGGTGTAGCTTGCACCTCTTATCGAACTGAAAGGTGTTGTAAATGTCTCTGGATAAGGAATGGGGTTGTAGGGATGATTTAATACACCTGAACTTTGTGGTAAGACTGTTAATGAGCAGTTTAGATAGTTGTAATACTTCCTGTCTTAATACAGAAACAGAAGTTGTAGGAGTCTGAGGAGAGGCAGTTCAAGGCCTTGTGAAAAAGGCAAGTTTCCACCAACTGTTTGTCAGTAAACTCAGCTGCATACAGCAGCAGGAGAGTGACTCATGCCTTCCCTGAGCAGTGGAGATGAACTGCAGTGACTGAGATTCTTGACCAGAGTTTTACCGGCAGTACACAGTTAGGAACACATTTTTTGTGAGTCCTTAAGGCAACGTTGTCCTTCAGCTTACACTTATCTTGCACATCTCTCTTGTCTGGGGCAGGCAGTTCAGTCTGTGTCTTAGCAGGATAACTATACCTGGTTCTGTTTCCTTACGGCTCATCAGGCTTGAAGCCCTTCCCAGTGCCTGGGCAAGGCCTTTCTGGGAAGTACTGGCGCTTTGACTGCTGCAGCGGCAAAGCTGCTGTCCTTAAGTTATTACTTATTGCAGTTAGCTTTTTAGAGTGACTGAAGCTTCATATATGTATTCTAAGTCCCAAAGAAAAGGCTACAAGGAATTGACTAATCTAACTCTCCTGCCTCTTTTTTTCTTGACAGCTGAAAGGAGAGTTGTTCAACATAGTTAAAGATCTGATTGAAAATTATAACCCTTTGAATGAAGATAAGAAGAACTTGCAAGAAGTATGGGACTATGTGCAAATACAGGTGAGTCATGGGGGACAACAAGAGTTAGATGACTTGTCAGTTCGGACAATGGCCTTTAAAGCTAGGCTGAGGACAGGGAAACAGATATTGCATGTTGATCTGGCTGATCTGCAAAGTTGCCTGTGAGGTTTGGTGCCTGCAGACTAGAAAATGGTCTTGCTTGCTACTACTAGGTCACACCCTGGACCGTTTCTGCATATTGGCTGTTAAAACTAGCTAGTATTGGCTGCATGGTCTAATGTATCCAGGCTGTCCTTGTTTGCTGGGCTTCCTGAATACTAACATGTGAAAACCACTTTGCATATGACTTTTGTAGCAAGTTTGCATATGATATTTGTAGCAAGCTTATTGCCAGGCAAGTCAGCAGCACCATCTGCCTTACTACTTGGTGCATGTTGCTTGGTTATTGTGATGGTTCTTCTGCAAGTGTCAGCATTCTTGGGAGCCATCCAACTGCCCATGGTTTCTGTTTTAGCATCAGGGTCAGCACTTGAGCAGCTAGAGAGTATTCAAGCACACTGGAGTCATGACAGCTGTTTACTGCCAAACCACAAGCCTTGAGAGCTGGCTGGCTGTTGTGGTTAAATACATGCCCAGCATGGGACTGATGTGTAGTAAGTACAAGTAATAGCATTTGTCTTCTGTCTGTTCTTTGGTCTACAAAATGTTGACCTGCAGTATTTCTCCTCCTTGGAGAATGATTTATTTATGTTTTATCACTGTGGTTGCAACTCCTTGCTAGTGAACTCAAGAGAGGCCTGAGTCTACTGGGGAGAGAGGCTCATGCTTGAGCCCTTTTTGTACGTAAGAAGACAAGAGGGTTTTGTAGAGGTGGAGAAGTAGAGTGTTGGGAGTCTTTGCACACTGAAGTTAGCATTTGAAAGGGGCTGGGTATTCTGTAGACCAGTCTTGGAGTTAAAATCCTATTGTGAGGCAGAGGTAGTTCCTTCTGGAGGCTGGATCTTCACAACCCTTGTTGGGAATGCAAATACTTGTCCTGGCGTGGATTTTCAGCTGTTTGTATCTCTGGTTCGTGTTTGTTATAGCAGAAACACTACTTTTCCTTTCTGGGCAGGGGGAGATTTTCCCTAACCTTCTACCTTGAGATTTATAACCCTTTCTGCTGTGTGCCACCATGCAGGCACAGGGATCCGTGCTTATGATAGGATCTTAGTACTTGCTGGACTTCCCGATGTGCTTTCCCCTCCAGCAACTACAGTTTTATCACGTGACTGTATAGAAATGTAAATGTTTTTTTGGATGGAAAATATTCCTCATCCCATTTTCCAGCCAGTCCCCACTGCAGCCTGGCAGGCGCTAGCTCACGGTGACGTGCTGGGGCTCGGCAGCGTGGTGACGCCATCGTGCGGTGGCTGCTGCTGTCCCCGGGGCCACGGCTGAGATCAGTGGTACCTTGTGACTGGGAACAAGAAAATGAGAAGTTCCTGTTTCGTGCCTGATCAAAAAAATGTGTGCTACTCAAAGAAAAATCAAGTATTAGCATTTAAACCTATGGAAGTGGCATCACTAGTGGAAGACTAGGTAGTAAGGCTTTTGTCATGTCTGTGAATACACGTGATGAATTTTCAGCATATGACTCTCTTGCCTGACTTACCTCTCCCTCACCAAATCAACCTGCCAACGATAAAAGTGGAGGGACTGAAAAAATCTCTCAAATGTGTCACACAGGACAACTGCCCTCCTCCAGCTGACCCACCAGCAACCCACCTCCATTTGCATTTTTACCTTTATTTAGCATTGTCACCTGGAAATAAAATGAAGTTTGCTAGTGTTTAGTCTGCTAGAAGTCAACCTTTTAACTCTTGTTTTGCTAGCAGAGTGATTCTTTAGTAGGAAATAATGACCCTGTCTTCTGGACAGCCCTATGCATAAGTGACCAGGGTGGTGGTCTAATGCAGCTAATTCATGCAAATGGTATGACCTGACTGTTGTTGTTTCATGGAGAGTTTTTGTGTACTTCTGCCTGTTTATTTTCATGTGCAGTTATGTCGCCAGTGCAAAGTGTAAGACTGTGATGATCTCTCTCTGGTTATTAGATCTCCTGCTGTGGCTGGACTGGAGCAAAAGACTGGGAAGATAATGAGATTATTATCAACAAAAGCATGACTGAGTATCCCTGCTCCTGCTCCAACAGAACGGAGGACTTAGAGGAAGGAAGAGGTTTCTGTCGTCTGGATGACCCTGTCAATGGCACTGCAACCTATACTGACTGGCCTGTTCATGGGCAGGTGAGTGGATATTCCTGGGCCCTGTGAAGCTTCCACTGAAGTTGCCATATCTTTGTTCCTCTGGGAACTAATTTCACATCATTAGTGCTTGAAGTACCTGTGGAATTTGGGGGAAGCGGGAACAGAGATCCCACCCTTTTTTGCTAAAGCTACCATGAAACTTGGTATAGCATATAATGGAGATAATTCCTGCATGCAAAGGAGATGTGTTGTGGATTTTTAGTCTTGAGATATTTAGATTCACACTTCTTTTCCTTGTGACCATATTTTTTCTATAGGGATGCATGGATGGTGTAGAGCAGTGGTTGAAGGACAACCTTGGTGTCATTCTTGGGGTTTGCACTGGTGTTGCTGTTATAGAGGTAAGTCACTTCCTGATGTGAACCTGTACTCTCTTACCATGGAGATTCTTTAAAAGGCAAAGCTATTTTCAAGAGTAATTGACACCTGGTTTAATGGTGGTGCAGTTTTAGCTCTTGGTTATGTCTACCTGGGCCTTTGAACTGCTGCTTTCATTGATTGGATTAAAAATGGAACAAAGCCCTGTCTACTTGTGGTTCTGATGTGTCTGACTCTTGACAATTCACTGTATGCATAACCAGGAAGACTGAGACAAGCAGCATCCTGCTAGTGGAATTCCACTTGTTGCCTTAAAAAGCCCATAACGTAGATTCGCGAGGAAGGCACATCTTTCTGCAGTCCATTTTGCCATTCCAGTTACTGCATTGGCTTTGTGTTGTGGACCAGTTCTATTCACCTGTGTGGTGTCATTGAAAGACATTCACTGTATTCTGCTCCCCTGTATCACCTGTTCTTGCCCCCCTATTATCTGTCTGGTTGCTGATTTTGTTCCCATTCTTTGTACTTATTCCAGCTGCTGGGGATGATTCTGTCCATTTCGCTTTGCAAGAACATACACAGCGAAGACTACACCAAAGTGCCCAAGTCTTGAGTTGGCTGACTCCAGAGCTACGGCACCACAGAGAAAGGAGCAAACAGAACATTCCTGCCTCATACCCAGACTGTCCAACCGTTGACCATTATTCCTGTGACATCCCATTTCTGATACCACTCTGCTAAGAACTGTTAGACCTGCAACACAGCCTGATCTTCTGACAATAGGGCCATTGGGCCACCTGCATCCTGCCTCTGGATTGTTTCTGCTTCAAGAAGAAGAACTTGAACTGTCTCATATCACGTGAGACACTGATTAACCTGAGGGGACAATGCTTTTGCTGCCTGCTCCATGATAAACAATACTACTCATATCATCATTCTGCAACCCACTGGGCCTAACATACAATAACTTCTCTCTCCCTCTCTCTTCTCCTGCACATCTTTTCACCTCCCCCCCAGAAGTCCCATCTCTTAGTCCCATGAGCCAGGAATTCTGTTGAGATTCCAGTGCTTTGGTAGCTTCACTTGCTTCACTGACTTGTGGTGGTAACTAGTCATGCTTTATAGGCTTTGTCCTCCCTTGCAGTTAACCTTATTCAGCTCCTACTGTGCATCTTCCAGATTAGGTTCTCATCTGAAATAGAGTGCTACCATCATACTTGCTTCTTCTGCTTCTGGAGTCAGCTATGCCTTGCCTTCAGTGGAGTTCTTCACTTTGAGCGTGATGAGAAGCCACTGGGAGGGAGCCAAGCCTACCCATTAATTCCTAGTGTGACCTGGCTGATTGTGGTGGCGGTGCTCAGCTACCTCTGGAATGGATCCTTGGGTTTTGGGTTTGATGCTTAGATGTTTCTCCCATTTGCCTACTTACCTTTTCCTCTCCTCCTAGCTCCCCTTCGCTGGCTCCTGTCAGTTGAAGGTACTTCAGAGACTGCTGCATAGTGTGGACTCAGCCCCAGGCTGTCTCTGCTGGTTGCATTCTTGGGTTGCCAACTCTATAGAGGTTATGATTAATTTTGATTCTTCCCTGCCCATATATGAACCTAAAATTTGTTAGCTGTGGTTTTTAGATATGAATATGGAGGGATCTGACTGGATTGCTGATGCTGTATATTGGAAAGACCACTGCTACCAGTGCCCAGTGTAGGTTCTGTAGTTTGGATGCAAGAATAAGTTGCTTTTATTTCAGTTGTCCATTTTTCTAACTCCACTGTGGTCTGGAGCCATGGCTGCATCCTGAGTTCTGTCTCAAGTGCCAGCACTGCAGCAGATAAGTAGCAGGTTCTGCAGTCATGCAGGGTGGGTGGTTTCTGTGTTAAATGGCTGGGCTGTTCCCTCTATTCAGCCAGTGGCCAGCAGCAAGGAGTGGTGTAGACCAAAAGAAGGTAGGAGATGTGTGTGAAACACTGCCCCATCTTCCTACATAAGAGAGCTGGGTGCAAATCTGCAGTCTTAGAGGTGTCTTGCGCACAACAGGTTTCCTGCTGTTGTACATGGTACAATCACCCTGATAGCGGGAAGCTGTATGAGAGTGAAGTGGGTGGTCCTTGCCTGAGACCTATTACGAGGTACCTGGTGAGAGAGCCTTTGCCTTACAGAGGTGGTCCCTGGACCATCTGTCGGGAGGGGGTTGGTAGTCATAACCCTAGTAGTAGTTCCGGAGGTGGTTTCACTACCTACTGAGTTTTCTTCTGGGGAGAAAGGCTTGTGCAGGGGATCAGGGCCCCATCAGTGGGTCCCTGCTCTGTCTTCTCTGGACACAGTAGTGACTGGGGAGAGAGTAGCTATGACTGGGCAACTGGTTTTTATAGAGGTCGGATAAGGCTTTGCAGTTCTGAGATATCAGCCCCTTCCTGCACAGATCCTTTGAGCTGGTCTTTGCTATAGCAGAAGGCACTTTTAGCAGTAAAGCTTGCTAGCTTTTGTAACACACTCTATTCTCTAATATGTTCTTATTTGTAAGATTCTTGTTCAGTTACAGATGCCAATACCAAACAGCAAGTAAAAAAATACCAAGCCCATTCTGGATTTCCTTTTTTGTTTTTGTCTGTTTTTAGCAAAATCTTCCTACTGGAAGAAATGCATGTACAGATATAAAAGTCTAGAGGGTGAATATTTCTGTAATAAAGACTTTACTAAAAAAATATATATCTCTGTCTATGACTTGTGCATTGCAGTGTTTTCCCTTTGCTTCCTCTCCATCCCCTTCTGCTTTATGTGCAAATCACTGACCTCTTGTTTGTTCAAGGTAGCAAAGGGGCCTCTCAAAAAGCTGGTCTCAGACCCATGTGTGAGATCAATGTGGACTGTGAAGATACTGCCAGCAGAGGGAGGTGACAGTTTTCTGGGCTGTACTCTGCCTTGCTTTTTATGAAGTATGTTTGAATTAGGGTGAACTGATTGAGTGGTAGTTCCTTTAGATTACCTACTATGTAGCCTTGGGGACTAATTCTGACAAAATACAACCTTGCTGCTATGCCCACAGTGCATACAGCTCTTGCTAGCTTACCTTTATAATTTTTTCCTACTCACCTTCAGTAGGCTTCTACCACCAGGCTGCTATTTTAAAAAAAGATTCCTCAGCCTCTGCCCTACCACTGTGAGGAGGAAGAAAGAAATTTTTGTAGGTTATGTCACCACACACTGGGCTTCAGTGAAAAGCTCTTGAGAAGTAGATAGGGCAAATGTATAAATCTTGCTTTTCTTAGCTTGGCAGTTGAGAAGTGGATATGAACTGGATCTCAAAATTCTTTCAGATCCTGTGCCGTGTTGGTGTTTCTGGCCATTTAAAATGGCTTAGAGGAACCTGTGGTAGTGTGCTAATGAAGTCTACAGCTGTTGCTTTAGCAAATAATGAACATGACCTAAGTCTTCATACATGTTTGAAGAAACAGAATGAAGTCTGCAGAGAAGAAAGTACTAGGGTGCTATCAGCAAACACTGGTGGCAACTGGATCTAAGTCAAGACTTCAGTAACCCTGACCAGATGAGTGCAGAGCAAGAGGTGCTTAAATAGATCCTGGACCCACAGAAGGGTGCAGTGATCTGTCTTATTGTGAGTACAACTTGTTCCTTTCAGCTTTCCAGGGCTTTGCTTGAGGAGAGCTTGGTTCTTGGTAATACAGAGTCTGCCCTCTTTCTGGTTGGTTTCCCAGAGCACTCTGCTTTAATCAGGTGGCAATGCTTTCCCCGGGCCCCACCATTTAGAGGGATACATTTCATGCCAGACCCGACCAGATGACTCCTAGGTGTAGAAGGGCGCTGCTGGTTTCCCTTCAGCCTGATGTGGAGCTGGAAGGAGAGAGGAGGGAAAGTGAGGACTGGTCCGTTGCATGTCTGCAGCTTGGGTTACAAACTGCCTGAGCTCTGTGGAAACCACTTGCCTTTAACCACTGGAGGGAGGTGTTCCACCAAGGAAACTAAGTTCAGGCGGGTCCCTGGGGAATGAGAGGATGACACTGATGGCTTCCTTCTGCTCCTGGCAGCAGGGTAGCTAAAATAATTTGTAATTACAGATTTATTCTCCTCATAAAAGATTTGCGCTACATGCTTGGCATTTTTAGGCATAGCTTTCCCTTCCATTCCTTGGGGTACACTGTTGGATATTTTGTTGCATGTCTTTCACTACTGTGAGAGTTATGTTTCCTTGTGTTTCTGCTGTATGTAGCTCTGGAAGTTAAGCATGAGTAGCTTGTCCTACTGCTTCTTTCCTTGTCCCCATTTTTTCCTTTTTGCTCCATCCTCAGTTCCTTTGTGCAATCAGTCTGTGGGGAAGGAGAGGGCATTTAATGCTTATAAACTTGATCTAAAAAAGATTCCAGGAAGAAAGTCCTCAGATCTTCAGAGAGGGAAAAAATCTGCTGCTGCTCCTTGGGGCAGGCTCCCAGCTCTTCTCTAGAGGTAAAGGTTTGCTGCTGGAACTAGGAATCAGACTAGCACTCGGACTTCTTGGGAGCTGCAGTGTTTGTCTAGCAAAGCCCACAGGCCAGCCTCTGCAGAAGCTCAGCACATGGAAGCATTTTGTGTGTAGCCAATAAGCTGCTATATGGCTGTCCCAGGCCAATAATTAATATTGCAAGTAGAGTTGTGACTGCCATGTGGCCTGAAGCAGAGCCTCCAGTAATGAACTGGTGACATTCCTCATTCTTTGTGATCATGAAGCACGCAGAAGCTGCTATAATTCTTTCCATGAGGTGTTTTTTCTTCTGGAAAGGGAAAAGAAATGGCATTAGTTAGAGTGGCTATGGGCAAGTCTATAGGTCACAGTGCATCTTGTTTTCTTTTATGGTTTCTGCATAGCTTATGCTCATATGTAACGTGGCAACTGTTCTTTTCCCTCTAATTGTCCCATGTGTGTTGATGTGGCTGGTCTCTGCCAGCTTTGCTCCGGAATTAGGCTGAATTTGCTAGACTTCAGAAATGTCTGATTTCTGGCTGCTGAAGGACAGGCTGCAAGTGGTGGTGTCAGACTCCATGACTTGGTTGGGGAAGGCAAGGAACAGGCAGCCACAGGGGCTCACTGCTGAAAAGCCTGAGGACCCTGGGATTCCTACAAATGCTGCCACTCGATGCCATAAATGGAGAACATACCCTCAATTATTCATGATCTGGCTCTATTCCATTAGCTGAGACTCTGCTCTAGCTGTGGCCTTTTATTACAAATAAATCTTAGTTAGCAGCCAGGATTTCTGAAAGATATATATTAAACCAGGTTGACACTAAAAACTTGTCAATGTAAAAATCTACTAGCATGGAAGTCTTCAAACACTTGCAAGATGGCAAAAGGCCCTTAGCAAAAAATATGCAAAAAGTGAACCAAAGCTGTTAGTAAAATGTTGCTAGTAAAGCTACTAAGTGTGCTTTAGCCATCATAAACAATTTTTAGTAAGTGTGGCTGGCAGAGTGCGTGCAATTTTTTGCCTTGTGGCAAGAATCCCTTCTGCCAAACGTGGGAAATTACCTTCTCCTAAGTAGATTGTATAACTCCAGCCATACATTCTTACTTCTCCCAGATATGAATTTTTGGGGTTCTCCCTGCTAAGCTCCTAGTATTACAATTGGCTGAGGTGTGTGTGCTGTTTGGCTTTTGTAGGGTGAGATTAGGGGAGTATTGTTTGCTCTGTACATGGAGAAAACATATTCTAAGTTCTCCAGGCAAAAATATTACCTCTATTTAAAATAGGGGTTTAAGAGGAGGATGAAGCTCCAAGTAGTATGTGGATGCTCTAAGAGGTATGGAATACGAAAGGTAAAATCCTGCTTTAGGCCCCTAGGATGGTATTTGCACGCACTTGAATTAAATTTCTCTCTGGTATCTTCTTTCCTATAACTCTCTCACTGACAAATGGCATCATGAAGTGACTCCCCTGTCCACAACAATCCAGAGTTACGCAGAAAGTATGGAAACCTACTTTTGTAACTAAAACAGGTTCTATCTTTAGGAAACCAGAGAGCATTTTCCTCCCCTCCTATGGGCTCCAGATGTTAGTAACTCCCATTCCTTCACAATGTGTCTTAGAGCAATGGCAGCAGCTCAGGGATTATCTTGATATCACTCTTTGTTCTGTGAGTGTTCACCAGCTTAGGAACTATTGGTTTTACACCACAGTGATGTCATCGTGCTGTTGCTCCAGACCTACATCAAATCTAGGCCTCCTGCAGGGCCCAAGATCCTTACTATGTCACCACTTGGTTCGCTGTGTGTCTCTTGTCAGCATTACCTGCTGTTCATAACCTTAAGTCTTCTCTATGTTGTTTCTTCATGTCCAAGCAATTTTCCTGGAAGTTCTCAGTCTGCAGTTCTTCCTGAATCTGACTGCCATCAGGTAACCAACTCTAATAAAACAACAGTTGTGACAGTGCAGGAGGTCAGAGGACTGTGTATCAGACTAATTTTCCCTTTTTTTTTTTCCCCTCTGTAGAGTTACAGACTGGACATATGGAAGTTCTTCAGAGACAGCAAGAATCCCAGAGCATGTGATCATCTGAATGGCTTACCCAGCATACTTCCTGGGTATTTTCTACATAGCTCTTCTGGAAACTATTTAGGGTTTACTAGGGTAGAAATGTGAGGTCCTGTCAAGACCATGTTGTAGTACAGACATGTGCTTTGTGCACTGAACTTGCACAATGATGTCAGAATAGTATACCTCAGGCAGTGATATCTGCAGACAGCCTGGAACTATAACCCAGTACAGTGCAGATCTTTGGCAGAGGTTGTTTCATGATGCTCTTAAGTATTTAAAAAGAAGTTGTTTTTTTAATACAACGTAGTAATTAGCTCTGGTTAGCACTGGTTGGGAATTCTTTTGCCAAAACAATTTTTCCCTAGAGGATGTAGGTTCCTATAAAACAAAGTGTGTTTTATTTATGGGGGTTTTTTTCCTTCTGCTTAAACAGACTGAAAATAATTGGATAACTTCTGATGGAGGGATTTCTTCTGCTTTCTTAGTGGTTGCTACATAGTAAACATGTTAAAGACTTGGAATTGAACAAAATAGAATTATAAAACTGTATTCTAAATCTGTCACCTAAAACCTGGGTATATGGGGCTTCTGAAGTGGGACAGAATAGGAAGATGGGTACATTTTTTCTGCTAAGATTGAGTCCAACCACAAACTGAGCACTTGCAAACCTACCAATAAACTGTGTTCCAAAGTGCCACATCTGCATATCTTTTAAATACCTCCTAGAATGGTGACTCAGCCACTTCCCTGGGCGACTTGTTCCAATGCTTGATAACTCTTTCATTGAAGAAATTAATATCCAATCTAACACCTCTCCCCCTGCCCAGTGCCACTTGAGGCTGTTTCCTCTCATCCTGTCACTTTTTATTTTGGAAAAGAGACTGACACCTGGGAATTTTGTATTTTGGAGCAACTCCTATAGACCATGTGAGCAATTCCTCAGAGCTTGTTTTTAGGTGGAAATGCACCAGTACCAGGTCTGTATGAGCCTGTGGAGGTGCGGTGGTCTGGAAGGTGGGCTGGGGCAGTATGGGAGCTTCTGGAAGGTGAGGTGCATCCACAGGAGGGAACAACCTGGGGAGGAGGATGAGCCCTTGGCACACGATCTAGGGGTGAAGGAGGTATCTGGGACAGGCAGAGGTGTTGTGGTGTTTACCCTGACAAGTGGGAACCAGGGTAGAGGGCAGGGCCCTACAATGAGCAGGGTGGGAAGGTAGTAGAGAGTAGGGTGGTAGATATCCATTCCTAGATGTTTAGCTGCAGCTATTTGCTCTAGAAAATCTGAATGACTGTTTAGAAAGGGGTTTGGCTTTAATTTGTGTTCTTATTGAAGGCCTAGTTTGTGCCCCAGGCAATGGCAACACCACCACCTCAGGGCTGCTGCCCACTGTAAGCCAAGCAGGAGTCATCTGGCAGTGGTGTCAATCCATCCAGGAGTCTCTTGGATTCTTGAGGCAAGGAGAGATGAGACAAGGCCTCACTTCCCTGTTCTGCAACGTGACATAAATGGGGGGGGCAGGTCATGCCTGTGAGAGATGTGCCTGGAGAAGCCTCAGGAATGGGCCCCCACAGAGCAGCACCCACAAGCCAGTCTGAGGAGCCAGTGTGGCTGGGTAGGTTGGTTTGCTAAAGAAATGCCAAGCTGTGGTCTGACCATGAAGGGCACTGGGATGAGCTACAGCTAGCCCTGGAGGGGATGTAGGAAGCACATTTCTCTGGAAGAGTTGTTCTCAGGAGGCTGGGAGTATGAGATAGGTAGGGCAGTGGGCAGTATTTCAGCTCTTGAGGTTTGCCATGTTAGTTCTCACCGGCAGTGTGAGATGGAAGGACACAACTTCTGTGCCTGAGCATGAGCACTCCATTGTAGGGCTGCTGTTGTGGAAGTAGGCAGCAGGGAATGCAGAAACGGCAGCAGGGAATGCAGAAACCACAGCACCTTTGCCCTTACGTAACTCTACTGCCTTTTGTATTAATTTCAGGATCAGTTTGAAACCAGTTGTTTATAAAACAATCTACAAGGTTGCCAGAGTTGCCTTTTGAGTATTTCCAAGTATTGGCAGTCTGTCTATTGGTTTATACACTTTCACCACAGATATTATGAAAACAATCTCCTGCCTCCCAATCTAAACACTCAGATTAAATGTTCTTTCTCACGCTTACTGGCTCTTCCTGAAGTCCCCAGCAACTTCTGCTTTGGCTAGTGGGTCCCAAAACTTGATGACGAAGTTTGGCTGCAGAATGCTGTGGGATGCAGGCTCTTAGTTGCAAGGAATCCCCACACACTGGTGAGCTGTGAGCAGAAGTGAGGGAAGATGTCCTGCCAGGGACCAAGGCTTTGAAACAGAGGTGTGTCTGGGATTTGGGAACCCTCTCTTGTTTTCTCTTAGATTTCCCACAGTATCTCAGTGGTCAGTGGTGAGGAACTTGCACTTTGTTAGAGTAGTGAAGAAGCTGGTTACACCAGCTTTTATATGACGAGAAGATGGAGAGAGTACATCGCTGTTCAGATGGCTATCATAAAATAAAATAAAATTAACAATTTCATGCCTGGCATAGTGGCACCTAATTAGTTCAAGTCTCACTGACCTGAGCTAGGCAACAGCAGAATTGTATTGTCTTCCTATTAGGCAATAGTCTTGCCTGACATGAAATGAGATGTCTGGTGATTCTCATAGTTGCATGCAGCCATTTATTTTTTACCACAGCTAGATTGTCTCACTCTTTAATAGCCAGCAAAATGGTAATGAGATCATCTTCCCTTCTCTTGAATTCCCCATGAGCTGTGCTGAGGACTCCTATGCTCTAGTAGCAAAGGGGAGGGTAAAGAGGAGGAAGCAGTCTCTCTGTCTCTAACCCGAAATGAGCTTGGTGGGAGAGGGTAGTCTGCGAGCTGCTGTCTTCATGGTGAAATCTCTGGAGTAACTACTTCCCACTCAATCCTTTATTCTCCCAAACTAAGAGAACTTCTGTCATGTGCTCTGGTTAACACCAGCAGGACCTTCTAAGAGCTTTGCTGACTGTTGTTTGCAGGGAGAGGACTACAGTTGAGCATGTAATTGGTTTACATTATGCAGATATATTTCCCATAAGGATAAAAGCCAAGGACCAGAAGGCTGAGGGTATGGCACGTTTCAGGATCCTGGAAGACTTGTAGTACTTACAACTGCTGTTGTCAGATTCCATCAGTAAAGCAAAGCCTGCCTCACTGGCAATGAAAGGTTATGATTAGGATCCATGCAAGGACAAATAAAAGCATATTAAAACTGTAAAACTCACCTGTTTATAGCAGAGTAATTAATTGGTGACAGAAGCAGAGAATGTCTTGATAGTCTGGTTAAGGGGTGAGGGGGAGTATATTTCATAGAAACATCATAGAATAGTTGGTGATCCACCATCTCCAACCCCCCTCAATGAGCAGAGACATCTTCAACCAGATCAGGTTGCTCAGAGCCCCATCCAACCTGGCCTTGAATGTTTCCAGTAATGGGACATCTACCACCTCTCTGGACAACCTGTTCCAGCATTTCAACACTAAAATTGTAAAAAAGTTTTCCCCTTACATCTGATATGAATCTACCCTCCTTCAGTTTAAAGTCATTACTCCTGTTCTATTGCAACAGGCCCTGGTAGAAGGTGTGTACCTGCCTTTCTTATGAGCCCCCATATTTGTGCTGTTGAGTCCAAGCCTGCCCACATAGCACTGCTGCTGTTAGACTGCAAGGGGAGCAGCCTGACATGCTGTGTGAATGCAACTCTAACAGCCTTTTTTCTTTTTTCTTTTTGTTGAGTCAGTTGCAAGGACAGTGAGGGCTGGGACAAGAAAAGCTGAAGCTGGAGTTTGCCCATTCCTTGGGAATGGATGAAGTCTAGCGTTGATAGGATTCTTTGGCTTCAGTAACATCTTGTTCATGGGAATAAAATGAGACCTCAATTAAGAATGAGAGTTGAAGAGCTATGAGCTATGCAAGAAGGTTCTAGTTTAGGAAAACTTCTGGCACTGGAAATTTTTATTATTTGTGTTAACTGTGGGATGGAATTGATTTAAGAACACCTCTTACTGCTGTATTCTTAAAAACCTGTGACACTGGAAAAAGAAACAATAACTTATTAGGGGTGAAATGAATTGAGAAGCTATTGACTGGCTTATGTTTAGACAGTTGGGTAAAAGGTCCTAGAACAGCCTTTGTGATCTCAGCACCCATTGTACAGCAATGCTTCAGGACTGCCCAGAAAACTAGCAACTGTAGTCAGCCTGCTACTAGCACTTTGTTACTTGGTTAGGGGAGACGGAAGTTCAGTCTGATTCCTTCCCAGGCCTAAGCTTTGACACAGCATGGTGTCAGTGAAGTAACTGCAAGCTATAGGATCCTACTGAACATAATTCTTTCCACTATCTATGGAAGTCTTTTAGTATGTAAAAACAACTCACATTCTCCTCATTTTTCTTGCATACTCTTACACTACATCATAATTGGTGAGACCTTGTGTCTTCTAAATGTCACCCTTGAGTGCTGCTGTTTCCTTGTTCTTGAGAGCATAATAAGAACTGGTCATGGTCTATACCTCTATTCCAAAAGCAAAGCCCACCTCCAGCTGTACATTCAGTTTCAAAAGAGTTTGATAGTGCAAGCTTAGCCACAAATAACACATAAGCCAAGAAGCCCTAGCTGCCTGCTTGTGCAAATTTCTGAGATTCATGAACAAAAGGAACTTCTAGTTGTTTCCTTTCCATAGTCCTAACTTTAACTGAAGGCTGCTGAGGCACTGCATCCCTGAAAGTAATCATGGCTTGGAGGAGCTTTCTGGCATGCAGTCACAGCATGCTCTTGGAAACCTACATATAGGAATCAGGCTGAAACTCTTTGATACTTCTATTTTGGAAGAAGAATTATAAATCCAGTCTGAACCCTGGAGTTCACTTAGTGCTGCATAGGCCTCCCTGCAAGTTCAGCCAGAGCCACCGGGTGTTTGCCACAACAGCCTCATTATATCTGCAAGCCTTCTGGTATTGCAGTAAAAACTGTTTATTACAACCGCCTAATGCTAGTCTAAACTGTGGTCTGCTAATGCCCAGAGGTCTCAAAGTGGAGGCAATTCCTAGGATGTTACTGATGGCTACCCATTGGGATGTGCCTGCGAGTACAATTTAGTGTTGAGTAACCTTATTTCTAACTCTAGCTTTTAGAGAGAGCACAGATTTGTAAAGATGCTTTGAAGTTCAGCACAGGTGACAGAACTGCTCGGTGTCTTTCCACCAGAGACAAGGATAGGATTCGGGCTGGGATTAAGATTTGTTGTTCTGTTCTGGCTTTCCTTGCCTACAGGGCAAGAATAAAGGCTGTTTCCAAGAAGGGCCATGGATGTTTAGGTACCAGTTTGAGGGTGAGGTGAGGCTAGGGTTGGGCAGTGTTCAGGAGAGGTAGGGACTAAAAGGGATTTGGAGGATCTATTCAGGTTTTGTAGTATTAAGAAAAAGGCTAGTGAGGTTTTGGCAAATGCGTGATGCATAATGTGGGAAGTGGTTACTGGATTGGATTTAAAACTAAGATCAGGAAAGAACGCTCTGAGGGAGGTTCTTTTGGTTTAAGGGAAAGAGGAGAAGAAGGGAGTTTCCCTTGTGCTTGCCAAGGTAAGAAGCTTGGTAAGAAACTTCTTCTGAAGCTCCTGCCAGCCCCTATTACCCTTGAGTGTTTCTTGTCATCACCTGCTAATACCAGAGACTTTATGAACTTCCTCAATGGCTCATTTCAAACTAAAATGTTTGTGTTCCTTCTAGAGCCTGCTGATTACCAGCTCCATCCCAAACGTACTGGCATGAATGAGATTCCTAGAACTTCAAACTTTAGCCATGAGCTCTCTGCATACTACATTAAATGCTGCCACCAGCTTCAATTAGAGAATGCGGAGTGCCTCTCAGCAAAAGAAGATGGTTTAATTGGGACATTCAGAGATGTGGACTTAATTAGGCAATTTTGCTCGTCTCGCCCGGGGATAGGAGGAATCATTGCAAATAGCCAATAGAAAGTTTTATTAGAACTATATACCTCTCCTTGTGCTTTTCCATGCAGGTTGGAGCTCTTCAGACTACTTTCAACTGATGTCAGGATTTTTTATCATTTACAAGTGCTGCTCCCATCACCCTTTCAGCAGCTTTGTGCCACATACTGTTCTACTTGGCTGTTTCCCCATAGGGACTGCATTCCTCTTCTGTGATCCATACTGGAGAGTAGCAAACCACTGTTTGGGGCAGATACCTCACCTAAAGGTGAGGTGATTCCCAAACACTTCTCATCCCAGAAAAACTCAAAGGTTATATAATCTTCTAAAGAGATAAACAGGTTTGCTTTCTTTTGACATTTCTTCTTTCTGGCAAAAATCTACAATCACTTTTTTTTGTGTAAAAGAAACAATGGGGTGGGGGTTTTTTTGTTGTTGAAATGCCTACAGATTTTTTTGTGAAAATTAATAAAACCTGGAATTAAAAGAATGAAGGAGATATGCACTGCAGATTTTTTTCTGTTTTTCAGCAAATGAAAAATCTTCAAAAGAAATCTGTTGCACATTGCTCTTTGTCTCTAGAAAAACCAATTTCTTGTCTAACCCCTGTGTGTATGTAAAATGCCTTACCCTTTCCCCTCTCTAATGTTAAGATTTATGGGCTTCCTTCCCAGCTGTTAGTCGTTCCTCCAATGAAGAGAAGTAAAACCAGCAATAAATAGATTCACAGTACTAAGGCTATAAATTTCTAAATCTAGTTGCCAAAACTAATTCATCATTTTAACATAGGCACCAACTCCGATAAGCTATGGACCTGCAGCATTCAGCCCATTCCATGAATTTTTATTTAGTTACTGCACTTACTCCATTGGGAAAAAATTCTACTTGTGCTAAAAATTGGTGGGTCATTTCCTAGCTAACAATTCCATAGTGATATCAGAGGTGTTACCTACCATGCCCCCATGTGACACAGCTGTGGCTGTTTGGGAGCACTGTTCTATTTCTCTGTATTTAGTTCAAGTCTCAGTAGTGGGTACATAAAATTGAAATGTGTTTCTCCTTTCTGCTCCTTTTTCATTTATAGCTTTATAAAAGTCCACAGGCTATATATCCCAGGTCCCAGTAAATATTTAGTTGTCTTTTAAATCTAGTACACAAACATTTGTGATAAATAAAACAACATATTTATATAAACTATCTCATTCTCTTAAGAGGTGCTCCCTAAATTAACTTATGTTACCATAGTAATGTGTTAGAACTTATATTTTATACCTGATTTTCTGTAACACCTTTTCAGGAATTTTAAAGAAAGTATGAGTATCTAAGTCTATCAAACTCACAAAATTATTTTCACAAAATGTCTCTATTAAACATACAAGGTAAATTTTTCAAGAATTTTATTAGTATGAACATTCTGTGTCCCACGGTAACCCTCTTGCTGTATTTAATTTCTTTTTTCTGCTAAGAACATTTTGCTTCCTTAGTTCTGACCTGACATGACCTGAGTGGTATTCACTCTTCAGCAACCATTTATCCTCGGATACTTTGGATTTAGCTAAGTGAAGAGGCATTTTCTTTTATGCTTAGGGAGCTTCTGTGAAGATTGGTAAACTAATTCAGTGGTAATAGGATGAGAGGAGGAGGTAGAGGCAAGAAAGGAAGGAGCCATAAAATTCAAAGAACCTTCTTTCAAAAGCCAAGAGCTCCCCAAAGTAAGCTTCATCTCTTACTTTGGGCACACACCCGCGGTGCCTAAATTGATAACCTACTCACAGTTGAAAACCTAATCTGAACTAGGAGGTGAGCCCTTTAGTAGCTGCTGAAGAAAGTCAGACTACAGTTCAGAGGCACTACCACAGGACCATTTGTACCTCTCTACCCCCTTGCCTGTGGAATCTAAGCATGGGCAGCTCCATTAAGCCTAGTACACGTGGCTACCCTGCCCTTTGATTAATCTCAACCTCCTCTGATTCTTTCAAGTTTCAAGTCTTGAGTAAGATCTGGAATGTCTCTTGGGCTACACTCACTGCAAACATATGTTGGGGTGAAGACCACATCTGTAGTGGTGATGGGGGAGAAAAAAATAGTATGTGGAAACTTCTGTCTCCTCTCCACCCTCTTTGTCACCAATCCATCTCCATAGTTTAACATTTGTGATCTGAAGAATGTGTTCCACAGGCCGTATTTCTGGCTCGCTCTACAAGTTATTCCATTTAACAGACCTTGCCAAAAATGGTTGATGATAGCATGAGGGAGAAGTCTAATGGCTTTCAGCTACAGTATTCACATTAAACTCCTGCTTTAGAGCTGATATTCAGTGAAACGACTGCTGAACTGGAATGTTCTCATGTCAGTCAGTAGAACCTGTTCCTACTGAGTTGTCACATCCTTCCCAGGGTGACAATGCATGCCATAAAACTGTTGACAACCTGCAGATCTTCCCTGTTTACAGGATTATCTGGCAAATGTTTTTGCTTTACTGACTGTACTTGAGATGCGCTCTTTCCACTTCACTGAAACTAGTGGATCCCAGGCTACTAGTTTGGGGATTTTTTTGTTTGTTTGTTTCATTTAGGTAGCTTGGATCTAGGAACCTCAGGTGAAATATCACTCAGGTTGTCTGTGATGCCTGACATCAGGACTATCGAGAAATGATTGTTAGGAGACTGCAGAATTTCTTGCTGAAAGCAGGCTGTTGGCAATGTTGGTTTAAACTGGAGAAATCTGTTAGAAGATCATGAGAATTCATCGCTGGGAGGCAGAAAGATAGGGGTGGGGACAACATCACATAAGCACTGCTAATGTCTCAGCTCCCTAACTCGTGAAAATGTAGGCAGTCATAGTGGAACTCCAAGGGACAGTTTCAGTGATGATACATGAGGTGGGAGTGATGGGTGGCTCTGCTGTGCCACTGCTGTCTGCACTATGGTGAGCTCAGAGTCAGCATTTGATGGGGAAAGAGGGGTGAATGTTACACCCCGCTTTTGTAGGTTCTATAAACATAACTAGTTCATGAGTACTTCATAAACGCATGGTTAGTTCCCACCTAAATCAACAACTAATCCCATTTGTTCAGCTCCTTCCCCACCAGTAGCTTTCTGAGCATATGAGTTCTGGAAACTGCACTTTTCCTGACAACCCCATAATCAAGGAGAGCATTTTTGCTCCTATGGTAGGGTCTAGGTCTAATCTTCTAGCTGCTGGCCCATGAAAGGTCAGAAAACTCAAGCTTTCCTTCTGAGATCCTTAGCAGACTCAATTCTGATTAGCTGTGGCTGGACAAGAATGCCAGGCTTCATTAGAAATTTCATCCTTTTGAAATTCCCCAGGAGCCAGGCAAGGATAAAAAGAGCATCTACCAAACAGGGACAATAATCAACATGTAGGCTGCTGGCAACAACATGCAGAGTGAGGTACATCCTGGTGCTGCTCCCTAATATTCTCCATTAACAGCCCACAGGCATCCTGGGGAAGGAAATACAGCAGACCAAAGGCCAGGGAACAGACAAAACAGGAAAGGTACAAGTATTCAAGACCTCTTAGAAATTAATCTGATTTATTAAAATGCATCCCACCTTCAGTCAGAAGGTTTATCAGGTGCCCTCCTGACCCTTTGTCCCTCTACCTCTCTGCTTTAAGCCTGTTTGCCCTGTATGTTACCTACTTGTGAGTGCTACCTCAGCATTTGTAAACATCCCATTTTATCAAAATTGCTTGTTCTTTGACTAGATGTTTTTCTCATGGCTCTTCAATTGAGCCAGCTGAATTTTGCTTGGTCTCCTGCAACTATTTCTTTTTATGCTTGCAGTGAGTTAGGGAATGGAGGAGTTTGCCTTCTTTTTGTCATTTCTGTAACTCCTTCCAAACAGCTGGAATTTATTTTAATAAAGTTCATTTCAATGGAGCCTGGAGCCATAATACATGAGGCTGTGGTCTCAGACGAGCTCATAAATTAAGTAGGGTCAGCTCTGGTCAATGCGTGCATAGGAGACCTCCAAGGACACCCTGTGTGCTGTTCAGCCTGTGCCAAGGATATAGCAACTGCCAGACTGTGTCTGCCCAGTGGGCTGTCTCTTTTGGTATGCTCTCTCCAGCCACTGCCAAATGCTTCAGAGGGAGATATGTGATCCCTGTATTGGGAAAGTTATTCTTAACTGATTTTAAGTTCCTTCTAGACCTTTGTGGCATGAAACTGCGAGTGTGCTGTCTCACATGTGCAAGGGTAGTTGGGGGCACCGGACCCTGGCTGCTTACGCAACGCCTGGACCACTCTTTGACAGTCGTACCGAAGGCTCTCCTGGAGGTTGCTCTGCTGCCAGCCCCGTTTCAAACTTCGCTGTCTGTCCTGAAGGATGAATGCACTGCAGAGGTATCTTGACTTCACAAGGAAAGTAGACAGCTTGAACACACCCTTTGCAATTTTTCCTCTGAAGCTAGATAGTAAATATGGGGTTTTAAAAGATATACAGTCTTGTCATAAAGACTCCAAAAGAGGGTGACCTCCACTATTATGCTTTTGTAGTTCTGACTGCCCAGAAATTGCATCTTATTTAAATAAGAAAGAATTTTTCTTGTTGACTTTCCAAGTATTGGTTCACATTATGTCTTTGACAGAAAGACTGAAATGCCTGTCTGCTTGCCTCCTCCTCCTTATAAACCCTTTTCTATGTGTAAATCCCTATATTCAGCAATTATGTCACCTTTAAAACTTCTCTTCTGTAAGCTGAATTAATTGAATAGAATAAGCCTTACATTCGAAGTCTTGTTTTCCAGTTCCTGCGGTTCCTACTACAGACAGCCCCGCTCAGCGATAAAGCCTGGATGCTTTGATACCCAGAAGTGTGTTTTTAATTCTGATTACAATAAAATCCACTGATTAGCAGTAAAATAATCCTTTAGGCTATGTTTGACAGTAGTTTTTTTTCATCAGTGAACCTACTAATTTAACCTTTTCTCTCCCAAGTCAAGGAAACTCCTGAAAATACTAAGCATTTTTTCCTAGCAAATGTTAGCTGCTTTCCTAATACCTTGACTTTGACTTAGTGTTTAAAGTCAACTATGGGACATGGTCTCTGTTTTCTGGAATAACACTATGTGGAAAGAGAGGCCCCCAAAGAGCAGGAA
Source organism: Corapipo altera (assembly GCF_003945725.1). Classification (NCBI taxonomy): domain Eukaryota; kingdom Metazoa; phylum Chordata; class Aves; order Passeriformes; family Pipridae; genus Corapipo; species Corapipo altera. The sequence goes on along the minus strand of NW_020884885.1, from coordinate 11,053,101 downwards.
GGCCTTCAGGTCAGGAACTTCCAAAAGCTGTCCTGTGACCTTCCCACTGTAGAGGGATGTACCACGCTCAGGAGAACCCTCTTCCCTTCTTTTATAGTCTCTGGGGTGAGTGAGGTAGGACTATTTGTTTTCCTTCTCTTCTAATCCCTTTTCCTCTTGCCATAGTACACCACTTCACCAGCAGTGGAAACAGTTTGTACAGAGCTATTATTCACCAAAAGATTAAATTTGCAATACTGCTCATTTTCCCACTTCTCTTTCTTGATGCCTTTTCTTTTGCATAAAAGAATCTGAATAGATTTTCAAGATTATTCAGATTGTTCCTTCAGAAGAAACTAGAGTCAGATGCTGTTAGAACAGGCATTAGTGGACTTCTTCCACTGAGAAAACTGCTAACATTTCTCATTTCTGAACAGAGGCTCTTTTTGTGACTCCCTTTGGGTTTTTTTCTCAGCCTATGGTGAAAAATCTGCTATGTGGCTGGAGTGCTGAGTGTTTCAGTTTTTATTGGTTTGACTGTGAAACACATTAACAACAGCTTCTTCATAACAGGCAGATGCTAATCTCCAAGTCTCACTTGACTTTGAGTTTGTTGTGTATCTGAATCTGAGTCTGTAAAGGGACTGAGACAAAGCACAGCATTCATTGGTGTTGCTGATTAGCTTCCTCATCTTCTCAGTATCTGTCTGTGCCATCACCTGAGTAATATCACTTGCATGGTGTCATAGGAGTGGCAAATATTCTGTGTCTGTATACCAGTACTGATGCACTCTTCTGAAGTTTTGTCTGGGCAATGACAAGGACTCAGTCAGATGGTTTTGCTTGTAGCTGACTGGATTTACTCTGTAAGGGCTGTGTTTTATTTCCTCCTGCAGCAAAGAAGATACTCTTCAGCATACAGCCTGTGTTTCAGTTACAGTTTTTCCCAGGTTCAGTTTCCAGGGCATACTGCACATGTCTGTATATCCATTATCTCTTTTATTTTGTGCTGTCGGTATCAAAAGCCTGTCCCTTAGATTTCCAAGGCAGCCTTATCCAATTTCAGGAATGCTATAGGAGCCTTAGTAGCTGTTTGGTGCCACAGATGACTGGGCTGAAGTGGCAGAGACTGTTATGCTGCTTAAATGGTTGATGCAGGAGAAAGGTATACTGAGTTGAGTCAAACCAAATGGATAGAGGGAGGAAATTCAATCAGAGGTTCTAAACATGCTTTGAGAAGGAAACTTAAAGCATTTTTTTATTTCTCTTTTGCAGAAACAAATAGAATTCTGTAATGACCTCTTATGTGTTGTGTGAATGGGCATGGATGTGGGTGTCTCTGTTTTTGAATGTGTCTCCATAACGTGCTACAGATGTTTTCTGTTTGCTTGCTTGTTCTGGACATTTTGTTCAGTTCTTCAGCTGTATATTGTTTTCCAAACCATGATAAAATAGCTCATCCTCAGGCACTGGGCACTGCTTGATGGAGGCATAGCATCCATTTCAGATTTACCACCTTTCGAGATTAGGAAGAGCTGAAAAAGCAAGAACAAATGTAGGATCAATGCTGATACATGCATGATAGCTTTGGGGTAATACAGAAGAGCCATTGGCATAAACTAGGTCTGGGGACCTTCGCTATGCCATAGCCAGAGTGTAACAACAGACTCTGCAACCTTCCCCTGCTCCCTGGGAAGGGCTTTGGCTGCCTGTGCCCAGGTCTGCTATGCACAGCTGTGACCTGGTGTGAGTCACTGTGACACAGTGTGAGATCTGTGTGAAGCCTAGTCAGGGGTCTCCCTCTTGGAGAGACCTGGGAGACTGCTTGGGAGCCACTTTTAAACTCAGGCCCTTTGTCCTTACTGAAGCTCTATTGCACACATATCTGTGTCTGACCATGTACCTACCCCCTGGTCCCTGACCCAGTGAATGAAATTCGTAGCCTGACTTCAAAGCTGCCTTGCCTTTGTGGACTTGTCTGGCAACTGCTGGACTGAGTCCAGCTGTGATTAGAGTCATTGGACCTTCTCTGTTTCCTTGCTCCTGCACTGGGGGCCTACACTTTTATGGGTGGGAGCACTGCCCTGCCTGTCCTGCTGTCACCCTCAGCCCTTGCAGAGCAGCCCTCTCGTCCTGCTCTGACACCCTGCATCTGGCAAAGCTATGAGTGACATATGCAGGGCATCCAGAGCTTGTGTTAATAAGACCTTTACAACATCACATACCACAATTCGTTTTTGGAATGCATCTGAGAGGTTAAATGCTTGATTTGCAATACTAATCACCTCCATTCTATTAAGCCAAGCTCTTTTGATGGTGTTCAAGCTTCCAGGGAAAGGAAAAACCTATATAAGAGATGTGGGGAGACATTTAAAAGACAAGATAGGCTTTTAATGCATAATATCACAACTTCAAAGTCCACTAGCTAGCACCAGTAGCACATGATTCATTCCAAAATAGTTCTATATGATAATGTATTTTGAGAGGTCATATGTGCCTTTTGTGGGATTGTTTAAAAATATTGGGTTTATGGAAAGTTAGTTAACAGCAGTTCCAGCCTCAATGGATTAATGAACAATAGAATACACTTATACCAATCCAAACTCTACCATAGGTACCATGTCTCACAATGCTCTGGACATGTATCACAGGGTTCTGCATCACATGGAGTATTTTAAAATAAGACCTCTTTATAGTTTTTATTTCCAAATGGCACTGACAACACTTCAGAGATCTTACAGTTCGTGTGAGAGAAGCCTTCTAGCAAGAAATAGCAATTACTCTTGTCATCTTCTATGTGTCCTGGACTGAGCTTATTTTACCACAGCCTTTAGGAAAGTATTTTGCAGCTGCTCCTTTTTTTGTCTGACCAAAGAGACTGAAAACAGAGGTTAAAATAAAAGCCTTTTACAGGCCACTGACAGTGATAGAGGGAGGCCATGTGAGGAGGGGTTTTCTGGCTGTGATTTCCTTTCTTGCTTCCAAAGCCCTTGCCACATTCTGCATTCCACCTAATCCCCCAGATTCAGATGCTAGCACCACTGGGGCAATCTGTGGATTCTTTTCCAATCAACAAGTGGAGTAGCTTGCCAGCTGGGGGTTACTGACTCCTCATTGCCCAGAGGTTCTCTTGACTGCAGAGAGTTCCCACCACGTTGACTGAATGGAGTTTGTGTAGAGTAGCAGGTCCTGACTTCTAAGATGAAGTAGGTAAGGGAGGAAGACTACACCAGCTGGACTGATCTCTGATTTTCCAACACATAAGTATCCTAAACTGTGGGAAATCTCATCCACGCTTCTTGAAATCTCCACAATCTCTTCTTTGTGTCCTCTTCCAGGGCAGAACTGACAGGAACTAAATGAGACAACAGTCAGCTCGTATACCTAATTGGTGCAATTTCCCCTGAGTGGCCTGCTGCTTTTAGTCCTAGATTTAATCTGCTCTGCATGATATACATATAATAGATATTAGGAATAAAAGGTGGAAAAATATCTCCTGTTTTTGTACGCTATCTCTTCCATTCCTCTTTGGTCATTAGAGGTGTTCTCTACAGTCAAAACTGGACTGAGGATAAGTACTGATGGGATCTCAAAGGTACAGCCTAATATACCTTACCAAAATAAATATTTGGAGACAGGTACAAGATTTCTTCTGTGTCTGTAGGCCCCTCCATGCAGCAGAATCTGGGTGAGTGTTCTGCATGACTGCAATTATAAGGTCCCTGCTTGTATCCACAAGGAGGGTCTAAACACCAAGAACATGAGCTTGGAAGAAGCTTTAAGTTCCATATAGAAGCAGCAAAACTAGCAACTCAAAAAGCAGTAAGAAGTACATCATCAAAGTAGAAAGTTTACTATGTAGTGAGTATTGCACTTGTGCAACATTGCAAACAGAGCCATAGTATGACATTCAGGCACTTGAGATACCTCCCAGTTCACCAAACCCACTTGTCTTACTGTATCTGCACTGCTACAGACCCTCAGCTGTTCTCCTAAGCAGTGGTAGAAGTCAGCAGAGCGTGAACATGGATGTTTCCTACCTGGTGCCTCGTTGCTCTGCCCTTGTAGTATAGGCCTACATATCAAATGCCTTTGTTTTCCCAGTTCCTCTTGAAAAGTTGGCACCTGCTGAACTTTACCCAATGCCTGCAGTAGGTACACAGCTACAGTTTAGCTTGTTTTCTGATAATCTCCCTCTTAGCCATTGGGAACATTTAAGAGTAGGGTCCACTATTTCACACATCTTAAAAGAGAACTTATGTCATCAAAATTATTTTACCATGCCCTGTTCTGGTCCCCATCTACAGAACAATCACACCAAGCTTTGTCATCTTCAAGTCTAGGGATCTGGGATCAAAGAAGCTCAGATTGATCCTGCTCCTATAAATTAGCTCTTTTGGCTAATGCTCAGGAGAGCTTAGTTCATACAGTCAAACTGCATTTGGACATGGGGAGGTAGCACAGCACATCCTGACCCAATCATAACTGTAGTCGATTATGGTCTACATATCCAGCTACTACTATCAGCAATGGCTAATCCTATAATATGGTGTAATTCTCTCCACTTCTTTTCTTATCTAGTTCCTTTATTCCTAGCCACATTTCAAAAACATGTTTTCTTAAACTCTGATTCCAGTTCTCAATTATTGCCATTCCTGTTTCAGGGAGTAAGTAACCTTCATTTTCATAAGGAGTTGTTGAAAACTCTGAGGGAAGCTTAATAAGACCTTTAAGAAGCTTAATCAGAACTTTAGTCAGAAACCAGTAAAATATGAGTGATAGTTTTGCTTCCCCTGAGGATGAGGAAGAGTTAACAATTTGAAGACAGTAAAACTGATTCTAAATGGGGCTGCAGCCCTTTCAAATTGTTTCTTGATAGGTATTTGAATGGGAGGACTCGAAGAGGCTTCTAAGTAGCAATTTGGAAGGTAAGTATTAACTAGTGGTTAATACTTTATTACAGTGCTAGAGGGCACTGTACTGTTGAAGGTACTGTTTATGGATCAAATATAATAGCTAGGAGCTAGACAGTTTAATAGCTTGAGATTCCTTTGCACATTTTGTAAGAGAGACATGTTAATCCTTACAGTGTTGTAACTCATAATAATTACACTCTCCCTGTCTCAGACACACTGTGTTTAATTCTTTGTTGTCCTGACCCTGAGGACTCCTTTCTTCTGAAGATGTGTGAGAAAATGTAAACTGCTGCCGTTCTGGATAGAAAAACATTCTGCCTGCAGTTTGCACTAGTACAAATGCCTCTATGTGGTTGATGCTGCATAAAGTCTGTCATGTCTGGAAGACCATTAGCGTTTGCTTGTGTAAGTACAACTGTGAGCAGCAGTGCTCCATATAAAAGGTCTTCTATCCAGTTAGATCAGCTTTACTGTTGATAGATAAGGATGAAATGTACTTCTAACTGCTGTCAGTTCAGATAAACAGAACTTAGAGACCTTTTTACAAAGTGCCACCAGTTGTCTTATAACACTATCACAAAGCTGGTGTCCATCACTGTGACTTTAAACAGTTCTCACCTTGTGCACTTCAGTGTTGCATGTTTCTCTGGGGAAAATTGCTTTGTCTCTGCTGCTGGACTTTCAAATTGAAAATAAGAAATAATGAGACTATCTGAAAAATTCATGCCTTTTCTACAAAGTTATTTTAGAATGTTTTGTTCACACTTTTTTCACTAAAATGTTGGTTCATAAACAAAACATTCATAAATTTGTCTAAAATATTAAGATAGTGTTGGTTTTGAATCAGAATTCAATTTCAAAGTTAAACATGATTATTCACTTTTTAAAGTTTCTCGGGTTTTTTTATTCTCACTTGTATTTTTTCTTACTAGAAAGAGAAAAAAAAAAAGGAAGCCGGGGATTTTACCTGCTTTTTTAGAAATATTTTTAATCATCAAATTTCCTACAAGTATTTATTTTCTTCTTAAAAGAAGCAGAGTAGGTGCTGCTATAAAAATAACATTTTTTTATTGCAATTTTCTTTTATTGCAATTTTCTTTTTTTGCAATTTTCTTCTTTTTTTTTTTTCCCCCTAAGTTGTGGAAATTAACTTCGAAGAAAGAAGATCACACTGGACACCTGAGCTCTCTTCAGTGGCTTTTCTTACCCTGCAGAATACGACTTCTTTCTCCACCTTGCATGGCTATGCCTGCAAATCCCATCTTGCATATTCCCAGGTGCCTGTTTCCAATACAATTTCTGCTTGGCAGTGAAATGTTATTTTTCCTGCTTCCCCTACCATCCCCCAGCTCATATTCTAAGCAGTTGTGAGGTGGGCTCATCCTTCTTGCAAAAAAATCTAGCTTTTGGCCTATCATAGGAAGAGAATTATCTACCCACACTGCTCTGCATCTCATGCTCCTTTCTTCTTCCTTCCCTTTCCATTTTCATCTCAGCTTCCCTTTTAATTTCCCTACTGCTACCTTATAGACTATGATTCTCCCTGGATTGAAGACATCAGAATCATGAAGAAAATTTTTCCAAGTCCTAAGAACTGTTTTGAGAAATGGCTGGTAATTTTTAACATATGGGGGTTTTCTAGGGAGATATTTTACAAGTATGCTGGGTTCGATTAAAATGGACACTTCAGGAAAGCGAGAAAGACATCAGTATTTTCTGACAGTCACCTGGAAGGTAGAAAATCCAAACTTGAGGCTGGATTTACAACATTTGAGGAAGTTTCTTTGAGGCTGTATGCACCTCCCTCTCCAAAATGTAAGAAACTTCAAAGATTTCCACATACTAGAAAATGGTTTCCTTACTAGCTGTTGCACATCTGTGATTAGTTTATAAGGGTTTAATTTTGATCTTATCTCCTTATCCTACAGTATGCTGAAGTATTTGAGTTGGGATTTTTTATTTTGTTTCATGACACTGCCAGTGGCTATAATCTTTATGCACAAAATCTTTCTTGTAGGAGTTCTCATCATTCTGTTTTGCTGTGGATGGAAGAGTCTTGGGTGCTACAAAACTACTGGATTAAGACAACAAAGATTGCTGCACATAAGAAAGTCTCAGGTAACATTGACTCCTCACTAAGGGATATGTGTTCCTGCTTTTCTGGCTTACTCAATCCCCTTACAGCACAGTTGCATGCTCCTGGGTGCCATTTCAGGCCTATGCTTTACCTATTTCTCAACATGTAAAATAATCATCGGATGCTGGCCACAGGGAAGCAGGGTAATGGCTGAGAGTGGGAAACAGCCAATTAAAGGATCAAAGTCAGGGAAATTAAGCCTTGAGAGGAAAGGGTACAAATAGGGTGGGGTTGGGAAGAGTAGGGTAGTAGCAGCCCTCAGGGGAGACACCGGAGTAGGAAATGGAACCAGAATCAAAGCGGCTGAGGGCAAAATGCAACCGCTGTCCTTTGCTGGGATTGTCTAAGAAGGAGAGAAGCAGCACAGGAAGACAGAAACAGAAAAACTTTGTAATATATACATTGATTTTGAAAGTTGTTTAGCTACTGCACTCTCAGGGGGCCTGCCTGTGAGCTGGGCTGTGCAAACGGACCCTTCCGTGTGATTCAGCAGCTGCATCAGCTGCCAGCGAGCCCCCACTTTGCTTCTCGGCAGCTTCCTTGCACTGCCACTCGCTCTCCTTCCTTGCTGCCAGTGCCTGGTCCCTCCTTCCCATAGCTCTTCCCAGGCCCCTATCATCTCACCTCTACTTTTGAAGTAATGCTTACTAATATCCTAACTAATATTCCCTTGCTTTTAACAAGCTAGATCCTTGGTTTTAATGCCTTGAGTATATGTAGTTTGTTACTCCACTTAAATAAGTGGGCTTTTCTGAGCTTTTTTAAAAAAAAGTTGCCCAAGAGACACTTTTGTTGTAAAAGGTTTTTCACAGAAAATTAGATGTTTACAAAACAGAGATAATACTGAATTATTTGTTTGGGTTGATTTCCATCCCTGAATGATTTTAAATGGCAATATGCAAAGCAAAGTAATTTTTCTTGTATGTCACACTGTTTCATTAAGGCACTAACAGAAGACACTTGATCTAGAAATTAAGATAAGTTGCTTCAATCAGTACTAAGTAGCAGGTGCCCTTAGTGATTAAATGTAATAGAGTATTTCCATTATTCTATTAAGCTTTATGTCAGCAGTTGTCATAGTTCCTCTCATATCCCAAAATACCATGAAAACATGTTCAGAACAACATTTCAGAATCTTGGAATGAATGCTTTCTGAAAGTGTGGACTATAAGGATTTTCACTTCATAGAAAATTTATAAAATTTGTGTTTGGTCTATAGCAGATTAAAACCCAGGAACTGAAATATTTTCTTTTCCTGTTAAGGATGAAGGATTAGGTTTGATAATACAATGCGTTTCTGACACAGTGAAGGTGCTATTCTGCTTCTTTATTTACTATGTTATTTGTGAAGAGCACAGGAGAACCTTTCTCCTGAGTAGTGTGCTCTTCCCCTGCCGTTTGGTGATTCTCACACATATTGAGGGTTTTGGGGATAAAACCCAATACCCTAAACCTATTAGACAGCAAGATAATTTGTTATAGAATTATAGAACCATAGAATTGTTTAGGTTGGAAAAGACCTTTAAGATAATCAAGTCCAACCATAAATCCAGCACTGCCAAGTCCACCACTAAACCATGTCCCTAAGTGCCACATCTTTTAAATACCTCCAGGGATGGAGAGTCAACCACTTCCCTGGGCAGCCTATTCCAATGCTTGATAACCCATCAGGGAGGAAGTTTTTCCTATTATCCAGTGTAATCCTTGTCTGGCCCAACTTGAGGCCATTTCCTCTTGTTCTGTCACTTGTTATCTGGTAGAAGAGACTGACAGCCACCTCACCACAACCTTCTTTTGGGCAGTTGTAGAGAGCTATAAAGTTCCCTCTCAGCCTTCTTTTCTCCAGGATAAACAACCCCAGCTTCCTCAGCTGCTCCTAATAAGACTTGTGCTCCAGATCCTTCACCAGCTCCATTGTCCTTCTCTGGACTAACTCCAGCACCTCAATGTCTTGGAGTGAGGGGCCTAAAACTGAACACAGAATTTGAGGTGCGGCCTCACCACTGCCAAGCACAGGGGGACAACCACTGCCCTGGCCCTGCTAGCCACACTATTGCTGATACAAGCCAAGATACCATTGGTCTTCTTGGCCACCTGGGCACCCACTGGCTCATGTTCAACCAGCTGTAGACCAGCACCCCCAATTCCTTTTCCAGCCCGCACCTTTCCAGCCACTCTTCCCCCAGCCTGTAGCGATGCCTGGGGCTGTTGTGACACAAATGCAGGACCCGGCACTTCATCTTGTTGAGCCTCATACAATTGGCCTTGGCTCATGGATCCAGCTTGTCCAGATCCCTCCGCAGAGCATTCCTACCCTCCAGCTGAGCAACACTCCCACACAACCCAGTGTCATTTGTGAACTGATTAAGCGTGCACTTGATCCTCTTGTCCAGATCATCCATAAAGATAATAAACAGGACCGGCCCCAACACTGAGCCCCGGGGAATACCACTTGTGACCAGCCTCTGGGCCTGACCATCCAGCCAGATTTTTATCCAGTGAACAATACACGCATCCAAGCCATGCGCAGCCAGTTTCCCGAGGAGAATGCTATAGGAAATGGTGTCAAAGGCTTTACTGGAGTCCAGGTAGACACTTTTCACAGCCTTTCCCTCTCCACTGAGCAGGTCACCTTAGAAGACCAGGACCTGTCTTAGAGTAGCAGATACAGAAAGAGAAAAACAATGAAAAAAACACTTGAATGATGATTAGGTCAGCACCCTGGGCTTTTAGCTGCCACTTAAATTTAAATATGTATTGCAACATGAGGTATATAGGCCAAATGAGTCTACAGAGTGCCTTGGTGATGTGCAGTCTGAGACACTCATAGCAATGCATCTTTGCAAATTACTACGGTCTGGCTTCTTGTGGTCGGCTACTGCGAGTGACTAGCCTGTATCACACACTCCTGTATAATGCATTGTCTGGGACTAAATAAAACTATAGACTCTGATAAAACTGTAAACAATACCTTGAGGTGGGTTATTGAGGCAACATCGAGGGGCCTCATACTTGGTGCATTGAGCTCCCTCAGCCCTCTCATTCACATCACGTCTACATTAGATTTGACAATATCTTTCAGGGTGTATATTGCATTACAGAACCTGACAACTGTAGAATTCCAAGTCTGACAATCTTGTAAGTTAATAATGGACTTTTTTCTCAAAGTAACCAGGAGGGAGGCATAGACAGTGACTTATCTACTTAATTGAAATCTGAGGAGTTAAGTTCTGGTTTTATTTCTGTCAGCACAATCCCATGAAAATCAATCATATGGAACCAAGTGTGCAATTTAATTCTAAATTGTTTGTTATATAGATGTCTGTTTCCACATGGGGTGGGATCCCCAGCAATTGTCTCAAACTGAGACAATTTAATTTCTTTCTCAGCTGAACTTCCACTGATTTAAAAAACCCACATATTTTTCCTGACAACTGATGCAAGACGGGTGAGGTGGCAATTGTGTGGGAAACAGAGGTGGGACATGTACACTCTCCTACAGACTAGCCCCTTGCAAAGTGGGAGAGAAGTGGGGAAGGCTTATGATAAGGCACGGAACTCTTTTTGATTCATCTGCTATCAAAATAGTAATGTGATTCTGGTAATTTAGATAAATATCTGAGGGCCTGGTTCTACTCTGGCTTACATCAACTGTTTATTGTACTAATGTGTAATATATATGTGTTGCCAGTTCTGAGATAACAGCTGTAGTTCTGTGTCCATTCTGGCTGCATTATTGTTTAGAGAGACATGCTATTTTCCCAGAAATGTTACTGAAAGAAAGAAACCCACAGGCAAGGAAAAATGGGGTTTTTTTAAAAGCTTTCTCTATCTCCAGCTAAGCCCATGCTGACTGAAATCAGATAGACTGCTGGGATTCTGACTGCTGTTCCACATATTCAAAACAAAAAGGCAAATTCAACAGTCATCTGATGGCAGGAATAAGCCCAGTTCCTTCCATACTGGCTGGCCCCATCTGAGGAGTCTGGCCCACATGCTGTCAGGCAATGCCTGACTTGCCTGCAGTACTGCTGCATCAAATATTAGCATTCATGTTCAGCACTGATTTTTAATTTCTTCAGTTTGTGATGGAAAATATCTCCATAAGAAAACCAAAGGTTTACCTGGCCTTCCTGAATCTGATGAAAGCCTCATGGATGCATGATCCTCTCAAGCCACAAAGCAGGGAAAGGAATATAAGCCAGGGTTTCCAAATTTCCCAGGAGGTGATTTTCCTGGTAGACCATTAGGAGGAATATAGAACTATAGAAAATCTAGTCTCAAAACACAAGCATGCTTCTAGCCTCAGGCCAGAATGTAAGATGATAAAGAACATGTTTTTTTTAAAAAGTCATAGACCAATGGAGGTCAAAAGGGACCTCTAGAGGCCATCCAGTCCAGTCCCCCCAGTCAACATGGGGTCAACTTTGATTAGGTTAATTGGAGCTTTGTTTCCACCCAGGTTTTGAATATGTCTGAGAACAGACATTCCTCCATTTCTTGGGGAACCTATTTCAGCATTTAACTCTCCCATTTTGACTTTTTTTCTCCCGATTCCTAGCTGGAATTTCTTATGTTGTGGCTTGTGTCCATTGCCTGTCAGACTGTCACTGTGTACCACTGAGGCAAGTCTAGCTCAGTTGCCTCTCTGGATTCCCATAATATAATTGAATACAACACTAATATCTTATAACCTTCTTCTGTTATGGTGAAGAAAGCCAGCTTTCTCAGTCTTTCTCTCCTCTTAATTACCATGGCCTCTGTTGGACTTGCTGCAGTATGTTAGTGTCTCTCTTGTGCTGGGGTCCCAAAACTGACACAGGGCTCCAAGTGTAGTCTCATCAGTGCCAAACAGAGGCAAGTATTCCCCCCTGACCATCTGGCTCCACTCTTCTTAATACAGCTTAGTATGTGCCTGGGTGCCTTTGTGGCAAAGGTACATCGTTGGCTCATGTTAGATTTGTCCTCCATTAGAATCCCCAGGCCCTTTCTGCAACGTTGCTTTCTACCCAGCTGGTGCCACCGGGTTAAAGAATTCCCTGGCTGTGATCAGGACATATATCATAAATATAGATAATTAAACTACTGCTTTTGCATGGGATTATCCTGTACTAGCTGCAAGACTTTGAATTTGTCTTTTTTGAAACTCCATCAAGTTTCTCTCAACTAATTTTTCTGTCTTGCCAATGTCACTTTAAATAACAGCCCTGTCCTCTAGCATCCAAATTTCATACCATCCACAAACTTGCTGAGGTGTACTCTGTCCCAAAGTCCAGTTTATTAACACAGACAACACTCGACATCAAAAAGTATTGTTCCCAGTATTGATCCCCAGGAACCACCAGTCACCAGGCACAACCTTTTGAGCCTGGATGTTCCTCCTGTTTTTCACTTACTTCTTAGTCTACCTATTCAAACCAAATCTGACCAGTTTCACTATGAGGATACTATGGAGACTGTGTCAAAGATATTTCTGTACTCAAGGTAAAACAATATTTACCACTGTCCTCTCATCCACAAGTAGAGCTTACAATTTGCTAAAAAAGTGGTCTCTTCATCCAGTCCCCAGGGAGAGGCAGTGCTGAGCGTGTTCTCAGATAGAGAGATATTTATCTCTCTATCTATCTACCTATCTATCTATCTCCTAGCATCCCAGTAAGTCTCTCTTCCATTTGTCTCCAATGAACTAATAAGTGCGATCTTTAGAAAATACTTTCAATTGTCATTATTACTAAGGTGTCTGGAGGTGCTGATGAAGTTCATGATACTGCTGTAGCAGGTTGTATCCAAACATACTTTACTCAAACATTTTTTAGCTAAATAAGAGAAAGACAACACAAAATCAGAGTTGTGAAGCAATTTGCATAATATTGTTTAAATCAGGAGCAGAACCAAGATCCACAGATTTTAAATCTATTTGATCCCGGGCTAGAGCACAGTTTCTGTAAATATATTGTGGTCATTGTCCACATGCTGGGATTACTTGTCCAGGTGACAGAATGCCTTTCATATTCCTTTTATCCTGTGTCAGTGACCCAAAGTTACCCAGGTCTTCCTAACACCTTCCAAACCTAAGGTCACATAATTCACCTCAGAGGAACACAGGACTTGTATAAATAAATCTTAATCCCTGCTCTTCCAGGCATTTATAGAACCAAGGTTCTAGGCATCCAAGGTTTATCTCTGAGTCCCTAGACTTCTGGGCTAAGACTCAATGCCATGAATCTCCATGATATACATACCATAATTGTCCACTGGTCTCAGGAGAAGCTGATGCTGAAAATGTATGGAGTGTCCAGCCTTTGGCAGACCAAATCTTCCTTCATTACCTGCAGAAGAATGACTTCTCTTGTTGGTTTCGCAAGTACATTTTTCTTCCCTTCCAAACTTTAGATCACTATATTCTACCAAAATTTCCATCAAGAAAAATGGAAAATATTCCTAGCACAGTGTGATTAATCACCGGAGCTTTTGCTAAGGTGTGCCATCCAGACATCTTTCTATTTTCCTTGCAGAATCACCCTGGATGGGGCAGTAAATGCAGCCTTCATTCAGTCACTGAATTAGTGCCCGTGAAACACTGGAAGATGGACTGCTGGTGCTGTATCTCTACTCCACATTGTGGGTTTGGCTTCTGTAGGACCTGGAGGTGGACACTGGCTGGAGAAAAAATGACCCCAGAACATGTCTCTGCTGCTGCCACAACCTTAAGGGGCAGGAAAACAAAAGCAAACAGGAGCTCGAGCTGGCCTTGAAATGCTGAGTGGGGCTTTCAGAAGGAAAGGAGAGGATGAGGTGCTTGAATTGTTGAAACAGCTGCCACGAATCAGCAGCTCTCTTCTCCCTGCCCTCCTCTTACTGCACAGCAGCCACTGCTATGCCAAGGAAAACAATCCCAAAAAGTGCAATCTACCACAGTGCAGCTGAAACACACTTCAGGACAGAACCAGCCCACAAACTAGAGAGTAAGTACAGAGATGTTTTCAGATGAGACATAATAAGAACTGCAAAGATTTGTACCAGCAGCAAAGCAGAACAGGAGGAAAAATACAGAGGAAAACACTGAAAAGGGACAGAGCCAAACTTAATTTTGCTGTAAGCTGAGCCAACTGGGCTGATCACAGTGAAAGTTCCTTTCAGTTACATCAGGATGGGATGTTCTGCTGCTGTCACCTGTACTTGTGGTTCCTGCTTTAGCTGGTTAGCCTGACCAGCTAACAAAGCTGCTGCTAGCACACGTGGCAGCTTCTTTGTCCAGAGTCAGTACAACTCTCTGGGAACTACAGCCTATGGAACCATACTCAGGCCACAGGGGAAAGTTTGGAAGCTTGTAAGAATCACATAGGTTATAGAGGGAGCCTGGGGACTGCTATCACGTGTGGGTCAAAGCAGTGTTTTGAGGACAACCCCAAATATGAGGATTCATAGGAAATCAGCACAAGAAACAAGTGAAAATTGCTCAATATACGGTAGTGCTCAGTTTATTGCTGTGAGTCATCTAATTTGCACCCTGCCCCCCTTCCCAACCATTCAGCTCAGCTTTTTGCCTGACTGCTATGCAATCTGTTTGGCCAGTGCCCACTTAAGGATAGTTATTGCAGGGAGTGCAGTTAGAGACTTTGTAATTGCTCAGCTGATGGTGTAATGGTCTCTCTGAGGATTCGGCCCAGCAACAGTAATGATACAGCTGGCCTGTCTTGCCTGATGGGATCATTTCCACCTTATTATAACTGTGATTTTCTGCTCAATAATTCCAGAGTATTTTTAGATTTTGAGATGAAAAAATGTGCTGAATTTGCAGTGTTGGCTTTTTGTTTTGTTTCTGTTTCCTCTTAATTGTTGACCAGGAGAAAAATAAATTTCCAAGGGAAGTCAGACAGGGATCCCCTAGTTTAGCTTTCTTCCTGTACCCTTTCAAGAAGAGAAGGGAACTCTAAGCAAGCTGTGGAAAGAGGTCAGTGAAAGAGGTCAGTTTGTTTCTGGGGGTGAACAGAAAGCCCAGGTATAAAATAAAGTGAAGATGAATTTCACTTAAGACCACCTTCCATTCTGTCATCTTATGGTAAAAATCTTCCACTGAGAGGTGAGAGGTGAACTTCACTTGTGTGTTTAAAACCAGACCATAAGAATCTCTGACCAGAAAACCACAGGAGACCACACAGTCCTAGTTGCACCACCAGCAGCCTTGTCAGCCTCCAATTGCTAGAATCACCTGAGTAGCTGTGTCCTTCCTCCAGGCCATTTTTTCCCCAAAAGAAAAAGTGAACAGTTGTCCCTTGGCAGCTCCCAGGCGACTTGTTCTGGCATGTTAGAGCACCACAGCTCTAAATTGTTTCTCTTGCACCTGTTTGACACGTGATAAAACCATGCTGTTTTGCATCTCAGGGAGGGGAATACAACTGTGAAAACTACTTCTCCTTTGTTATGTATAGATCAGCAAGGGATATCCTGTCAATTGTCATTTCTGTCTACATCTGCTGCATGTTCTGGTATTAAAGCCCAGAGCCTCAGACATCTATTGGATTTTGTTTAAATGCTTTATTGGATTTTGTGAACCTCAGATACACAAGACAGACCATAGGAGACGTGTTGTGGTGATATCCACAATAACCAATTAAAATCCCAGCCATGTTTCAACTTCATTTTCAATGAACTATGGAGACACAGCCCTCTTTGCTATAGGGTGAACAGAGATCTCATTAACTACATTTAATTGAGAGTGGCAGCTAGTGGATTTTATACATTAGGGAGCACTTCTGTAGACATTGCATCTTTCAAATGCATACACTGAAAAATTATAATGAATCCCATGATCGATACAGAATCATCTTTCTAGTTTCCAGTGTTGTTTCTGCTCCAAGGTTACTTGAATAGATGAGCTTCAATTAATAAAATTCACATTTTCTTCGCCTCACAATATTTTTTACAAATGGACTCTTATTCCTTTCTTTTGGCATCATCTTTATCAATCAGCCTTTCAAAATAACTGAAGAAAAAAATTCTCTTTTTCTTCTGCTTCATTTTGAGGATTTCAAAGCTCTCAGGAGCCGCAGACAAGACTCTTTTAAGTGTTTGATATTGCTTGTATTTTAGAGAAAGAGATTGAGGCAAAGTGAGGTTAGGTGTTTCTCACACAGTGTGGCACACACAAAGGCTGTGGTTAAGCTGTAAACTGAGCTCTGAAGCCCCAGGACACAGAGTATAGCACTAATAACAAAACATCTTTCCTTCATAATTCATTAGAGATTCCAGAGAAGATGTGTGAGCTCCTTCATGTTGTAGAGAAAGAGGACACACCAAGAATGTAATTTGAGGTCAATAATCCACCAAATGCAATGAAAAGGTAGTGGGAAGAGCAGCCATATGGCATGTGAGCTCACATGCATACATATACACACACCCACATACACACACAGATATGCTTTGCAATACCTTGCTGTAACTCAGTCACAGTAATCCCTTATGTCACCTCCGCTTGAAAACTATATGAATTGGAAAACATATAAGAAGAGAGCATATTAGAGACTATTTAAGATGGTGGCAGCCTTTCTTCAATGAACTGTGCTAACCCAGTTAATTCTATGAGAGTCAATCATTGCGTCGGTCAATTTGTACAGTCTGTAGAGAATCATATTAACCATTATAGGTCAGTTCACCCTGTGGATTATCTCTTCTTTATGGATGTTAATTCCCTTTTGAGTGTGATAGCTTTGTAAAGGTAGTTACACATTTCCTTCAGGATGTTCTAAGCCCTATTTTGATGTATGTGCAGAGCTTTTTAAGCATCTACTTTTTTGAGATAAATGCTTCAGGCTTGGTCTCTGAAGTTTAATTGTTTTGGAAAGTTTGAAGAAATTATTTTCTTCTGTTTTTTTTTTTTTTATTTTTATTTGGGTCATGAGAAAGTGGATGTCTGCTTGAGAGTCTAGTAATAGTAATAACAGTATCCTACTGGGGATGTGCAGGTAGCGGATTCCCCCTAGCAATAGAGCAGCAGAAGGACTGGGAGCAGGATTGCCAAGTTGCCCCTTCTATCTCTCTTCCTGGTGCTCTGTGACCTCACTGACTTGCCACCTGGGAGCAGTGACAGGAGGTGCAATCTGTGCCCAGGAAAGCTGGGGGCAGGGTGGCTCTCTGCCAGGAGAGAGGTGTGAGGTAGGTGCCAGGCTTTCATGCCATCAGCTCAGTGGCTAATTTTTTGCATAGCTTTGCCTTTCCCAGTGATCTTCTCCTGTGTCCTGTGTTCCTCATGTGGTTTCCATTAAGGTCAGGATGGGGGAAGGGAAGCATGTGAATTACTGCAGTATTTACTCTCACTTATCATGCCAAAGCTCAGAGTACTCTGTGGTACAGAGGCTGCAGGGAGTTGCAAACAATGCATAAAGGCAGTGTATGGTTGTTGTTAACTGCACTGATTGAAAGGCAGGAATCTCCTTCTGCCATCTCTTCACAAGACCCTGACCATCTCCCTTTCTTACTGCAACCTGCACAAGGAACACAATGTTGACTCAAAAGTTCATGAGAACTAGATCCTCCATCCAGCTGAAAAGAACATGACAATTTGAATGAAGTGATAATCCTTTAAGTATGGCTGCCATTTCCAGGTGGGAGGGGTTGGGACTGCCAGCAGAACCAGCATGAGCTCATCCACCACAGGGCAAGGGATTGACCTCTCTCTGTCTCTGCTTCTTCATGTGTGCTCTGTGGCTGGCCTAGGGACCAAACGGTTCAGTGAATCTCTTCCTGAGAGACAGCTTCTCTGGTAATCAGGAAACCTGCCAGAGTATCTCAGTTGTCATTTAGCCCCGTCTTTTGGACAATATTGGCAAGGTCTTTCAACCCTTCACATGTAAAATTACTATCAGCTAGTTTAATTATTTTTCTTTCCCCTCCTTTTCCTTTTTTTCTTTCTGTGGATAAGTATTCCTTGTCTTTAATGCCAGTGGCATGAATAACTGGCAAAGCAATTTGATGCCTGGAACTGTGGGCCTGCTGATTGGTCACCACCTTTTTACTGGAGATGCTGCAATTACTGGACATGGGAGGATGTTCCTCTCTTAGGATGGGATCTGATGATCCTTTTCTTATATGTGGCTCCCAAGTGTGCACCTCTCCAGGTATTTTGAATAGTCTTATGCTAAGTAAAGTTCAGATTAGAGAGGGTACTGAATATAGGTCAGAGACCCAGAGCAGCTTGATACTAATGGATGTTAAGAACACAAAATGTTGAAGCAACAGCCTGACAGCTAGTGTCTGGCTTTCCCCAAACAACCTCCCCATCCTTCTCATGCTTAGTCTTTCCTTTGATGGATGAAAGGGTAGCATCACTTGTATGGAGAAATTTTCTTTCTGTTATGTGGATAAGTTTCTTTTGGGGGCAGGTTCAACAACTTGCATGAAAGAAAGAGCTGCCCAGAGTAAAGATGGTAACAGGAAGGAAAAAGTAGTCAAGCAAAAGATCTTCCCTTTGACAAAAACACCTGAAGAAGTGGTCCTGCACAGTCTTTGTCTGTTTTACAAACCTCTGTAACACAAGGGCTGTTCCTAAAGAGGAGGCATTGTGTCTCCTTCCAGCCTTGTCAGATGATGGTTTACAACGTGGCCATTCATAAACTGGCCTATCTCTGCATAGGCCAAGAAGAGGGAAGGAATATCAGAGGGAAGGCAGAAAGGTTCAACTTCTAGTATCTGTACAGAGTAGAAATGAATCATGAGGCAGACACAGCTCCAGCAGTTGCTTTATAGAGAATCATAGAATCATAGAATATCCTGAGTTGGAAGGGACCCATCAGGATCATCAAGTCCAACTTCTGGCCCGACGTAGGATACTGAAAGAATCATACCATGTGCCTGAGAGCATTGTCCAAACACTTCTTCAACTCTGACAGCTTTCTGCTGTGACCACTTCCCTGGGGAGCCTGTTCAGCGCCTGACCACTCTCTGGGTGAAAAACTTTTTCCTGACATCTAACCTGATAGCTAAACTTCCCTCAACTCAGCTTCATGCTATTTCCTTGAGTCCTGTCAGTGGTCACCAGAGTGAAGAGATCAGTGCCTGCACCTCTGCTTCCCCTCATGAGGATGTTGAAGACCACAATGATATATCATGAGCTTCATCTTGTGATGGCCAGAATATCCTGACATTTCCTTTGGAGGCCGAGCAGTTATGCAAGTCTTTGCACTCTAAAGCTAGAGGGATGCAGCACTCTTTGTACAGAGATTAACCTAAAAGCTATTCACAAAAATGGCAGCAAGCCCAGAGCAAACTGGGACTATGGGTCTGGAGTGCATCTGGGACTTGGCACATCAGTGCTTGTATTTGTGCAGTAGTTGTGTGACAGGGTCTGAGTACAGATGGGGTCACAAGCAGGTGCATCTGTGGGGCTAGATTGTACCTGCAGGTGTCAAAGACATCTGGAAGCTGAAACTAAGTATCTGCATTTTCAGCCTGTTCACAATGTTAGTTTACAAATGGACTGATTTTATGTTCTTAACGTTTTCAGCAGAACTATGATACTCAAGCACATATATATCCTCTTATGTTCCATGAAAATGATTATGTGTGTGCAAAATAATCTGCTGTAAACAGCTTTACCTGTAGAGGAGTGCAGGTGGGTCTCCAACAGGCAGAAGAGCCGGTGCAGAGTGCCGGAGGGGTAGAAGCCAGGATGTCTGAGTCCCAGTCTCAGATCTGATTGTGTGATATTGCTTTGTTTTTTAAAAGAAAGATGACTGCCTTCTTCCCTAAGAGCCTAAGAACGTCAGTCATACAACCTAAAAAAAATTGCTAAAATACATAGTTCTGTGAAAATCTGTTTTTAGTTAACATTACAGCTCTGAAAAGCAGTCTAATGAAACAAACTAACAGTCACACTGGGCGACTGACCCTAGCTTTCTGCAGTTCTCCTAAGATTTACAGGGTTCTCTGAGCTGTGATAAGATGTAAGTAGCTTTCAAAGATGTTCTCATGGTGAGAGCATTTATAACAATGTCCTCTTCTGTGGAGTCTCTCGTATCTGCTAAGCCCCAAGTTTTATTTCAGCACAGGATGAGTGCACTTGGCAGGGTTTCTATCCTATATCCAGCCACTGAGTTATTTTTTAACTTGTAAAAGCTGCATAGTTTGGGGCCAAAACCTCTGCTTCAGTTTGCTTTAATCTGGCCAGCAGAATCAAAGTTTTGCTGGGATGGTAAATGGACAAAAGAAGAACTGTGTTTCTTATTCCTTGTTTCCCTAGTAAACGAGGCTAAAAACAACTTTGAATGAAAAATTCCAACCAGCTCCAGTCACTACTTGGCATACCATCAAAAGTTGCTGCCCTGCTGTAGAGAAACAGGACTTCATGGCTTCATGAAGCTTAAAGAATAGTCTGTAGCCATTACTGTTGTATTGACTATATTGTCTCAGATTTATATTTGTCAGTAGAATATCCAACAGTAGAATAAAATGGCAGTAGCTGATAACAGGATTTTCTGGAAATATTTTCGGATCTGTATTTGTGTGCTGGGTTGAATGTTGTAGGGAATGAAGGATGCAATTTTACAGGTTTTAGTCTTCCCAGATACATAGAAAAACACCTGCAGTTTGTTAGTAAGTCGGTAAAGGTAGACTAGAAGCTTTGACATTTCTAGGAAGGCTAGGAATGAAACCCATAACTAAACACAGTTTGTCGGGAGGATGTGGTGCTGATTTGTCATGGACTGGGCCTGTGCCTTTCAGTATGAGAATCTACAGCAACCCCAAATTCCAGCAGCAAAGACTCGCATGTGTCTCACACATTTTCCTCTCACATCTTCTGATGAAGATTTGTTTGGTAAAGGAGAATCTCAGAGATGAGACATTTGCTTGCAGGTCCAAGCTTTATAGAAAAGAACTCTCTGCACATCATTATTTTGCGGTGAGCTGAGTGAGCTAAGCCTGACGGTATCCCAATCCTTTTCCAGTAACCACTCAATACATAGATGGGATTATTTTGTCATTCACCAAAGTTTTTTGTATGTCTTCTTGCAAGTGGAAACAGGCCTGGTGCAGTTTAAGGGACAGCCTGGCACTATCCCAAAACCAGGCACCCTGACTAAATAGTGATACTGCCAGGAAGGGCCCTGGTGCAGAGGTGGCTGTTCTTGAGAGCATGTTGGACCCTCTTTCCAGTACCTCTGAGCAGCACCAGACAGGCAGACTGCAGGCAGATAGGGGCTCTAATAGGTATGGAAGATGGCTGGCTTGCTACAAATAAATTATATGTAATTATAGCTACTCTTTGTAGGTGGTAGGCATGCTTGGAGAGATCCAACAACATACTCCTACTCAAGAAGAATAAAAAAGCTTTATACTTAGGTGAGGAGTTTTTGCTTCAATGGCAGACCATTGATTTCTTAGGGAAACACTTCAGTTGTTTCTCACCAAATCTTTTGCCTTTTTTGGGTGCTGGAATATTCAAGTGAACTTTTCAATGAATTTAGAGATCATCATAATAAGGCATAGATGTGTATAGCACGTTTTGCCCAAGTAGATGTAAGGCAAATTTCTCACATCCTGACCTTCACCACTAAATGCTGAACAGGATTTTGTGTGTCTCATGCTTGAAAGTTGAATCAACTATTCTGAGTCCCTCAAAGTTTCTTGAGATTGTCAGTAAGTTTTAGTGGTAGTTTTTTAAGCTTTTAAGTTTTTTCAAGTTTTTTATACAATTAAGAAATCTACCCACATTTTTGTTTAAGGGCCTCCTCCCTTTCTGTTCCATCCAGTAGGACTCAGACTCCCATTATCCTCAGAAAAGGCTGACTGTTCATTCCATCCTTTTGGAGCAATGCACTCTCACTGGAATTCAGTCCATATGTAATTTCTCTTAATCATGATTTGGGAATTTTCTTCTGCAGGTTTCCTGTAGAGTAAGTTCACTTCAGAAAGAAATGTGGAATCTCTAAAGCATTCTGGAAAGTATTTCAAGCCATTCAAATGCCACTTAAATCTGTTAGTCCTGGAGAAATACAGTAGTTTGGTGCACAAGCTGTACTATTTGTTCAAAGGAAAGGAGACTGTGTCTTTGTGGTTTAGAGACACTGGTGTCAGCTCTCTCTTCTTGTTACAGCTGCGTATGCGCTGAAGCACAGTCTATGAATTCACTAGGCATCAGAAACAGAACTTTTAAGCCTCCTGTTGCCAAACCCAAGATGTCGTGAAAATTCAGCAGCCAGGGAGGTAGTGGAAGTGCAAATATAATTTCATCTCTGCAGCTTTGGGATTAGGCTTTGACAAGGTCATGGCAAGAGAATTTGTTTATCTGATCCTCTCAAAATGTCCTGCTGGTGGAGGCTCCTCCACAGACTTATTCACACTCTTTTGCTGCAGTCAGTAGCTTTTACTCCACTGAGGTTTTGGACCAGAACAGAAACTAAAAGAGTTCGGAACTGAATCTCAAACAAGACAAGGCGGGGCTGGAGTAGCAGGAAGGCCAGCCAAGAACAGTGTCAGTGTGTGTGCATTGGCTGAGCTGAGGTGCTGGGCATAGGGCACAGTGGGCTCTGAACTAGAGCAGTGAAAGTTGTAAGGACCTTAAATCCTAAACTGAGCTGCAGGTTGGAATTAGTCTCTGAATCAGCTGGATACCACGTAGAAACGACCCTTCCCTTTCATTCATTTGCAGTAATGCAAGGTTATAAATGAGAATGCAGAGTGCCCCAGTTCCTGGATGGACTTACAGCAGACACTGGCTCAACCTCTGCATGCAATTTACAGTATTCTGGACCAAGAAACACAGCTGTTTTGCCATTTGGATGCTAATCTGATGTCTTGGCCATCCAAGTGCTTCATGGGCAGTCACCTGCAAGGCTCACAGTCTCTAATCTATGAGCACAGCCTCTGCAGCCACTGCCATCTTTCCTTGGTTCAGTTCCCTGCTGCTCCCTCCAAGCCTCCCTCAGCAATCTTATGGTGGATACCACAGGCAATCTCATTGCTCCCAACATGTTTTATTCCATTAGAATAAATGTTCTTCTAAAGGCATTTCCTTCAGAGGAGTCTTCTTCTCTGCAGTTCCCCTCCTCACGCATGCTTACAGGACTTCCTTTCCATTCATTTCCTTTATTTGGAGAAACAGCTGAACAACTCCAGCTGTTTCCCTCCATGAGCACTTTCGGAAATGAGGTGATAACCTTAGCACTTCTTGAGCCTTGAGCCCCCTTGCTGGGGGAAGGTTGCAGATTAAATTTACAGTCTGCAAAATATTTGAGGTTAAGGGCAGAGAAGTTGAGAACCAGTGGAATTTTCCATCTCACCTGAGCTGTATCCCTTTTACCCTGTGCTGCTTGTAAAGCCTCAAGGGTGCACAGCTTGTCTTGCTTTTTGCAATTATTTTAATCCTTTGGTAGTTTTAAAATGGGAAGCTTCTAATTAAAACTGTAGCCTTGTACATGAATTATCCTTTAGGGGCCAGCAAGATGCACTGTCAGAGGAGCAGCACATTTTGGGGGGAAAGCATCACCAAGAGATGTCTCTACTCTGGACTTCTCTCAGAGTATCAGTACTAAGAAAAGGATTTGCAGGGTTGCTTGCAGGGCAGGATATGCAGGTTGAAAGAAGTTTCTTTCTCTGTGTGTGTTCAAAGGGGAAATACAATTTACAGCCTTGGAAATGGCTAGTGTGTATCTGGTTCACATTCAGAAAGGACAAAGAGCAGTCAATAGCCCATATTAAAGCATTGGGCCTTCTGCTTTGACTCTTCTTTTGTATGCTAAGAGGTGGTGATTAGCAGAGTTCAAAGAAAACCATGATGAGGGTGAAATAAGTAGTTTTGGAAGACACCTTTTATGTATCTAAAATGGAGGAAGAAGGTGATTTATTGTGTGTTTTGTAGTTTCTGACAGTTGTCACAAATCTATTTCATCTTCTGAAAGTGTAAGAGCATCGTCTGTCAGGTGATATCCTGCAGCTCTTCCATATGCACTGTCATTTTTGGAGCAGCATGAGGTCTGGAAGTGGTTTTGTATGGTGTAATGCTCCGCCCTCTCTCAAGGCCATGACCGCTACTGTTGCTGTCAGAGGTGAGAGATACTGTGATGGCATTTTATTTTCCTTGATGCCTTGAGCAGTAGCCGCCCCATCTGTCCAGGCTGTTCTGCTTTTAGAAGCCAGCCTACAGATGACTAGTAATGACAAGAATCTGCCTGGAGCAACTTCAGACAAACTGGAAGTAGCCCACTTTTTCCATGACTTAGGGCATGTGTGAGGGAGGACTACTCTGGTTACTTACTTGTCAAAAAAAGGTATAACAGGTGGCAGCATCAAGTGTCCTTCATGAGGGTTGTGAATGACAAGACGGTGGTTTTCTTGCTGTCTGTCCATCACTGGACTGTTACTTTTAAGTGCTCAGTGAAAGGTAACTGAGAAAGCAAACCACTTTACATATGCTACCTAAAGAAATTAGACAGCAGGCTGCAAATTAAAAGATCGTTTTCTTTGGTTTTCTGGAATGTTCCTCAATAAACATTAAATGGAGAACAGGTCTGTCTGTCATGTCATCCCTCTTATTCCATTTTCGGAGGATCTGGAATAAGTATGTGTGTTCATACGACAGAAAAGTGCAGAGTTTAGGAATGGTACCATTCATGATCAAGTGGAATTGCAACACACTTCTGTTGAATGCCCCTAAAGGGAGTCTGAGACAGCATATTGAGAGTATGGGTTGTTAAATGCCCTATGATTAGGAACCTGACTTTGAGCCCAAGCACCAGTTGTTTATTTGCAACTGGTTCCCCAGGTGTTGACTGCCACAGACATGAGAGAAGAAAGACACAAGCTGATGAATCCAGGCCCACAAAGAAAGGGAACGGGGGGGGGGGGGGGGGGGGGGGGGGGTGCCAAATCACTGAGAAAGATCTTGTTTTAATTGATGGCAATACTTCTTTTGGTCCAGCATTATCATTATGTAAATGCAGTCTGGTTCATATTTCTGCCACTGATATAGGAATTTATTAATGAGAGTGATCAGCAGGAGACAGGACAGCAAAGGAGATTGGGAAGGTTTTGTCTGTAACTTGCCATTTCAAATCTAGTTCAGCTCAACAGTGACTAGTGGTTATTAATATCTGATATTTCTTGGTAGGCCCTGCATGAAATAAATTAGCAAATCTTTCATTCAGTTCTCTCTTGGAAAAACATGAACCATAACTGGCATTAATTAGATGCCTCATTGGCAGACTTGTAGGGAGAACAAAAACTGATAGACACTGTGTTCTCATTTCCCCCTGAGTTATCCACACATTCAGAGATAGGGTCCTTGCAGGTCAGATTGGGTGTATAATGGTGATCTGAGCAGTAGACTGGAAGAGGTTATTCTTATATAGGTTGAAGTGAGATTTTGATATCCTGTGCTCCAGGGAGACTAGCATTGCTTGTAATACACCAAAGGTTTTGTTTGGCTAGAGAGCTGGCAAGACAACGCCATGCAGCCGCCTACTACTGGTGCCAACTCTCTGGCAGTCTGAACTGTTATTCCAAGAGTAAGTATGTAGATGGTGAGCATCTGTTCCTTCTGTAGGAACACAGCTGGCTCACAGTTTCAGCCAGACCAAAGGACCACTGAATATTTTTTCCATGAATGACAGTTACACAGTTTCCAAAGGAGATGAGGATTTCCTATCAGGGAACATGAGTACAGACTCAGAGGCTGATAAGAATGTTGCTGGGTTTTGGTTCTTGAAATGATTACTGGATGAAGCATGGGAGAGTTCTTCACCTTATAACCAAAAGGGTGGAAGTTTGGAATTAGCTACCAGCAAGTGAAGACTACCTTTTTTTCAGTTACAGACATGTTACTCCTTCTACTCCAGCGTGGTGGTTTTCTTGTTTCTTTAGCACCTTTTTAGTGCAATTGTAAGATCCCTTGGAAAGCGTCCCACTTACACACCTTTTCCCTAGGATATGAGTCCCTGGGGAAGGCTTCCTGTAGACTGTTTGCTTAGACACCTGTGCACTGTAATGTATGTCTAGTTGAAATTGCATTAATGGTATGATTCCATTACAGGCAAGCAAGATGCTTGCTGCAAGAACACTCCCAGCGGGCCTTGAATCAGCTGCAATAGATAATTTATAAAGTGCTGTGGATCTGCTCAGATCTCCAGTGTTAAGTACAGGAGACACAGGGCTATTCATTATTAACATGACATTATGCTTTTTGCTCAGCAAAAAGTGTGGGTCTGGGATGAGCAAAGCTCTGTGAAAGGTGAGATTTGGGACTGTCAGTTTGACTGAGCTATTCCTCAGACACTGTTTCTTAGTCTGTGCCAGCTTTTGAAACCTCTTTGAAAGATAAAGTTCACATCTCTGTTTTGTCATAGTATTCCAATGGTTTGTCAGTTCTCTTTAGATCTTCTTGCTTTGTGTTATAACTTTTGTGAAAAGACTGGAGATGAAAAGAACTAACAGCTGCTTTGAGGTAGGCCTGTTGTAAAGCAGCAAATCAGGCTGCTCTAGGCCCAGTTTTCAGTTATTGCAAACCTGAGTTTCTCTCCTCACTTCCACATTTCTGCATGTATTTCCTAGTCTGCATCTTCAAGAAGCTTTTGCTGTCTCAAACATAGGCTACCACTGTTCTGACAGCAAGAAAAGAGGAAGGTATTTTTGGTATGATAGGAGGGTAGTGAAAGGGTGTTTTTCTTAGAACTGGCTATCCAGACTATAGTCCCACAGCATCAAAGGGCCCAGGTGAGAGGAAAGGGAGAAAGAAGAGTTGAAAGAAAGAGGGTCTCTTTCTGAATCTTCACCTCCTTTTTCCTCTTGCTGCCATTGTCTCTCGCCAGAGCCTACTGTCATACCTGCCTGGAAAACGCTGTTCTCTTTGGCAGCTCCCCTCTCTGAAGCAAAACCCCAGCGTCTGCCTTTGGGGGAAATTCAAAAACACAGACACAGGCAGCACTTACTAAAGGATCAAAGAGAATGAAAGGAAGAGATATACAAGGAAAAACTAGAGGTAATTTAGCCTTCCCTGAGTCTTGCATCCTCTCCCCAGAACTCTGCAAGTGTACCTGTTCCCCTGCATTTTCTGTTATTATTTGTGCTAGTGTCCTCTTCTCTTGCAAGAGAGCACTGGCAGGAGCTCCTGCTCTCAGCTCTTCCTCATGTGAGTGCATTTTGCTGAAGTGTATAAAGGTACATGAGCAACCAGAGATGCTTTAATTTGGAAATTAAAGCAAAAATCTGGGAAAGATGAGGACTTCCTAGAAAAGCTTTGCATGTCTTTGTGAAGATGTTCCGGGTTAGTTATCCTCTTCTTGATAGACTGTAGGAAACATTATTACATGTTTTAATCTTCTAAAGAGAGAGAACATTCTTTGCAAAATTCTCATCCTCTTGACCTCTTTGTAATTAGCTCTATTAGCAAATCATTATCAATTGTTATTACAACAAAATTTGAAGTCAGAGGTGAAGAATCAGTATGACCTTCTTAGTCTTCATTCATCTGCCTCCACTTCAGTACACATGTGTACTCAGAGCTACCACCAATGATTTCAGTAATATTTCAATTTTAACTGTGCATTTGTGAGGAGAGAAGAGGATGTTCTTTTGGCTCTGAATCTTCCAAGTCTACGCAGAGCTTTGGATCTCTTGGCAGGAAGACGTGCATTTTTAAGGGGTCACACATTGAAATTGTCAGTAGAAAATCTGCCCTCTAAAACAAGAAATTAAAAAAAATTTGGGGTTTTTTAAAATTTTTTTTCTTTATAAATAGAAAGAAAGTACAGGCTTCAGAGCTTGAGAACTGAGATCAGACACACACCAGGAAGCATGGCCTTTTCAGTTATTTATTGGGTTGCATTTCTCATTCGTAGTGCTTGATGGTTGATCTTTATGAACTCCTTCCTCTCCTCCCACTGTCTTTCTTCATCTGCCCTTTATACAGCTTGAATACTTGGGGGAACAGCTGGATTAACATCTCTAGAGACTCGCAGGGAGAAATGAACATGTGCATTTGATGGCTCCAGCAGCTGAATCTGATGCAAACTCCACTGAAAGTCATGGAAGGAAAGAAAGAATCAAAGTAGGTACATAGGAACTGCAGTTGAGCACAGCGCATACAAAGTCTATCAAGACATACAGCTGCACCTACAGAAACCTATCTGGTGGCCCCTGACTGCCTAGAGAGATCACTAGGGAATGTGGCTCTATTATATTGTCTGTCTAATGCTGTATGCTGCTCAGCTGGCCAGCTGTCTGCTTATAATTTTGGATTTTTTTTCTTTTAAGTAATTGGTGGCTTTTGACCTTCTGCTTTGGTTCTTCACATAATCTATCAACACCAGTGGACTGAGCAATGGAAAATCTCTAAGGAGATCAATGTGGCCCTCCCTTACCACCTGTCCTTGAGAAAAGTCCAGATGGGCTGCTATCAGCACAAACGTTCAGAGGCACTTTCTCTCCTCCTGCTGAATTGGTCTTGTTTCCTCTCTCTCCTTCAGGTGTGAACATGAACCAACAGTGAGGGAAACAAAGACAATAAGCTTGACTGTGGGTCTGCCTGCAACCCAGAACCCCACCCTGGGAAAAAGTCTAACAGCAAAACTCTCTTCAATGAGACCAAAAGTTGTAACTTTCAATGGTTCAATTTGAAAAATGTAATCTAAATGCCTTTCTTTGAGTTTTTTTATGAAGCAGGCTTGTCCCAGTGGCTCCAAGTTGCCGTCACTTTCCTTTCAGGCTTGCTGCCACACAGCTGGGATCCTAGCCGTCCTGCTTGCCCTGGCTTAAACAGGGCTTCTTGGCTTCCAGGCTTCCTGCCAGGAAAATCTGTAGTATCCCAGCTGGAGATAGGTTTGCCAGGCTCTCAATTCTACCCACGGATCAGGTACACAAGAGAACCTATGAGGAAATGGGCAGATTTCTGCCAGAAAATTCAATTAAGCAAGTACATTCCCATGAAATAGTTTGATTCTGTTAAACTGGCATTTTTCAAATGGAAAACTGTTCTATCCAAAAGCTTACATCCAGCTTTGCTCATTAGTGCATCCATCCATGAACAAAAGGTAGGTTGTGCTGGAGAGCAATAATTGAAATTCTTAAATCCCTTCCATCAAGAGCAGAACAGAGTAACACTTCAGTGTCTGATTCCATTTTACCACTTTAATTTTTTTCTGCAGATATTAAATCTTACAAGACCCTTATTAAATAGGAATTACTGTTCCCATTAACAGGTAGAGACAGGGCAGGGAATAACTTAGTGTTATACCAAGTCAGTAGAAACTCTTCAAAAGCATCCATTTCTGACTGAGCTTTCTGCATCAACTATGCCAGTTTATAGGCGCTCTTGCGAAAGCTAAAAGGATCAGTATTGTACAATGTTTGTGTTACAGGATACAGATCAGGTTCAATTACAACACTTTTAGAACAAAGTTGTGCCCTAATTTTAAGCTCAAAATAGCAGCATAAAAAGACCACAAGGTAGCAGACAGCCCTACAAAACCATATTTACACCAACAATTTGAGCTGCGTGCCAATCATTCTGCAGACCAGCTACAAAAACTACTAGGATGTAGCTTGTGAGATTCTCAGCACCATACATATTGGGCAGAAGTACCTGTAGGTCTGTGCTGCACAGACAGTGATGAACACTCACAATTTAACTATTGCTTTCCACTTGCAGCCTGCTTTTCTATGGCAAAAAAAGAAAAAAAAAGTATATATAATTTGTTCTGATACCATTTGAATCAATTTCAGTGAAACTTCTCAGAAGCACCAGTATCAGAAATTGTTAAGCAACTATGGATTTTTTTTTTTTTTAAGTGGAACAGTTAGGAAGAGGTAAGTGTCCTTTCAAGGAGAATGGCAGTATTAATTCACCTGCTATTAAACATCAGAGAATCCATATGAAGTGAGAGAGGCAAAGAAATAAAAAGCCTTAATTAAAACTCTAACTGTGGGACAAGCTTCAACTGTATTTTGAACCTTAGACATCGAAGCAAATCAACTCCAAGTCACCACAGCTAGCCAAGCTTCTTCATTTCTAGTGCCTGTGAGGAAGCCTTCAGCAAGCTGAAAGTGCTGGCATGAAATAGTGGATATGAATATTCTGAAAATCACAGGAGCTTTTATTAATAACAAGTATCTCTAGAACAAGAGTCCTTTTCCTTTAAAGGTCCTTCAGGAAGATGTGTCATGGCAGTAGGATGTTTGGAGTTTTTTGACAGTGGTATTCAGAAGCAGTCTTGCCTCATCCCCTTTACTGAGGGCTGAAATTGTTTGTCACACACTTTCCATGTGAATCACATTTCCGCACTGACTCTCCTGCCTGGTTTTCTCAATTGCCTCTGTCATTGTTTTCTGCCTTTACACCCTCCAGTGGAACTGGATTACATAATCTCTTGTGATGGGTACAGGGCAAGAATTTGAATAGGAAACAGGAAAGACTGTACGTGTAGCTCCAGCTGACACCCACTCAGCACTTCTTCTATCACTGGCTGTTTTAAGTGTTTCTCGTTGGTAAACCACTGCTTTACAGACTACAGCTTTGAGAGATTTCTTAACCCATTCTCCCATTTCATCCTGATTCGTGGAAACTTGCACCTAAAGTGGATGCAAGACATGGGAGGAAGGGTTTATGAAAAGGCCCTCAAAGTAAATTGCATGTGTGTAATGAAACTGGTTTTATTCTTCTACGCAGATTTTGTGCTGCACCAGTTAACAGTGACATATTGATTCCTCACTGGTGCAGAGAACCGAGAGACTTTGGTGTTAAAACCATCAAGATCCAACCATGTCAAAGATATAATTTAACAGGCACGAAGGTAAAGGCAAATTCTTAGCTGGAATTGCAAGCAGAGATGAAGAGTGGGACAACTTCATTATTTAACACTTGTGATTTTTATATTGATGAAAGCTGCCTCCATTCTTACTTAGTATCATTTTACAGTCACTTTGCAACTGATGTAAATGACTGCTGACAACTGATAGTTACACCAGCCATCCAAGTATGCAGCTAGTGTGCAGACAAGTAACAAAGGATTCCCTTCATTTTCTCATATCTGGAGGAAAGTAGAAAAAGGACAGAGACAGTTGAGCTGCAAAAAATCAGCCCACTGTACATTCAGTATTGTTCTTTGAGGATAAAAATGAAAATGGGTTTTGGTTAGCATGACGTTGATTATTTATAATTGAGATGTATTGTCTGGTTACAAACACACTGCTAGAAATCAAGACTTCTACAGAGAACGATAACCTTCCTTCCCAGTTGTCATGCTGAAAGCTGGACAGAAATGTTTTGCCGCTTTTTTTTGCTTTTTCCTTTTCCTGCTTACCTTCTAGGGGACTTGCTTTATAAACAATAATAATATAATAGGGCTGTGAGGCCTTCTACACACAGAGATTGGTCCCAGTGAAGACTACCTCTTCCATATGGCAGCATATGTTTCTGTGCATTTCCTGATAGAGCAGCCATCTCCCTGTGGCATTTAAGCACGGTATAATTAGCTGTGTACAGAAGTAGAGTGTTGATAACGTTTTGCTGGAAGAGTGCCATCAGCATGACTGTTCTTGGTATTGGTTGCCGTAAGTAACACTGTCTTTAGAGAACAGTAATTGGAAATCTGTGGGTTGCTCTTGCACACCCTGAGCTCTTTCATGATTTTATCAGATTTTATCATTAGTGATGCCTAGGAAGCAGTCCTTTGAGTTTTGAATGTTTAACAGGAGAGAGGTTCTGGCCTGTTTGTTTAGCTATGTATCTTCTTGATTGCAGTTTCACAGGATTAAGACCAACTGCAGATTGGCATCACAACTGGGCTACTCCCTGTTCTGACATACTTGCTCCCTGTTTTCTCCCAGCTTCTGTTGTCAGTACAAAAGATGAAAAAAAAAAAAAGGTGAAAAAACATCCAGGAATATTTCTCTCTAAAAATCTCAGTTCCTTTCAGGGTCTTCTCCCTGCTTTCCCTGTGATCAAATCTTCCTGTCTTTTTGCCATTCCATGCAGACAGAATCCAGAGATTACAGAATCCAGAGGACCATGTAAGAACTACCCAAGTGATATATGAAAGTAAGATATACATATGTGAAAATAAGTTTGTCTCAGAGAGTACCCAATAGCAGAGATTCAGAGAAGAATGCAGAAAATGTAGGGTCATCACTGATGAGTAGGGCAGGGCAAGTTCCATCTTCCTGTAGGCAATTAAAGACTGGTTTATAGAATTATAACTTCTTTATCCATTTTACACTGTTTACAGTAACCTTGCATGTCCCATTATCCCTGCAAGCATCCCGTAATCTTCTGAGTACTTTTAATGCATTGACTTCTGTGATAATTGTAGAAGTGAATCCCTATAGTTAATAATATGATGGTAAAAAATATTTTCTATCATAAATGTACTGCTTTTGGCTTCCTCTTCTCCATTTGTAAAATTTCCTTCTGTGCTTACACATTGCTCAGTTTTCAGCAAAGCTGCTGAAGCATGTCTATAACATCTGTGGGGAAAGAGGCGAAGAGTCAGTCCTGAGTTCTGAAGCCATAGTTCTATGCAACACAGAACACTCTCTGAAGGCTTCCCTGTTTATTGCTCACTAATAACATGGAGTGATGTGGCTATGTTCCTCCTGAACCCAAGCTAATTCACAGCTTTCATGCCTCGGCATGATGCACTCTAGCTCTTTCAGCTCCAAGAACATCATGCAAGGTGTGGGCTTGGCATTACAATCTCCACAATAAATTTATATCCTGCTGGTGGCTGCTCTGTGGCTGTGACAGATGGCCAAACACAGCACCAGTTCCTCTAGCTGAATATTCTTTAGCAACAGAAGTAATATCAGTGTTTCTATTCTGCAGACGGTAGGGCCATATGATCTTACACAGTGCCATAGCAGCACCCTGGACATTCTTGTGTACTGCACTGTCATTGAATAATGCAAATGGATTTTCAGAAGTAACAAAAGGACCCAAAACTTTAGACTGGGAAAGGAGTTCTCTATATTTCCCTGCCCTCTCTGAAAATATGTCAGGGTCTCCAGAGGAAAGTTGAAGTCTCAAACTGACTCAGCTCAGAAGGACTGATGAGGTTCGAGAAAGGAAGGTTGAGTCCTTGAGAACTATGTAAAATTTATGCAAAATCTGCATCACTGTGCTGATTAATACAGATTTTAGAGCAGAGTCCTCAAATGTGTTTTGGTGAGGTACTAGTGGCAAATACAAAAGCAGTTCTTACTTCTGCACTTGTATTGGAAGGGGGTTTTTTTGTGTTTAATAGGTGTTTTTCTGCCAGTTTAAAAGAACCTGTGTATAACACCAGAGCTTGAGACCCCAGATAGTCTAGACTATGTATGGAAAAAAGGAGTGGCAGGAAGCATATGCCTACTTCTGTGTATTTATATGGAGTCTAATCCTTTGGGCAGCATTTATTTTGCCACTTTGTTAGTTTTGAATTTGGAGAAGACAGCAGGTCAAATGAACACAGTATTTCAATTTGTTCTCTGTTTCTTAACACCTTTTGACTGGATCAGCACCCAGGAAAAGCAATCCTTATCAAATATTTTGTCCACAGATGCAGAGAAATTTGACCTGACCTTTTGTGATTTTGCAGTATTAATAATGGTTTATTCTTTGCTGTGTGTGCAAATCTGAGTTTGGCTGCCTTTATGTTCTACGTGGTAGGTACATTTGCTGGTGTTGTGTGTTAATGCTAGAGTTTGTGTAATTTTTTTCACTTTATTCCCCAGTCCTCTTGTAATTCTAGAAGCTGAGCAAATTAGCTTTTGGAGAAAGTATGACTGCAACCTCAGTAAAAACAGAACAGAAAAAAAAAAAGGTTGAATTGTATAACATACTTCTTTTTCTCTGAGGTTGTCAGTTCCTCAAAAAACCCCAGAGGTGCATAAAATTCTGCTTTCTGCCACAAAATCACTGAAGAGATGCCTGCAAATTGTAAAGCCATAATAGAAAAAACAATGTTTTGGGGTTTTCTGCTGGGACATTGACTGGAAAGCTCAGGAAAAGCAAGGTCAAGTCCTCCATGTGTCCTGTGTCTGTGAAGCAGGAATGCTGGCTTATTTGAAGCAATTGGAAAAGCAGTCTGTACCCCAGCTCTCACCCTTGCCTGTGTTAGTCTGAACTACTGGTGATGCATAGTCATGAGTGCCTAGCCACTTTTATATTCTCTTCCCCACAAAATCTTACACCAGAGTGCAGGGCTCCGTCTGAGGTAAGTTTCTTGGTCACAATTTGGCAGTCACAGAGGTACAAAGAGATTTCCGGCTTTTCTGACCTGCAATCTTGACAGGAAATACAGTGGAGGGAAAGATAAAAACAAGAAGGGAGCAAATGAGGTTTTCTCAAGCCAGGGCTTCTCTGCCTTGAATTGGTGCAGATAGAAGAATGGGAGGAAGCAGCCTTTGAGGGCTTCTATTAATAACCTTGTTTATGTGATCTTAAGGCATTGTTAGAGGAATTTCTGCAGACTGCAAGTTTCTTCTCTTGTTGCTTGGGATTTACCCACCTCAATTTTTTATTTTACTCCAAATACAGGATTTTTAGAGAACACTTTTTTGGAAGAGACTGCCTGTATCACTCCTTTGGTGTCCTCTAAATAGGCATGAAAATCCTCACTTTGCCTCACACTTAGACCTAAATGAGCCTCCCTTGTCAGCCATGGTTCCAGTCAAGAAGATTCCCTCCTTTCCACCGAGAGCAAAGAATGCTGGCTTGTAATTGCAGTAGCCTTTCCTTGCCAATTCTTCCCTCACCTGTGCTATTGGCAGCTAGCATTTCCTTTAAGCTCTCCTTATTTTCTCCCACCATAGCAAATATTCAGAAAGGAATTGAGGTTGTTTGTTCCACATCCTCACTAATTACCATTGTTTGAAGCAGTAGTGGACAAAGGCTTAGAAAGTTAAAAAAAGAACATTCAACAGTAATCTTTAGCAGCACAGTAGAGCTGGAGAGTGTGCTTTTAGGTAGTGATGCATACTGTTTATTGGGATATAAGTATTGTAAAGTAATAAGTCTGAGCCCTCTCAAAACTAGGCATCTGTGATAAATTATCCTGATATCCCTTTATTTTCCTTTTTCTGCATTTTCCCCTTCTCAGGACAGTGCTAGCTTCTGATATTTTCTGCTGATGATTACTCTATGTGCAGAAAATCTTTCACTAACACAAGGGGATGTTCTAAGCAAGTAACGGTGTCTCCTGATCACAATTTCTGAGAAGCCTGTGAGTGTCCTTTATATCTGCTGCTATCAGTACAATCTTTCCACCACAAAACAAAAGGAGTTTTAACCCTTCCCAGTGAGAGCCTGGGGGGATGCAGAAGTGCAGAGCAGTTCTTGAAACTGAGCATCTGAGCTTGGTAATAGGACTGCAATGTTCAAGCCACTGCTGAAGAACTTTGAACACAGCTGAACCAGATGGAAAAGACGTTTCTTTTGGTACTGTTAGGATGGGAGAGCTTTTCAGAGTTTAGGTTTGTTTGGTTTTTCTTAATCTTTGCTTTTTATTTTATAGAGATACTTTCTGTATTAAATTAAATGAGCAACTGCATTAATTTAGGCATACAACTTCCAGTAGCAGTCCCATAGTCTCAGGAGTTTCTCTCTGCATTAACATATCTAAGTTTAAAGCTAGGCCATCTCAGGAACTTATAGAACAATGTACTGTATAATTTAACAGAGAAGAGAAATGGCACAAAAGAAATAACTACGGTATGTGACAGAAGGGAAGAAAAGCATATCAAGAAAAACCTTTAAAATATTACCTTTTCCTCAAAGTCTACCAGAAGAAAAACCCTACAATATACTCATAGCCCACCAACACCAAACTATGTAAATTTGTGCCACTTTGAGGTCTACTGGAAGCAGCTTCTCTTCAGTTTTGAAAAATTCAGAAATCCAAAGGCTGATCCAGCTGTCTGAGAACTGAGACAGGAGTATGCTTATAAGGACAAATATGTTGTAGAAAGTACATCTGTGTTGTCTGGTGGTCGGGCTTGTAAACCTGTGGTTTGGTATAGTGTAGACAGCACAATGGCTGTCTACTCTTTTATATGGGTCTGAATCATGGGTCATTTACCTCCACCACCTGTGTCTCCTAGAACACTTCCATCAGCGCTGTCTCTGTACAGTCCTAAATATCCACTGGTCAGATTATGTGAATAACATGTCTGTTCTAGAACAAGCAGCAGTCACAAGTATTGAGGCCATGTTGCTGAGAACACAGTTGCGCTGGGCAGGGCCCATCCCAAGGATGAAGGACCACCGCCTCCCTAAGATCCTGCTTTATGGTGAACTTGCCCCCGGCTGCCACAAGAGAGGAGCCCCGAAGAGGAGATACAAGGACTCCCTGAAACAACATCTCAGCCTTGGCCATATTGATCTTCATCACTGGTCTACTCTGGCCTCCAATCGGGAGGTCTGGAAACACATCATCTATAACGCTGCTGATGCTTTTGAGAACGCACGCAGGGTCACTCCTGAGGAGAAAAGACAGCGCAGAAAGAACCGTGTCTTGCCAATATCACCTAAGGAGTCTTTCTGCTGTGCCTTCTGCAACCGAACTTGTCTATCACACATTGGCTGTTTTAGCCACCAGCGTGCTTGTAGCAAACGTGGGTAGAGCCCTTCCCAAATCTTCATTTGCGAAGCCTAGCCATGAGTGAGTTGGGGGCTGTAGTGTGAAAGGTGAAGTCCATGCAATGGGAACTGAAGCCAGACCTCCAAAGGTAAAATCATCTGGTAAAGCAATTTTTTTTCACCAGTTGCCTCCAGCTGCAGGCAATACGAAAGATTTTCAAAGGAAAAGAAATATGTTTGAGTACTGCCCTTGACTCAGTACAGTAGGTGGGTGGCAGATATCTCATGAATTCTTCCACGGTGATATTTAAGATTATTTTAGAGTGCACCTGTAAAGATCTGGGATATCAGAAGTCCCAGATGTGTCCTCCTGTGCGCCTCCTAGGAATCTCCCACATCCTAAAGGAATTGGTTGTCTGAAAAATTTACAAAAGACACTGTTCTGTACAGCCTCTGTAGTCCTCAGCCATAGCAACTCTTCTGCTCCCATCCTCTGTGCCTTGCCCATTGGGAACCTATAGGAAAATCCTGCCTTCCCCCTTCTAGTAATGAGTAAGTGCTGGAGGCACTTTCCTGTATGTATTGACTCTATGTCCTTTGAAGCTGAAGTTCCCACAGTGTGTAAAGGCTATATCCCTCCCTTTGATGCCAAATGAAGGCGAGGGTCACTGTATTTGACCTCAGCAACTCAAGGTTTTAAAAGGAACAAAAAAGAGTCAGTAACCACTAGAAGTAGCCCGTGAGGTTTGATCTTGTGTAATATAATACTCCATGACTAGAGCTTCCACTGTTACCACAGCAAAGAGAGTGTGACATACAACATGGGCAATCAGTTCTTCACAGCAGAGAGTTGGGGCAAGCATATCTGTAGAGAAACTCAGTGATAAATATCTCCTCTTATCCCATCTGTAAATCCCTTCAGTGTGATGAAATTGTCACTACTGGTCTAGTAACAGAATATTTAAAGCCATCTGGCAAAATTAAAATAAGTGAGATTTTCTCCTTCGTGTGCAAAGAAAATGCCTGTGCACCAAACTCTGTGGTGTTTCCAAACTGTTTTACGTGGGAGAGGCCTGTAAAGGGCTCCCTTCTCCAGCTACAGGTCTAATAACTAGCAGTGCTGACTGTCATTTCTTGAAGCAATCATTCTCATCTGGGTGATGATGCTTCCCTGGACTGTGGCATTATGCCATCTCATTTTCCATAAGCCAGCCTGCAAACACAAAGAGTCTAGATTGCTGGCCAAGTGTTGAACAAGGAGAAAATCAGCAGGTCTAATGTTGAAATTATTGATATTATTTCAAATTGGTCTAGTAAATACAGTGAAATTAGCCCTGTCATCTCAGTCAGAGCAATCGAAAGAGTCATTAAAACTTAATAAAGTTGAGTGATTCATCTTTTGCTGTAATATTTTCAATCCTACTTAAGATTTAAGTTCCTTGAGAGTGTAAAGTCTAGGCAGAAGTAAGAACAAGAGTTAGGTCTGAAATCAGTGATTACCTGATACCTACTGTCTCCTAAGCTTTGTACCTTTCATTCCAACTGCTACTACTTTGCAGTACTGAGATTTTCAAGCTCATTGTTGGCGAACATGTTCAAGCAGTTGCAAAACCCAGATGGATGCTTGGCCTATATAGTCTAGGATGTCACCTCCAACCAACCCCCATCAAACCATACATCCTTCTACCCTGCTGGTGGCAAACGTCCAAAATCCAGTACATCTGGGGAACATGGCAGTGCTGTCACACACACAGTGGTGCAAGGCACAATGCTACCCAGAGCCATGCAGATGTGGAAGCTAGCCAAGTGCCACCTACAGTGTAGACTAATGCAGATCTTCTCATTTATTCTGTCTGACAGGTGTTTTCTCCCAAACATTGATTAAAACTTGGAACATCTCTCTGCCCAGAAGAGGATATAGCTGTACACCTCAACTCTCTGGTACAGCAGATGGTAACAGCGACTGTTGTGGTGTGTTCAATGGTTAGATGTTTCCAGAGCCTCAGGTTGCTGCTTTGCTTGGCTGAATTCCTTTTCATGTATGTTTACTTTTGAAAGACATTTATTTAGAAAGGAGAAAATATGGCACAGATAACTGTGTTCACCAGAAGAAAGGAGTGAAAGGCAGGTCCTTATTTCTGTCAATAATAAAAAGACTCAGCAGGTTAGCTATTATATCTGTGTATTAAATAAAAACATTCACTCTGAGCAGAGTGTGCACAGTTACCTCAGTTCAGCTGATGTACACTCATTAAGCTGTAGTAACTAATTTACTTGCAATTGTTTCTCCAAGTCCTAAATCAGAGGCTTGCAAACTGTGTTAATGCCATACTTTTCTTTCCCTGGCATAGAAGGAAGGGCCAAGACACCAATTTATCAGAGGCAGGAATAACAGTCTTGGCTAAAGCCTAGCGGTTAAACAGTACACCTTAGACCCCAGCTAGGCATTTCAGCTTTTTCTCAACTCAAGCAATAATTGAGGTCATAAGAAATTTTGGTCATGGAGTCAAAATATACTTTCCAAGTTTTTCTCCACCAGATGGAATCCTATACACTTTCTTTGTGCTCAAGCTGAAATCATATTTGTTATGAGAATCTGTAATATGAACTTTTTAACAGTGTAATCTTCACTGTGTTTACCAAGCAGTGGGATCAGGCATCTTGATAAAGGCCAGCCAACTTATCTTACTCCACAGCACCTCAGAGCAGGCAAGAGACAGCTATATGCCCAGATCCTGGAGTATGAAATCAGCATTGCGGTAATGAGTCCAGTAATTTTGATAATACTTGTAACACACAAGGGCTAAGAAGTGACTGAAGAGCACGTGGAGTGCCTTGTTCAGACCCCATCTCAGCCGTTCTGCTGCCTGCTGTCACTGAGGCACCAGCCTAACTGGGTATGATTAACCACTTAAAGCTCTTTCTTCACACTGATGGGAAGTGATTCAGAACTGCATTTCTCCCCTCTGATTGAAGTGGAGAAAGTGTGTGGAGAAAATAGGCACCACCTTGTTTTATTTCCTGATAGTTCCACAAAATTTGAACTGCCTGTGAAAAATGTTCTACTAAGAATGAGAGAGGATTTGGCTGTAAGTCACTCTGGTAAAGTGCTTTAAATCCCTAAACTAGATGGTCAGATGCATCTGTCTTAACCACGGCAGATTCAAATATGAAGTGTCTTTCTTTGAAAGTTGTGCATCCATTCTGCCGTTCCATGATTATCTCATATTTGCAGTGTTGGACTGATAATGCAGGAACAACACCATTCTCTCACACAGGGAGCACTTGACCCTTAGGCTAGAGAATTTGCTTTTCACCAGGGAGATGGCATCTTTACGGGTAGGATGGAAAATCCCTTTCTGAGAAAAACTGGTGCCTGAAATTTCAGACCTTTGTGTTAAGACAGAACTAAAATACATCCATTTAGTTCATACAGGAAATTAGGCAGCACTGAATTGCAGTTATCTAGCTTTCCAGTGATGAGTTATGTTTGGCTTTGGAATATACTGCGTTCAGTGAAAATGAAAGTCTGTTAAGCAGCCTCTGGACACACGAATTTCTGCATTTTCAGTGCCTAAGTATTCGGCATTTCCCACACGGGGATGCTGACATGGCATTACTTTCTGCAAATGTTCCCTGAAATGGCAGTCTGGGGACATTCAGCAAAAGGCTTAGTCTGGCTTATAAAACTGAGTGTGCCTGTGTTCTGATGCTTGAATCAGCAAGAGAAAGGTTAAGGTCCATTGTCCCCACACATTTATTTTATTTTTTTTTTTTTGCTTTGTATGGCATGTGACTCTGATAACTCAATGCAGAGTAAAAGCTTCCTAGAGCAGTTTTAGGGTTTGCTCTTCCTTTTCAAATGTAGAAAAAGACAGCAAAAAGCAGCTGAAGATGGTAGTCCAGGATTAAAACTTAGGATCAGCTTCTTGGTTCATATTCATTGAGGGGATTTGCTGGGTAGCTCGTACCCTTGTACCTTGATTTTCTCCATATGATGGCAGAACCACCTAGTAGCTCCCATAGTTGTGACTTTGATGCTGTCCCAGCACATTTTGCTTTCTTTTCTCTCACCAGGAGGCAGAACATTTTGTCAAATGGAGTTAGTTATTTTGGTTGTTTACCTCATTTGGGTGGTGAGTAAAAAATGCAGAGTTGGGAGATTCAGCAGGAACAGCAGACACTAAGCCCTTCCCTCCCTGATAACCACTATGGAAAGGAAATAATTTGACCCCATAGGTGAGTGACTACATTATGCAAAGTGCCTGGAAATTCTTTGCCAAGCAGTAGCATAAAGGTAGCACAGAAGCATTCCTGCTGTTCACTCAGAACTACCGCCCATGAGTTTGACTGGATTTTTTCAAGAATCAGAGATAGCTCTGTGTGATCCTTGAGAATTTACCCAGACAATTCCATAAGAACAGGGACAATTGTACTAGGAATTGCATGCCAAATATTTATGTTCCAGGAAGAGATGAGAAGAGAGAGTGCTTAGCAGTGTTCCCCACCCCTGCCTCTTCCTGTATCCTGAGCTTCCATATAGTGGTGTCTGTTTATTTGACACAATCCAGAGAATGTAAACAGTTAGTTTAAAATTAGATAGAAAACCTCTAGTGAAATGATGAAATAGAAATATCGTAGATGGCTGTGCTTATGATATATGTTCACTTAGTAAAAGAGGCACAGAGATGAATGCAGTGGCTTGTTTACCACTCACTAAGTGTATGTGAACAACTCGATGAAGTGACACAAGCATGATGTGCCACTTGCCAGCAATCTGCAGAGACTGCACACTCCAGCATGCCATGAAAGCATTTATATTCATATAAGGAGCATGTTTCACCCCGGATCATGTGGTCTAAAAAAGCTATATTTTTTTAGTGTTGTTGCTTGACCTCAGCCGAGGTCAGTTATCTGTGTCCAGCATGAGGCAGCCCCTGATCTCTTTCCACAGGTGCCTTCCTTGTAGCCTCCCACTGCCCCACTGCCAAAGTCTTGCCACCTGCACCCTGTACAAGTATACTGGATATTTTAGATCTCCAGCCACCTGAAATACCTTAATGGCTATACAGGCCCCAGGAAAAGTGACCTGTATTTGCTGGTTAAAAATTCCCTCCTGCCTCTAAGTCCTGTCTCATAGTAGTGCATGGAAAACAATGACTCCAGAGCTGAGAAGCTGGCTCTGGAACTGAGGTGAAGTCTTGGTCATGAGGTTTTTGTGTGGTTTTTTTCTCTATCCATTAACAATACCAGACCAACCCCCACTGCTTGCTAGGTGGTATTTTCATTATGTGGAGTCATAATTTTGAGTGAGGAGTGGCCTGAGCAGTGAACCTTTGGCAGAAAAAGCACAGGAAGCTGTGTGTGAGAGATGAGAAACCCAGTGAAGTAAAGTAGGGTGGAGACAAGAGGAATATGCCAGTATCATGAAGGGAATGATGACTGACAAACTTTTCCCAAGTTGCCTGGTAGGAAATGTGGTAGAATGAACACAGGTGTTTGGATCTACTGGGGGAGAAGACTAAAGACTTACTGGCATCTGAACGTTGGATCCCTAGTGGGTACATTTATCCTCTTACCCTTCTTAAATCCCACTTCCTTTTACCCTGTTTTCAACCCACCGCTCCAAGATTACATCCCTGTAACCACCACAATTTGTCATGCTGTATCATGCTCATTTCTTGGCTGGTGCTTCAACTGCAAGATCTTTGGTGTAAGCAGACATTGTTCTTAACCGTGTAATGCAGGGAAGGGTGGCACAGCCCACAACTTAAGACTTCTAGAGGATGCAATATTATAAGGAAGAGATGAATCCAAACTTCCCATCACTCTGCGTCCCCATACCCACTCTCTGGGATCTACCACACTGGTCCCTAAAACCTCATCATCTTCAACTGAAAATTTATGAAAAGAGCAATCCAAATGTAATTTCTAAATTGAATGCACATGGAAGATCAACAGTGGCAAGAGAAAGCAGCCTGCCAGGCTGTGACTGAGTAGATGATGAGGGAAGTGAACCTGACCCCTTTGGAACTCCCTTATGCTTTTCTCTCCACCCAAACCCCAAAAATGTAATGGCATGTCTGTGGCAAGGAAACAGTAAATTACTTTTTTTCCACCCTGAACTACAAGCTGCGGCAATCAGACCCCTGGGAATTCAGACTTCTTCTCCAACTCAGCTGGAAGGATTAATGCAGCAGACTTGAGGGGGTTCCGCTTCAAATCCCAGCTCCCTTG
The DNA here is from genome assembly GCF_003945725.1 of Corapipo altera. Taxonomy (NCBI): domain Eukaryota; kingdom Metazoa; phylum Chordata; class Aves; order Passeriformes; family Pipridae; genus Corapipo; species Corapipo altera. The sequence continues at coordinate 11,010,293 of NW_020884885.1, read as the reverse complement.
CCTCACTAATTACTTCCATGTGTATTTGTGCAAGGCTGCATGTTGTCTGGGGTCTGCAGGTGGCATAGTGACCTTTGGGCTATAGGTGGGCTTCCCCTGCTTCACCATATGTTACATGAATGAGCCAAGCAGCTAGAAGGCAATTGTAAGCATCCACAGCCGAGAAATCCCTCTCTGTACAGTGACTGATGGATTCTGTTTCTCTACCCTCACTTCTCCCTTTATGCTTTCTCCAGCTGTGAAAGAAGAAGGAATTTCTGGTCTTAGTTTATAATGTTTAATTAAAAAGAAAAACCTTCATGCAAAGATAGCTTGTTTCCACAGCTTTGATGTTGGTGCCTGTGGGAAATGGATGAGTTGGAAGAGCATTCTGGGTAACAAAATGTAAATGAGCAACTTCAAGTCTTCTTGTGAGTTTTTCAAACCTCAAAATCACGAGAGTCAGATCAATATATTTTCACAATGAATTCTGTTGGGCTGGTGCACCTGTGCTACTAATTGTACTGTTTTCTCCAGCTCTCTTAGGTGGCCTTTCTAGAAGTCTCCTCAGATATATTTTAGTTTGTTTTCAGTGAGGCAGTTGTGCTGTTGTGTGAGTGCTCTGTAAGGAGTGTTGTGTTTGCAGGGAAAAAGAAGCAACAACGGGTGCAAAAATTGCCTGTGAGTGCCCCTAGGGAGCACCCTGCCACTGGGGTAATGTCTAGCTTTTAGTGGTTCCTTACTTATGATGTGATTGGGTAGTGCAACAGAAATTCCTCTTTGGTGTTTGCTCTTTATCTTCTTGGGGGGCTTTGAGAGAAAAAAAAATAAGAAAAATTAAGAACATATTGAGTATTTTAGAGAATATGGAAAACCTGTCAAGTGCTTTTGGGGCAAAGGAAGTGGTTCAAATGAATGGCTCATCTCAGAAATTTGGAGCGCTGGCTACCGGTTCCAGTGGGATAATTCACATCCACCACACACGAATATGTATGTCATGCCTTTCAGGCAGCCTAGAATAGAAAATGTGATAACTTTTAATTTATGTTTTTCAGCACTTTTTTCAAATATATTCTGCTAAGATGTCTTGTCTAGCTTCACAGGATTTCTCTTTTCACAGTTTTGTTAAACTCACTTAAGGCATGTGTTATACACTGAAAACAGATGTATAAAGGCTGTATAAAGTGAATAGGTTCACTGCCTTTGACTCTTCTTGGAATTAATACTTGCCCCTGGCTTGTTTCCTTCCTGATGTTAGGTTGCCTCCAAGAAGGATAAAGCTGAACGAGAAGGACTGCTCACTGGGTCAGGAGCCCTCACTGGGCATTGCCAAGAGAGACGGCTCAAGTTCCCTGTCTAAATGTCCAGAAGTGCTGTCTGAATGATCACATGAAGGAAGTCTTTTGGGATGGGCTGTGCAAAGAATGACTGATTTTTTTCATCAGTGTTTTTGCAGCCCTGATGACTACCCAGATGCGTAGTCCTGACTTGAAATTCCTATGTGTGTCAGTGGTCCTTCAGTGTATCTCTGGAACATGTCCTCAATGTACTACACAAGAGCTGTCTTCAGGCAAGTGACCATCACTCCAGACCTAGTGGCAGTGTTTTTTGAGCCCTCTCATACCTGTACTGCCTCTGATACTCTTCTATCAGGCTTTCCCTGTGAATCACCTAAGAAAGTCTATTTAAGATGTGCTGCCTGACTTATGCTGCTCTCCATCTGTGCCCCAAAGCATAAGGGCATCTCTACTGGGGACTGCTGGGTACAGACACCTCACTGGTTTCTCTCTGTCTCCACATCCTGTATGCTAGCAGGGGTAGTGCCTGGTCACTCCTGGATAAGAGAAGATGGGGCATGGGAGATTTGTCTGAGTAGGTGTGAGGAGCGCCCAGCAATTTCTGAATCAATGTTTTGTGCACTGTGTTAGAGGAAGGTTTTCTAACAAATCTGGGTTGTCTGTGATGGCAGTAATAGGTGCAGTGTCTGTGTCTGTGCCAATCTGCCAGCAAAGACAGCTCCCTTCTCTTCATTATAGCTGGGCTCTTCCTTTGGACAAGTCAGGTGGAGAATCCCCCTTTGACGTGGGATTCCTTCTTGCTGGCATTCATCAGATGTAGCTGATCAGGGGGCCTCATAAATGGAAGAACTGACAACTTCCCTGTGGTATAAAAGAAAAATCTTCACAAATCTTCTGAAGTGATTCAGAGCGTTCCAGGCAAGGTTCTGTGGTTTCTGCTCTGGTGGCTTAAAGAAGTGCTTTAGGTAGTGGGGTTTATCCAGATTGCATGTGATGATACACTGAATCATAACTGTGGTACGAATCAAGGTCACGCAAGCTTTCCTCCTAGACTCCAACTAAGGCACTCTCCCACTTTCCTTAATGGCTTAGCAGTGGAGACAGTCAGAAAACTGGACCAAAAAGCACTGCAGAGGCACTGTAATGGTCCATTTGATGCAGGCCCAAATCATTGGTACTCTCTGTTCTGCAGGGTGTCAGGCTCCCCACTTCTGTTGCAGACCAGATGGGATCCTGATGATGCCCTGATTGTATTTGTGGGGAGGCTGAATTCGAGAGAACATATGCAGAGGACAGTGTCTGAGTAGATTAGGGCCGTTTCAATCCATTTGTTTTCAAATATACCATGTTTGGTTTGGGCCATGTGGGGTTTGTTTGATAAAGGAAAAACCATACTAATTGAATTCGCTGGGTCAATGGCAGTTCACCCGAGGGGGAGGGCAAGGACTCTGCTGGAGGGATCTGCCATTAAAGAGAAAACTGCAAGATCTTGGCTTTTCATCCTGGCAAAAGTCATGGGTCTTATGCCCTGGTGAGCCTCACGTAACAGTGGAAAGCTCAAGGCCTCAGAAATTCTCTGCATCATAAAGGCCTTTGCCTGATTCTAGAGGATAAAATGAGCTCAGGTTGTGCCTCAAAACTGCTAGTCCAATTTGTTGGTGATTAGGAAAGGACCAAAATATGGAAAGGAACAAAGCTAGCTGAAGAAAACTGCCTAAGCATTTCTGAGCCAGTCCCTTCCCCTTGCAAACCTTAACAAAAGGAGTCTGGTGAGCAGCAGCAGCTTCCCTTGCAGACTCCCTTAACACAAAGGCTCTGTTTCCCTGTGCTAGTTGTGGAGAGAGTGAGGTAGTGAATGGAAAAAATCAGGCAAATAGGGTAGAAAAAAAAGAATTTGTGTCTTTACCACAGACTGCAGATGGGATCACTATGACTAGAAGCAACAAGTGATGCAAATCATTATTAAAAAACCCCAATGAGAATAGCATCTTTAATTTATCTGCTGGAAATTGCCAAAGGCTATGTTCAAAGGCAAAATCTATAGCTCTGTGTGTGTGTTCTAGTAGGGAATATTCCATCTGCCCCAGTAACCTCTCTTAATAGTCCCTACTGGCTTCAGGGAAGGCTGGCAGTGTTCACTGAGCACAGCTCTAGTTTGATGTGATTGCCCTACAAATGGGAGACGAGTGGAGAAGCAACGGGGAGTCCCTAATTACTTCCACAGAATATAAATCCATGATGGTTTTGACAGCTTCTGGAGCTGAGGGCAGTATCACACTGCCTGGCACACCTCATGTCAGAGAACAGCTGGCTGTAGTCCCACCTCTATCAACAGCACCATCAATGCTCCAGGAGGAAAGGGCAAAGCAGGAACATGTGAATAGTGTGACATTTGATGGAGAAATTGCCCATTAGCTATAGCAGCTCTGACCTTATGGATCCTGAGGCTCTCACTCCCTGAATTGCAATGAATAGCTATGCCTTTCCTATTTGGCCTGTGATTTGCGCTCAGAACCTAATGCACCCATGAAAGGTGCCTTATGGCCTTACATGTGTTGAGAGGATGTCTTGTTATCATACAATCACACCAGAATGTGAAGATGTTGGTCAGCCATTCAGTGAGGACTCAGCCTCATTAAAGGGGTGGATAAAATTAATCTTCAGGACAAATCCTGGAAAATGGCGTGTCACAAGTCTGTAATCCTTTTCCTCCTCCACAATTGCCCTTTATAGTCATCCTGCTAAAGGAAGCAAGCTTTAATGAACATGCCTGATTGATGAGGAAACCCATTGTGAACAGAAAAACAACATTTCCTCCTCCAGCTTCGGGAGCTGTTACGTCTTTCAGGTAGACTGACATATTCCAGAGAAAATATACAGGTAGGAATAAATTACTTTGCTGGGGTTTTATCTTGGGTTCAAGAAATATGTTATGACTAAGCATTTGTATCACCTAGTGGTGTCTGCAAGGCATTGTTGAGGCAGAACTGCAATATCATTGAATCATAGAATGGTTTGGGTTGGAAAGGATCTTGAAGATCATCTTGTTCCAACCCCACTGCCACAGGCAGAGATGCCACCCACTAGATCAGGTTGCTCAAAGCCCCATTCCACCTGGCCTTGAACATATATTTGCTTCAATATATGCAGCAAATGTTGCTGTAGGTAATGGCCCAGTAGCTGTCATAAAATTGTTTAAGCTGGAATAGAACTTTAAATCATCAATTCCAACCAAGACAGTGGAAACTGGGTGGAACCTGCTGTTTGGAAGGTACTTCAGTGCGGTCTCTAGGAGCAGCAGCTGTTTCCAGGTGATAGGATTAGTGACTGCTGGAATCCAAGATCAGGGTGCTACAGGAAGAGAGTCTTGCTATTGTTCTTAGAAAATTATTTTAGTGATATGTAGTCTCCAGATAGAAAGAGGAATGCTCATGTCATCCATGTATGTAACTGTTTTGTTGCCTTTTTTCCTGTAATAAAGATTGTTGCTAAATTCACTGACCAAAATTAAGCTAAACTACTGAATCCATGCATCTTTTGGAATATGTGTATAAATCTCATTCTGAATCACACAGTTTGGATGCATCTCTGATGTAGTGGAGCTATGTAACTCTTTACTGAAATGTAGCTTCCTTTGAAGAAAAGCAGTGTTAAGTGACACTGGCAGGAAGTAAAGAGGATAATATTTCACTGAAGGAAAATTGCAGGAAGTCAGTAGAATGTCTGTTATCTTAGCTGGAGCTGGCATTTGGCCTGGTTACTAAAGATAACACCTTTTTTTTTCCCTCCAAGACTTGTCACTTGCTGCTTTATGACCATGTATCTTGATTTACATCTCAGAACATCTCCAGCTGCAGAGCATCACCAGTGCCTGGGGGTGATTCCAGGCTTCTCCATGGCATAGACAAAGGTGAATTTTTCAGCCCTCAAGATGAGGGACTGGTATGAGCCTGCTGTTTCCACAGGCAAGAGAAGAGTAGCAGGAAGGGGTACAACTGTAATTGCAGGCACTGAGGAAATGGGACTGCTACAACTACTGCTGCCAGACACCTGAGAGAGATCAGGTAAGTGAATGGTGCATCTGTTGTGAATAACCCTTATTCTGTCTGAGTAGCCACAACTACAGCCAGCCTGCCTTTCCAGAGCTTTTGCAGAGACTAAGCAGGCATCACCATGTCCCTGAGCATGCTGCTATCTTAGGAAACGCTCTGTTTTCTCATTCTCATGACTGGTATCACACTGAAGTTGTGAATTCTCATCTGACATAAAAGAAGAAAATCACATCTGACTCGTAGTAATTTTTGATATCTGGATTATTTTTCCAAGGCCCAAGTCAGTGCTAGAAGCTCCTTAATTTCCAGGACCTAATGGGACTGCTCTCCCCAAAAGATAAGTGCAAAATGTGCACAGTGATTGTTTGGATGTTTCTGATCATTGTTATCAAGAATAGAAAATAGTTAATTTTATAAATTGTTGATTATGGTATATTTTGTGAAGGCACACTACCTGCCATACTGAGCACTAAGGAAATACCACTCTTGCTTTATAAATAGTTGATGGGGTTACCAGGGAAAGTTACTTGTCAAGGGACATGCATTTACTCTATAGCTTGGAAAGTAAAAAGGTTATATCTCCAACTGATATCCCTGTAAATCAACATATGACTAGGTCCCTGTTGACTCTGACAGGCTGTGATATGAGCTTACAACTTCTCTGGGTGGCTGAGGGAAGTTGCCTCATTTCTACCACAAAGATCTCTTGTGACCTTGACAGCAAGTCATCTTGGATGACTGATAACAAAGAGTTTAGAACTGGATGTTTTGCTGTTTTGGTATTTTTGTTCACACTCCTCTTCTGAACTCTTTTCCTAGTTTCCTTGAACTTCTCTCTCTCTCTGTTGCCAAAATGTCATGTACGCATCTGGGAGACTTTCCAACTTCCAATTGCAGAAGTGGGTCACTCCTCATACACGCACATTTGCAGTCTTTTGCACATTCCCAGGCTCTCAGCATAACACTAGGGGAACTTAAGCAGTGCTGTCATAGCCTGTTGCTTTCAGAGGTTCACAATATTGCCAGTTGGTATTAACTCTTACATTAGTTCTCTCTGACCGTCTGTCTGCAGAAAGAAATCTTGTAATGATCACCCAGCTAAGGATGAATTATTAATTTGAGATGCTGAAGGAGATTTGTGTCAGAGCCCGGCTTCGGATGGGTGACTTGCACAGAGCTTAAAAGCATCTCTAGCTCATCCCCCTACCTCATTCTGCATTCTGTGCCATTTCTCTCACTGCCTCAGGGCAGAATGTTTCAGAAAGTTGGAGTGGGAATATTTTTATTCATCCTGTTACACGAAGTTAATCTCATGTAGCAAAGCAGCTGTGTAATGTTTTGTATTAAATCTCATGTCTTCCCTTGGGTATGATTAAAATTCAGGTGAAGGGTTTTTTTAATTTTATTTTATTTTCCCCCTCCCAGGGCTCTCAAGGGGCCATTAGGCTTCATTCTTAATAGCTTGCCATCCCCTTGCCTCTGCTTGTCCTGCTGCACACACAACTGCACTTGTCTGACTGATGAAGGCTGAAGGCTCTTTAGTGACTCATGCACACGCTGCACATTAGTGAAGACATTTCTAGCTGAGGTGAAGGGACGGCTGCTCCCTGGCACATTGAATAAAGCCTTGGTTGGCAAATTCTCTATTTGCTTGATTATAGCCCTGGAACACATAAAATCCCAGTTGGAAGGAGACCAGCTGCTCTACCAATACCCTGGCCTTCCCAAAACTATTGCTTTATTTCAGTGCTGTTTCCAAGAAAGACAGAGTTTCCATTCTCATCCTTTCTAACATGTTATTGCTTTTGCTTGCAACAGAAGGATTTGCCTCCATTTGTCAGTTTAAAGAGAAAAGCCTCTTCTGGCTGTCTCTGACCCCCCTTTCTCTCTTTCTCTATCCACTCTCTGTTTTGTGTCTTTATCTGTGGAACCAAAGTGAGATCACCTGGAAGACAACATAGAGACCTGATAGTGAGGGAGTGAAGGATTATCACAGGGATACACAGGGGAAAGTAAAGAATAAAAGTCCTGCAGAGAACACAACAGGGCTGGAGACAGTGAGAGAAAATGAGCCTAGAGAAAAGAAGAGATAAAAGCAGGAGAGAATCTGTGAGACATGTACTGAGAAGGAGGAACACAGAAGTGTACAGACTGAATATGCAGACTGCACAGAAGGAGCTAACCTGAGGGCTTGCACTGCTTCTTCCCCTCTTCACCTCTACTAGACCTACTGAAACTGTCTTAATAGCAGTGCTGCAGAAGTGGTTTGGACAAACCCCTGTTTCCCTCTAAACTCCTTAGTCTTGACGCAGCTGTACATTTCAGAAAAATCTGGGTAAATTTTCTTCTTAAAGTCTTTAACTTTCACAACCACTTATGCAATTTGTTATCACAGTCAGGAGGATCACAAGTGCCAAAACATGGCATGAAGGGTTGCACAAAAGGGCTGGTTACAAGACACAAGAGCAGAAAATTTCAGAGCCTTTGCCTGGCTTTCCATGCTTCTCAGGCTTCAGGGGTTTGGTGGATTCAACCTTCTAGTAGACTGGAAATCTGCTCATCTAGTCTCGGGAATCTTTCAAACAGAATCTAGATTCTAGATCCTTCACTGAGGGCATCTCAGAAGTACAGGAATCAAGAAAATGCTTCTTTCCTCTTGCTTTGTGATGTATACAATAAGTTAGTTGCAGTAGGTGTCTAAGGGCTTGTCAGCTAAGAGAACGTGTCCTTGGCACTATTTCATTGAAAGTAAAACCAAGGGTGAAGTTGGCTTCAACCTTTAATAAATCCACAGTTTATCTCTTCCTGATAGGAAACAGCAGCTAGTAACTCACAATGTTTTTTAAAATATTCATAGCAGGAATCAGTCAGATAAGGGACTCACATAGTTCCAACCTATGTTCCACAGTGGCCTACAAGAATCCATATTTTTAAGCTGTAAAATAACATTATTTGTATAGCAGTATTTCTTACTAATGAGTGTTCAACCAGTGAAAGGATTTTCATCTTTAGATAAAGAAACCTCACATCTGAGTAGCAGCTGACAGAGGCGCAATGATGTGGCTCGATCACAAGTTAGAAGCCCTAAATTCTAATAATTCTAATCCTGATGTCCACCTGGAGAAGTCACTGCTTATTCCTGGCATTCATTTGCTCTCACTTGTGAAAACGGGAGGCTGATTAATTAGTGCCTGCTGAAGGGTTCACAAGGACCATAAATTTTATTACTACATTTTTAAAAATAATCTTACACTAGTATCAAGTCTGCCTCAATCCCACTGTGCATCATTCAGCAATTTTGCAGCTCCTATACCCAGCATGGCTGCTCTACTCACAAGTTCCCTTCTGTTGGCAGAAGAGCAGGGCTGCCTTATGAACAAATGCACAGAAGGACTCTTGAGGCCAAAGAGAAAGAAGTAAAACCTGTGCAGTTTTCTTCTGCCCTAGCTATGTGTATGCTTGGAAGGGGGGTGAATGACAAGTGAAAAGAGGTCTGCAGAGAAGTACCATCTTTGATTAAAGAAAGTAGCATAACAGAAAAAACACAGAAGCTTCAGAGAACAAAGGAAAGCTGTGTAATTTTCAACAGCTATCCCAATGAAGTTATAGTAGCATCACCATCCAACCATTGCTTTGTGGACTTGTTAGGATTTGTCACCTCCATCTGTCACTGGAGATTGGTCCAGATCTTAAAAACTACACCCCACTTAGGGCACTGAATTTGATCATGAAAAAATCTGGTATCATGTCCAGCAAAGTTCACACCATGAAAATTGAGTGCCACTGCTCTGAGTCATTGACACTGTTTTTGCATTTTACAACTTTCCTGCAATCATTTTATTTAGCTGTGAATGTTTATCCCAGTGTTTAGGCAGTGGCAGTTCAATTTTCTGTATTTAATAACATTCTCTTTTGTGTGATACCAGTAGGTCCTTCCATGCCAAAGGTCATTATTTCAGCCATCTCCAAAATAATCTGGTAGTGTCCATGTAAATTGACTTCTGCAGAATGGGGATTAGTTTTGCTGTACAACCCCGTGCTACCTCCTTTCACCTAAGGAGGGGAATGACTGATTTGGAGTTCTGATGATGTGCTGTTTTGTTTTTCTCCTTAACCATGTTACATGCTCTTCAGAAGAATCTGTTTGGATGGGACCTTCTTCCTGATTCAAGGGGAGCTATCACCACTTTTCTGGCTAGGGATCCCTTTCTACATGTAGACGTTGGAATCCTTTTCTTCAGTCAGCTCTCTGGAGGGAGTCATTTGGGGAGAAGGGAAGCAGTGAAATAGTTTGATGAATGGCATCAACTTACATCCCCCAGGAGGATTCCATATGTTTGTAGCAGATGTTTAACACGTTATGGCAACACAACTGGCTGTGTTGAAACAAATTGCAGGGTGACCATCTAACTGTTGTCAGTAGTGAAGTTTTCAACACTTCCATCTCACCCCAGGCAGTTACTGCTGTTCTCTGTAGATACCTGTGAACTACATACCATGTTTTTACCAGAAAAATAGTGAAGAACTTTAACTGTCCAATAAAGTATTATTTAATTGGAACATCTCAAGGAACAATAAACCCTGAAGCTACAATTGTTAGTTTTCTTTTCTTTTTCTTTTTCTTTTTTTTTTTTTAGAGAAGAAAGGTTCTTTGTAAAATCTTATAAGAATAAAAATAGCTTCAGGATTTTAGTGTCATCTGCAGTTTTAAAAGTGCTTTTGACCCTCCTCCCTTTGTGTTATTGTTGCCAAGAAGAGTCAAAGCATTTGAGGATAGGTGTTTTGATGAGTAAGGTACTTGTCTGTGATCCAGCATCTCCTAGCTCGTGTCCTGGAGCTCCCACAGATCTCTAGTACTTCTCCAACATTCATTCTTTGTGCCTCAGTTTCCTGTTTGTAAATGAGAATAACTGTTCCTCTGTATTTGTCTCTCGTCATATTTAAACATGTAGAGGAAGGGGACTGTGGGGTTCCTGGCATGGTGGGGGCCTCCATTTTGCTTGTCCCCCCTTAGTGAAAATTTCTAAAATGACCGTAGGAAACAAAGTTACTTTCCAGACAGGCATCAAGAAGTACAGAAAAATCTCAGCTGCAAATTTCAGAGGAAACATGAATGTTGAGAATTTTCTCAAAAGATGTGCAGTTGGAAATCTTGCTTTTTGGCTTAATCTGCATTTTGGGAAACTTCAGGAGGGGGAAGCAAACAGTGGACAGGATATTTTTTTTTTAGTTCAGTAATATACAGCTTTACCTACTGTTAGCTGTGGAAATGGCTGTCATCTTAAATATGTTCATATTGCTTTAAAAGTATCCCTTCAATGCTGAATATTACAATTATTACAAAGAATTCTCTTAATTGAGATTTTTCTGGGCAGAGTCCAAGCGTTCGTTCAATCATTGCTGCTGCAATTTGGGTTTGGGCACTGCTGCCAGTTCCTTTGTGTAATCTTGCAACTTCAAAGACAAGGAAAGAGGGAGGTGGGTAGGAAAGCATTTAGGAAAATTATGTCTAGCTCTTTGAGTATCTCAGTGAGCATAAACTGTTGTTCATGGGTTGGATAATCTTAAGAAAAGCATGTCTCTTGCCCTGGAAGCCTGCTTCCCATCTTGCGGTCTGTGGGTTTGAAAGACATGAGAAGGTAATATATGAAATGATGACAAAACATGCTTTTTCACTTCAGAAGTATATACATGTATGGTACCATGTAATCTAGTGAATGTGAAAACAAAGCTGGAAAAAATAAATCTGTAAATGAATATTCAAAATGCTGCTTAGTTCTTGATTTAGAAAACAAAAATAAAAAACAAAAAACATGGCAAAGCTGCATGAAGGAGGGCTATGATATTTTTTTCTCCAAAAAGTTAGCTGTTGCTTGGATGGAAATGATTGGGAAATGCTAATATTGACAAAGAAACCAACTCATAAACAATTTAGCTTCAGTTTTCCCAGCTGAGCCTGGGAAAGCAAAACTAGGTTGAAAAATACACTGGCAAGGTTTTAATTATGATTTTAATAACGAAGCTTGAACAAACCTCTCAATACCAGTACATCAACTGCCCCCTCATGCTGTTTTCCCAGGCCTGATGGAGGGGCCCTGGGAAAGCAGTTTGATAGCAGGTGAGAGAGCATAATGATCAGTGTAACTTCAGTCAGCACTGTAAGTGCTTGACATTTCAAAAAAACAAGATCTTTTACTTTGCTATCTTTATCTGGGAGCAGGTGATCAGGTTCAGACAGTCAGTTTGTCATCTTAAGCTCTTTGTGGCTGAGACCTTGTTTGTTTTACACTCTGAGAAGTGCCATTCAGTCTCATGGTAGAGTTAATAACACTGTGATTTCTACTGAGCACAGATTGCTCCTGGAATGTGCTATGTTTATCTGGAAATAGACTGGTACTCGGGTTCCAGCGTGCAGATGCCAGAGAGTTTCCTCTGCCCATCTGCCTAGGCAATGAGCTGGTCTGCATGTCAGTCCAGCTCTAGGAATCACAGCCAAGCTGTATCGGGGTGGATTTCTGCTTTATCTGCCTTCACAGCAAATTGGAAAAGGTGTTAGTAGAAATACTGAGAGAAAATAACAGGAAAAGAAAGGGAGCAGTCTGAAGGCAAAGGAAGTAGGAGGAAAGGTGGGGACTCCAGGGAAGGAAGCAACAGGGAAACTGTGAAGCTGAGAATTAATATGTGAAGCACAGACAAGAATAGGTTCATAAGTAATGGGTTAGCTCTATGGAGTGAAATTCAATTCTCTCAAGCTCCATACAGTTATACCTGTAAGGAACCTGCCCTGAATTGTTCATGGCTACTCAACATTGCAGTTTCTGCTTCTGAAAACTCAAGCCTATCAGAAGTGGGACGGAAAGGCTTTTTGTATTGTGATACATATGATGTAATATTCAAGAGACAGACCCTCCAGACAGTGGGACGGCTGCAGCTCTAGGCACTTCTGAAACAGGAGAAAGTGGCTTTAGTGTTTTGGGCTAAACCATGGAACTTCTTCTGTGTTCTGATTTCAATTCAGTAATGTATTTATCAGAAAAAAAGTAAACCAGCCTTCTTGCATATTTATCTATCATAAAATTGGCTTTATCTGAGATTGTTGTTATGCTTTAAGTTCACAGAGAATACACTATATCCTTTACACACAACAAAGAATATAAACCCCAGCTTTAAATGTAAAACTCAATTCAGTGCTGGTGGGGATTCACAAAGCAATTCCTTCATGATAGTGAAAGCACTATAAACTCGGGAAGCTAATTTGCAATACTGGCCCCTTAAATTGCACAGTTGAGCATGTAAGAGCACTATTGTGTCTATGAGAGGATGTGGAAGATTTGAAAGCTGGGGTCACATATAGTTGACTTTTGTTCATTTACAAAACAGTTTCATAGAATCAGGATGGAAAACAGAAAACACACACAAGTCTTTGGATACATCACCCTGCACTTTTCTTTCCAAAATATCAGAATAATGATGTCACTGGAGGGGGCGGGGGGCAGTTGTTGAAGAAATGCCAAGACTGTCCCTGATGAGGAAGGGATCTTGTCTATAGAATCTGGAGCTGTTTAAAACAGCGGAGTTTTGGGCAGGACTAAGCCCAGTCAGTTTACAAGAAAACCTCTGCATGAGATCTAAGGCCCAAAAACAAGGGTGGGAGTTGGGCAGCTAGACAGATACATACACATTTTCATGGTTTATTCACTGATACACAGCAAAATTCCCTGGCATGTGGGGTCCTGCAAGAGTCCTTGACAGTGCAGGGGGCACATGTGAGATTTTTATGGAAGGTGCAGGGGGAGGACCAATGGAGCCCGGTGGGACAGTTCTGTAGAGCACAAATGTAATCTCTGCCTGAAAGAGCCATGATCTGCTGCTTAAGGGGTATGACAAGCCAGCCTCCTGGAAAATAGCTCTCTGAGTCCTTTGCAAAGGAATCAAATGAGGAACAAGGCTATTACCTTGTGTCAAACTGTGTCTAATAAAGAAATGGAAATCCCCTACTCTGCCACAAAGACCAAGGAGAGCTAGGATCATGCTGTTTCACACAAATAAATGAATAGCAAAACAGAAATGGAAAAACATGGGCCCAAATATTACAAGAAAATATCAGACCCTGAAATGATTGTCTGTCTTAAACAATAGACTATAACAAAACACACGTTACAAATATGGTCTGGTTTTGAAACGTAGTTTTGCTATTTTGCAGAAATAGATTTGGAACCATAACTGTTAAATTCTATGTGTATCACTCTATTTTTATATTACATTAGGAAAAAAAAGAAAGCCAAAGCCAACAAACATCTACACCTGGGGAGCCCTGTAACTGTTCATTACCAAATATATGAGACATTAGCAGAGATATTTCTAATGAGATGCTGGCACATCTATTTTTCCTTTACACTGCACTGTTAGACATTCCTGTAGTGTCTTGTTCTTCTACTAAGCTTTAAGAGTCCAGACCTGCATCCCACATCTTGCAAAGCATCATGAAATAAACAGGACTTCTTATGAGTAGGATCAGCACAGATCCTACATACTTGCAGGATCTGGCCCTTACAGGATTGTTCTCTCTTTTGTTATATGAGAGTGCAACATCCAATTTACTAATGCCCTTGCTCCTGAGCTCTTGATTGTTACTGAGAGTAACATGCTATTTCTGCACACCTCTCAATTTCTTTCCCTCCAGCCCAGCAAGGACTTTTTTGAGTATCAGGACCAGTGATGTATAGTTTCCCTAGGGATAGTTGAATTGAACCTCACTGTAGATTTTACTTAATTGGATGCTGTTGGACTTGAGATACAGTTGCCCTATGTGCAGAAACAGTAAAAGAGAAGACCTCTTCTACACAGTTACCTATTTTTCTGAAATTCATAGCTGTCAAGCAGTATTAAAATTGTTTAACGGGCTCAGAAGTTGTTGGCACACACAGAGAACTCAACTGCACAAGCCATGTTTACTTAGGAAACCAGGCTTAGGAGTGTTGGCTTTTCCCGTGTCGCAAACATGGGCTCTTCGTTCAGTTTGATATGCATTTTTAAAAGTCTTTCCAGTCTCACAGTGTCATCCTTTGAAGTTTCTCTGGCAGATCTTCGAAGGCATTTCGGCAGGTTTCACTGAGGTACCAGTCAACGAGTGACCTCCCTCCCACCTCCCTGGTCTCATTCTTTTGCGTCCCAGGGATCCTCCCGGTGCATCAGAAGCCCACTGAGTGTTACCAGGGTCACCCTGCAGACGGGGATTAGCCAGCTCGCCTTCGGTGCCTTCTGAGAGCTCGGTGGGCTCAAGGCTCATGTGCAGCAAAAGATCCCAGGCAAACTGCCTCTGGGCCGCCCTTCCCGGGCTGCCGCTCCCGCGGCCCCGAACGGCGGAGACGCCGGCGAGGCACGGCTACGGGAGGGACGAGTTGCTCCAGGCTGCCCTTGGCTGCTCCGGCCGAGGGCACCCGGAAAGTTTTCTGGTGAAGGAGGAGGCAGGCGAGAGGGGCCGGCGGCGGGGCGGGCGCGGCGGAGGGGGCAGAGGCGCGCCCAGCCTGCGGGGCCGGAGGGCCGGGGCAGGGCCGAGCCGGGCCGGGCGGGGGCGGAGGAGGGGGCACGGCCGGGAGGTGGAGCCGGCTGCGCTGGCGGCTCCGGCGCTCCGCGGCTGCCCGGCACGGGGCGCGCACGGTAGTGGGAGCCCAGCGCCGCCGGGAGCCGCCTGCCGCTCCGTCCGTCTGTCCATCTGCCCGCTCGGTCCGTCTCCCGGAGCCGCAGCCGCGGGAGCTGCTGCGGGCGTTGGCAGGTAACAGGGGGGTTTTGCCTCTGGTGCCCGTAGGGCGCGCAGCCTTTCCGCGGGCAGCGGTGCCGGCTCCTGCTTGGCACCCATCGCCCTCCCGCTGCCCCGGGACGCCCGGGGGTGCCGGCGGAGGGCACCCACGAGGGGCGGCTCTCGCCTCCCTTCCGCCGCCGAGTTGTTTTCCCGGGGGAGGGGGGGATGTGCTGGCGCGCCGTGATACCCCCGGGATGCTGGGCGTGCAAGTTTCCGGGGCTGAGATGCCAGCCAGCCCGACAGTACGGGAGGTCGGGGTGGGCGCCCCGGCTGCCCGAGCCAGTTGAACTCGCCCCGCTGGTAACAACTCTGTGGGTCGGGCCCCGGGAGCGTCTCCGAGAGCCTCAGAGCCTGCCCTCGATATTTCTGTATTCTGTTGCCCCCCCACCCCCCACCCCCATCCCTCTGGGATCCCTCTTCCCGTAAAGGCAAGCGGAGGAGCCGCTGGCGCTCGGAGGTTTTGCCCGGAGAGTCCTGCCCTGCTTCTGTCTCCTGTTGGGGTATGCTGCCACCATGGAAGTTCGGATGAGGAAGGTGGGAGAGTTAACTATCTTTCTGACTTCAGCCTGGCCCGCTAGGAATTTTCTCTTTCACACTTCGCTGATCTGCAATCCCACCAGCCTGGGCCAGTGCCCGCTGTCTAACAGAAATTTATAGTTGCAGCAATATATTAGCGAGGTACTACATGGGGGTTTTGTAAGCTAAACAACTGAGCACTTAAAGTTTTATCATAACTTTTGTATTTAAATGTTAGATTGAGTGAGTAAACAGCATTTTCAAATGCGTTGTGCTTGAGTGTTTGTTTTCCTGAGACGTCTGTTTGATAATCATAATTTCTGGGTTTTTGTTTTTTTTTCTCTAGTACTTCTTTCAGCAGTTAGTAAGCTTGGCCTGACTACTGCTTGTATTTCTATAATAAGAGAAAATTTGAACACAAATAATAGACTCTAGGCACACAATTCACCGAATAGCCAATGGCTACCAAAGGTGCTTAGGCAGAAGTGTGCTGGAGACAGTTCTGTGCCTGGCTGGGTATATGCAAATTGTGAACACGGGCTTACCCTGGATTTTTGATAGTGGGTAAAAAGTATATGGAATTGTTAAAGAGTTGTATTAGTTCAGCAAGATATATCCAAGTGTTCGATGGATTCTGCCAGTAAAAGGCTTATTTTGGTACTTAGTGCTTTTGTAAGGAGCAGTGGTTGTTCTGTCACAAAAGTACAAACTGAGAGCAAATGATAGGCATGTCATTTGGAGAAATAGGTACCTTCTTTATCTTTTTCATAATTTGGGAGGAATCTTTAGCATAATGTACAGATGTGCTTCTTTATAATCTGCTTTCACTGAAGTATTTATATAGTATGTTAAAATGATTCGAATGTTTGACCCTTCCTGGAAGGCAGTTAATATTTCTATATTTGTTGTGGCCGCGGTACAGTTTTTGTTGGCGTAAGCTAAAATACCATGTGATACAGTTGCCACGAATTTAAGCGTAGCGGGGTGAGAAGGAGAAAGGAAGAGCTTTAACTTCTCTGAGATGTTGCAAACTACCGTCAAAATCAGATAAAATTTCTACCCTTCCTGCAAGGCAGACCCGTGCTACAAATTGCTCAGCTACCCGCGTTGTGTGTTTAAGCCCGTGAGATATGCAGGTGAACGGGTAGTTTACTCCTTGGGAAAGGGACAGATGGAGGTGGACCGTCAGTCCACTGCCCAGAGAGTAATGGGGGCGCCGTGGGAGGCCAGGGAGACCCACGGCACCCCGGGCAGCCGCAGCTTCTCGGGCCGGGGCCAGGGCCAGTTATGGTGCCGGCTCCAAGGGGCTCTCTCGGGTGGGTGATGCTGGCAGTTTCCACGAGAGGGCTTTCTCGCTGTGCGGTGCCAGCGCGACCCTTCGGCAGAGCCCTCGGAGCGCCGGCCGCGCTCCTCCGCGGAACAGAGGAGCAGAATGAACTTTGGGGTGGCTTGCGCTCACAGGGTATTTCAGATTTCCTTTGTAAATTACGGGGAAATCCCTTTATTACCCCTGAGGGGTAAGGATAAGACATCCTGGGAAGAACACCAGTCTTCTGTTTCCAGGCTCCCTTAAAACTTAGAATGGATCCCAACAACTTAATTTCCCCACAGTGGAAACCGAGAAGAGGCTGAGTGTGTTTTTCACAAAAGGGGAGTGGGGGGATCAGAGTGTTTGCATCCTTGACTCAGATGATGGCAACGAACAACTCTGTCCTGGCGTGATCTCATTTTTGGCTCCTTTAACATGTATTATACTTCTCAGGGTGGGGCTGGGCAAAAGGGAAACAGGAATGATTGTGTCAGTATGAAAATGCTGAGCTATCCTTAAGCTCTTTGCCAAGTTGTCTATGTGGTGTTTAGTTCAAATAATTTCACACACACACCATTGCAGGTCTGTTTTAAAAGGCAGAAACTGTATCTGCAACCAGTAATAATATTGCAGTTCATAAAACATGAGAAACATCTGTTACTGTGACTTCAATTTGTTTCTCTCTCCTTGGAATAACCAAGTTGACAGCTCAGTCA
This sequence comes from Corapipo altera, assembly GCF_003945725.1. Lineage (NCBI taxonomy): Eukaryota > Metazoa > Chordata > Aves > Passeriformes > Pipridae > Corapipo > Corapipo altera. The sequence continues at coordinate 10,992,621 of NW_020884885.1, read as the reverse complement.
GGTTTAATGTCCTGTGCTAAACCTTTGCTCGCATGTCCCATGGCTAATCATGACTCACAGAATCAATAAACTCAGCTACTGCTTCACTGCAGTGACTCAATGGGGGAGCGGGAAGGCCTTCAGACCAGCTCGCTGCATGGAGCTAATCCCCAACGGAAGACCATGGGAGACAAATTTGGGTTTCTGCAAAACTGGGTCTATCATTTGCCCTTCCCACTTTCAGTGTGGCAGAACTGGCTGGGATCTCAGTTATCAGTGCTGAGCAAGTGAGGGAGAGGATCTGCACTGCTGTAGGGGTAGTATTTTCCCTCCTAGCACCTTTTGTCTTGGCTTAATCTATCCCAGGTTGAATACTGTAGGCAGTTGAAGCAGAGCCATCTCATACTTTGATGTGTGTTTATTGGCTTTAGCCTCTCATTGCCTTGCCTTTTTTTTTTTCTTTTTAAGTTGGGTTGCTCTCTTCCCATGCCATCTCCCCCAAAAATCAGAATCAGAGTAGAGGCAAAATGTGAATCAAGTGACTATATTTTTGTGAATGGGTTTTCTTGCTTTGCCCCTGCCTTCCTTGCTGCCTTCTGAAAGATCTCGTCATAATTAAAATATTATGACTATCCTTATGGTAGCCCTTCACTTGTGGCAAGGTTCCTAATTTGACGTCAATGAAAAAATACTAGTTTCTGGCATAAGGGCAGATGACATTTCATCAGCTAGTGCATGCCCATTTTTTTTTTTAAACCACAGTGCTAAGACCATATGGACAGATAATGAGTTTAAGCTGATAAACAGCTTACAGATTTGCCCAACTAAAGGACTTTTTTCCTAGAAAACACATTTTCCTTTAAAATAAATAATGAAGTTCCTGTGTTTTTATTTAATTATCTTGAGTCCTGTCTGTTCTCACCAGGCTGCAGGAAAACAGGCACAACTGCTCTGGGGACAGAAGCTGCTGGATTTATGGGGCTGTAGGTCTTAGAGGAGGAAGGACTTGAAAAGTTCAGATGCTACAAAATTGAGGCCTAAGGCATCTAAATAAGCAGATGGTGGTCCAAGTTGTATTTAGAGAGTTTTGTGAGGTATTGCATAGTTTTTGCTATCTTGAAGATAAGTCATTACATGAGGTGGTAGTAGGTCTGAGGTCTGTTTGGGAGTTATAATTAAGCCAGATGGATATCTATACTCCTTGTTAATTCTGTGAGGCTGCTGAAGCGGTTCTTGTCTGCTGCAAGATAATCCCTAGTCTTGCTTTTTCAAGAATTTTTTACTAATTTCAGTATGATCTGTTTGTTTAATTTAAACTGATTTTTCAATAAAATGTGAGGGAAAGATTTTGTATCCATTTTTCTTGGGTTTTGAGGGGAAAAAAATCCCACAAGTACTACAGTGGGAGTTGGAAAATAGCTTGTTTTGGGAAGTGGTGGTCTTTAGTTTTCACTTTAAAACAGCGACTCAAAGCAAAGTGTTGTGTTTGCATGAGAGGGCAAAACCTGCGTATTTCTCCCCCAAGATGCATAGAAGTTAGCTGTCTGGGAACTGAAAGTGCTCATTCCTTTTTAAGCTGTTTCTTATGAGTTCTCTTCTTTTAAATATTTTTTTTTCCCCTGGAACCAATTATTAATCTTATTGGAAGTAGCAAAAGAAGGAAGAAAATGGTTGTACAGAAAATCAGTACAGACAACTCTATTCTTTCTCTTGCTGCTTATTCCTTCTAAAAACTTAAACGTTTTGTGTTGTTCCTTCCCTTTATACTGTCCACTTCTCAGCACTGGGAAGATTATTGGACTTTAATTGTATTTCATGTGAAGATATATTCCAGATGGCTAGAGCTTAGCTTTCTGATGGTCACTGCTGTCTCATTTGTAACTGATATGACAGCAGAGTTGCATTTGGTCCTATCTTTACTCATGACTGTAGAGTTCAGCATTCCTCTTGTGTCTATTTCTTCCCCTACCCCAACATTTCTTATTGTCTTTTCACTGTTCTTTCAGTCTTGAGTTTCCAAACTGGTGAATGAGTTATACTCTCCCACAGCTGCAGAAGACTCGGGTGAATTCAGTGCCCACCAAACAGTTGATGAGTCTCCCCCCTACCCAACCTCTTGTCTTGGAGCATTTAGCAGCTGCTTTGCTGTTTATAAGTTCTGCATTGGTAAAGATCTGCCTTGGGCTAATTTAGTATAAATTGTCTGAGACTGAAAGAAATGGCTATAGGAAGGCAGTGCATTGATCTTTTTCTGTTAACCACACCATCTGCTAAACCAGTTTGTCAGCATGTTTTTATTTATTTTTGCACAGATGAGATTTAAAGAAAGAAACTATAATAAAGATGTTTTACTCTTACAAAGGGATTTGCTTCTGCACCTCTACCGTCTTCTGTTCTCTAGCAATGGGCTGTCCTTCACTGGTCTTCCTCAGAGCTAGAGGCAGAGAGGCTCACCATCCTGATGAGTTGTATATGTGTGGGGTTTTTTTGGATCTGAATTGCCTCTGCAGGTGTCTTGGTACAGGAAGCTTTGGATAACTAGATGCCTCATGTAAATTCTTCATTTCTGGTGGAGTAATATGCAGCGAATATTGCATGACAATTGAGAGTAGTCATGTGGTGTCAATTTATCCTCACTAAATTCAGTTAAAAGAAAACCAAAACCAGTATTTTGTCATCATTCTCAGAGATGCTGGGAGTGGTTTTTTCACTGTCACAGGTTTTTAGTAAGAAGCTAGTTTGTGCACAAAATTGCTCCTGACTGTGAAGTCCCTCCAACAAGGACTCTGATGATTAATAAGTCTCTGGATGTTCTTGTGTTTTGGGCATTGGTTTTCCTTATTTATTTTTTTTTTTTTGCCATCATGATCTTCCCTTTGTTATGTATTTACTAAATAAACCTGGTCTAAAATGTAAGCTTCCTACTTCTTGAGAAATAAATTGAAAGGTCACTGTAGACGAGTCAATTCTTAAACTCAAAGTTAATATTTTTTAGACCAGTCTATCACTTCAAGCAGAAACAGAGAAAGTTTTTGATGAAATAAACAGTGCTGAAACTGAATCTCATCCATGTGCTTGATATTACTTGGTTCTTAAAGGGCCTACTGTGTTTAGTTCGTCTCTATTCCTGTGCTTCTGTCTCGCTCATTTAGTTGGTGCTTGGCCATGTTAGAGAGGGACTTTGGAGCATCCGTGGTGCCTAGTGAGATCTGGAGTTTAATTAGTCTTCTGGAAGCAGTATAACCAGTGTCCTTTTTACTCCTACTGTCTGTGATGTCACTGTCAGGAAAAAATCTTACTGTGGCTGTTGGTCCCAGGGAAGTGGAACTAAACCAAACTGCTAATGTGAAAAGTCATGTAGGATAGCAGAGATAATAATATCACTTATATTCTTTCAGACTTCTCACTTGAGTCATAAATAGCTTTAAATGCATCTTATGCCATCCCAGATGTCTGGAAAGCCCACATGACAGATGAGTGAGATGGGGTATGGGACTGTATGGTAACTTGTTGACTGTGGGTCAGTGGCATAGCCTGACAGGGGCTCAGGAGCTTAAGAGGCCCTGGCTGAAGCTCAGGTCATGTATATTGTGTGTGATTACAGTACTGAATGTTTCTGCAGCTCTGTGCTTCTCATAAGGCTCAGCACTGAAATTGTAACACTAGCAGCTTTCTTTTCATGGCCCAATGCCCAGTTTGAAGAAGGGTGATTTTGGTCATGTTGCTAGACATACGTATTTATGGCCCTGTTTCATCTGTTGGATTTAATCTGTTGGGGTATTTTTAACATTATTATGGAAACAGTTACTATATTTACTCCTTACAGAAAGCTCAGTTTATGACAGTCTATGAGGAGAGAGTTTTAGAGTAATAAAGATTGCACTAAAGGATGGTGTTTACACTTCTTCAGGAAAAATGGCTTAAATGAACTGACTGGCAGTTTGCCTGTTTTTGAGACATGGACCTCACAGGGCACTGAACTGGAACACTCTATGCTGGGAAAGCAATGATGGGGTTTGTTCTTGGCTCACTTGATAGCTCATCTCATTTTCTTGGGTAGTGAAAAAAGTCAGGTCTTCTTGTACAGAGAGAGCTTATGCCTAAACTGGGCTAGTTTCTCAGACCTGCTGAGAACCTGTTTCTCATGGAAGTCTCTGGGACCTGTGGGTACCTGTCAGATGAGAACTCCTCAAAATGTGTTGCCAGTGTAAATGAGTAGCAGTGAGATTTCCACTGACTGGAAATTCAGGGGACTTTGGAAGTCCCCTGAATTAGAGAGTCACTGTCACTGTTGATGTGCTCATTTCTGTAGTAATTTAAAAATCAAATATGTTTTAATGTCATTCTTGCTGATAAAAATTGTTGGAGCTTAATGGTGATAATAACGTGGTTGGTATACCATGGACATGTATGAGAAATAATGGAGAATAAAGGAATTAATATCTCAGAATGTTACTAAAAGGGGTGGACTTTAGATCTAATGTATTTTTGAACTGCTGACTGCCTTTTGTTCCTGTTAAGGTCAGAGGGAATTCTCAGAGCTTCTTAGGATGAGGCGCTTATTTTGTGTCAATCAACAAAACCTTTCCTTCTGATGGGAATATGGCATGTAACAGGAATCTTCTAGAGTTACACCAGGCTGTTTATCAGAATAAGATACAGGAAAAACTGAGAACTAGTTCTGGAAAAGCTTGAGGCACAACGCTGGCAGCACCAATAGATCTCTGCTTTGGCAGCCTGAGAATTGACAATGTAATACCCTGCTGATGTGATGAATGACTCCGGGTTCATAGTATTGAAAAAAAAACGTTCAAAACTGCTAAGGATTTCAGCTTACAGTGATACTTAGTTAATTAAAAACTTCTTTTAAGTATTAAGGGAAACATCAGTCAGGAACAGCAGTCTGATAAGTTTAAGAATGAATAGGGCTTCTCGGAGACTGTCTGGATTAACTGTTTGGGGTTTTTTTATTATTTTTCCTTTGTTTTGTGTCTTTTCTGTTTTTTTGTTTCTCCACTGTTATGAAAGGAGCAGAAGGTTTCATGCTCTGCATTTTGTGTGTTCATATTTTTATACTGCAGTGGGGAAGGGTTGACAGGAGAAGAGTCGGAGTTAGTTTAAAAACATTCATTTTCTTTGTTAATGTTGCTGCAGATAGTTAAGTTTCAGTTTGTAGTGGATTTATTACAGTATTTCTGTAATGTTGTGCTCTCTGGGAAATGTTTTGAAGCTCTGCACTAGCCTTGGGGTGCAGGGGGCATCAGGACTCTTACTCACAATTCATATCACTGATTTTACTGCTCAGAACTGAAGTGGGTGAATTGCCAGCATAACATCAGCCTGCTGTGGACACTCTCTGGCTCTGGGAAAGTTGCACTGCTTTTCTGAGCATCTGTTTCACCAGCTGTGAAAATGAAGACAGTACCCTCAGCATGTGGGTATGATGAACATTCTTGTTAGTTAATCTTGGTAAAGTGCACTGGAACTATGAAGCACTGTGGGTTTTTGTTTGAAAGTGTGAAGGTTTAAAATGGTGTAAGCCATGAGCCTGCATCTTTGTTAGGGAAGAGAAGTACCAACCACGAGTCCTTCTGGGACAAGAGGGGCAAAGGGTTTGTGGGAAAGAGGAGAAATTTGACTATAGTGGAGAACCCAAGGGAGAATTATACCTCATTCTAACCTTCTACACAAGGTCTAAATGGACTTGCTTGGAGCTTTGTGAAGTGTCTGTCCAGGGCCAGATTTTGCCCTCATAGCAGTTGCATTTCCTTTTGTTGTTTTTCCAGTCCCCCCTCCACATGCTTGCTTTTTATGATCAAAGCTTCATTCTTTAAGGATATGCCAATACCTTGTAATAATGCTCAGAAGATCCCCTAAGGGGAACAGTTCTGACTACACGCTGAAGAATTCTTTCATTTTCTTCATACTTCTTGTTGTTAGGACCATCTTGTTGATAAAAGGTGTGGTTCTTTTTCTCTTGCTGTTACTACTACTTCTTTGGCTCCCCTCCTCTCCATACACTGCACACATTCATTATGCTCTCCCGTTGTCTTGTCTTATATAAACTTGGTTCCTTGGTTCTGCTTTCAATTCATTCTTTTATCTTCTACAGTGCTCAATGAATGCTTAAAAATAATAAATATTAATAATAGGGCTCTTTGAACCAGCAGGTTCTTTGCTGTTTAAACTCACCTTTTCCTGCTGCTTATCCCCTATTAGAAGTTGCTATAATCTGCAGATTGTAGCTGTAATAACTTCTGTAGCAGTGGCTGGGTTTGTGACAAGCGTAGGATTATAGCTCCAGGTGGGGAATTGGCAGCAGGAACAGAGAACCTCAAAGGCACAAATATGTTGTTCCAGTTGAAATATTCTTAGCAATAAAGGAAGAGAAGCCAACAAAACTTAATGTGGGAATAGAGCTATTTATCTAGGTTTCTATTGAGTGTCAGTAGCCTATATAGGGTAATCCTGTACTGCACATAAAATGCTGGGTTTAGAAGCAAAAAAAAAAAAAACAACAACAAAACATTCTTTCTGGAGAACGTAGTTTAAGAAGGCTGTACTTTTGGAGATGCTTTCAAGCCAATTTGTAGGAAGTGTCTTAAATCAGCAAGACAAACTATGAGATACATCTGTGATATTACTGTATGTCTTCTTTGAATTCCTTGTGGAGACAGGTTAACCTCTCCTTAGAGCTACAGAAGAAAAACATGTTGTCTGCCCCAGTGTGTAAAGTTGACCACATAATGTACAGTCCAGTCACCAAAGCTTTTGCCACACACACACACATACACAGACACATACTCTTTTGGACGTCAGCAGCATTTTTACTGTCCCATACTAAGGAATGAGTAAGTTAAACATAATTGGAGCATGTGAGGTTTTCCCACTATACCTCTTTTCCTCTGTTTAGCAATATAAGCTACTGGATTAGGAGAAGAGAGAATCCTGAGGTATCAGGGCAAACTTCATGAAATCTTATTTGTTTCTCCTATGCAGCGTTGCTTTGGCCCTAGGTAGAGGAGATGAGCTATTCCTAAGCAGAACCTCGGCTGCGTGAGCTGCTTCCAGGCTTACGTCTTCAGCAGAAACCACGCTAGTTACTAGTTGAGGCTAAGAGTTTTTCAAGGAAACAATTTGCCTACAGAAAATGCTGATTTACTGAAAACATTGTGGGAAAGGATTGGTCTCCACTCAGTTCTCCTTGGGTGAATTTCTTGCACCTAGGATAGAATTTCTTAGTCAAAACGGAGATGCTGCTTAGGAGCCAAGCAGTTTGGGGTTTTCACCTATGCTGTCACAAATCCAAAACAAGGTGCTGAAAGCAGGTTTCCTACCTGCCTTCCACGCCAGAAATGCACGTCCTAACCACAGAACTGTTGTTCTAGAGCACATGGGTTTTTGTATGAAGGATTCCAAGGTGGATTCCAAACTTTCATCCCTATGTGAAATGAAAACGATATTTTATATCTCAAAAAATGCGGTTCCCATGAAAAACTAAGTTCCCATCCCGGTGTCCTTGTGTCTTCTTCAGTGACCTTGCTGTCTGTCCTCACTGGTTCTGCAAGTTTGTGTCTCCCCTGGATATGCTCTTCATGGATTAGAACAAAGAATCTCTGAAGACCTTGGAGAAACAATCAGCATGTCAGTAACAGGAGGAGAATGACTGACCCTGAAGCACTGCTGGTTTAATTTGGCAGGGTCAAGGCTGTACAAAGCTATATAACTCCTAAACCCCTGCTTCCTCTGAGTAACATTATTAGAAAAGCACCTTAAGCAGCTGAGGAAAATACAGCTGAACATTGCTAATATATTTATGCCTGGGCCATTGTTGTTGGGCAGAGTAGGAAAAATAATGCTTAGGGCAAGAGAGGAGCTGCTTGGAACAGGATGAAATGCTCTCTTGCTGGTTTGACTGCAGCAAGCTCAGCAAGGGCAGGGCTAACACATGGTTTCAGTAATAGGTCTCTTGAATTTCTTCTTTCCCCCACTTTACAGAGAGGAAAGTGGTCCTCTCTATCCTTTCTTAATTCTCCTTGGAGAGTGAGAAGATAAGAAGAAAGTCATGAGAGGATCTTGGCTAAGCTGGGTGTGTGCTTCGCGAGGGTGTTTGTTCTCTGTGGTTGTCCTCTGCAGCACTGAAGACCCTGAATCTGGTTATTCCAGTGCATCTCACCCACTTGAATCTTGATGTGCTCTGAGCTCCTTGACTGCCAAGGGGAGCTTTCAGAGGCTCCCTCTGTCATAAAAGGTGGCATTCCAAGATTGAGGTGAACATTGCAGTTCTGATTATATGAGAATGTCACTCTGCCTTTACTTTATATTTTGTTCTGGCTTCTTTTAAAGAAGGGGGGATGGAAAAGGCGGAGGGTTCAAGCTTCATCACTGCACAAGCAAAGACAAAGCACTCCTCTTAAAGGTAAAACATTCCAATCCTTTGCTGTGTATTTGAGTTTTAAATAATGGGAGTTTCCTGTTTCAGAGAAGCCAAGTGCATCCTCAGATGGTCTCCACTAACCTGTTTTAAGACTTGTGTTCAACTTGCGGTAGATGAGGAGTCTGAGCTTGCCTTTTTGGTTTTACCCCTCCTTCAAGTTAAAGTAGGAGGCATAAGGTGTGTTTACAGCACAGAGAAGCAGCAGTGAAAGGCCTGACATGGTGGAAATCAGAACCAGAATCACCATGTAGCTTTTTTGGATGCAACATAGAAGAATCCACAACACACAGTCAGCTCTGGAAATCATATAATGTCAAAGCACTCCTGAATGTGAGATGAGCTCCAATATGTCTGTCTGCAGGCAGAGATGCAGAGCCTAGATACAGTGTTTGAAAGAACAAATAAAAACACCCTAAACCTTGCTTTTATGTTGTGTTGTTGTATTTTTTTTTTTTTTTTTTTTTTTTGGTAATAAAAAGGCAATGCTTTCAAACATTAGATTACAATAATATCTTAGTATGTTTTCACATAAAAATGATTTAAGAAAAGAAAATATTTCTCTTTAATTAATCAAGTCCAAGACCTCTATCTGTTACTGAAATATCAGCAGAATTCTTACTTCTTCTGGTTATAGTCATTAAAGGAACCTTTAAAAGAACCTCTAAGAGGCGGATTGCTAAGGTTCCATAGATCCCCAGGAAGATAAAGGTAAGCTGCTAACTTTCTTCAGAAGCTTTGACTCTTAACTGCCATTTGGGAATTATATGAGACCTTTTTAAGGACTACATCTTTTACCCAAAAAAGTCAGTTTGCATCTTCTAATCACTGAATGACCAGACTGCTTTGCATTCATTTCATATCCATATTCTACCCATTTGTTATGCATAATTAAATTATTGGGAAAAGTAAGCTTGTAAGACTTTGCTCTTCTGAATCAGGGATGGTGAATTAAAACAAAAAGTTAGGTTACTTTGATAATAGTTCCAGTAAGCTGAGAATTTAGATGTATGGTTGAGCTGCACTGCAAATTCATCGTGTTGAAGTAAAGTCAAACTGCACTAGGATACTGTGGTGAAGGATTTGCCATAAGGGCAGGGCTGCATACCCCAGCTGTTCCCTGAGACTGGCTTGCAAAATCCTTCTCGTGGATGGAGCTGTATTCTTGTAGACTTCAATGTCACCATCTAGGACTTGTCTGTCACTCAAAGCTGAAGGAGCGCAAGAAAAGCTGTGCAGTGGATCTGTTTCTCTTAGCATCCTACAAGATTACACCAGTAGACTGTCCTTTATCATGAAACTACAATCTTCAGCTGTAATCCTTGATTCTTTATGAAGTACAACAGTATAGAGTAGGACCAAACATTTATTTATTTTTCTTTTTTAACTGGAATGCGATTAAATGTTAAGACTGCCTGAGTCTGTCTATCTTGCAGCTTTGTAAGTAACGCTGCATGGACAAGATTTGTCGCTTCCTTTCCTGTTCCACTGTCCCTGAGCATTTTTCCTTGGGATGAGTTCTGCCTAGTAAAGCGAGAATTTGTCCAGATACGCTATTGTTTAGCAAGGAGGTGGTGAAACAGATGCAGTTGTTGGAACTGATGATAAGGTAATTTTCTCACCCTTCCGATTACTGCAATGCAAAGAGGATTTGCATTGCTAGTAGTATTTGTTATTGTGTGTATGGCCCTAGATATAAATTGGAGATTGACTGGTGGATAATGAAACAGTGCAGTGTGCCTGAGTGAACAAACAGATTGGGCATGTGTCTGAACTAGCTGTGTACCAGCTCACTAGAATGAGTCAGTTGCTCAGAATTTTTCTGGTGGATGTAGCCTCTCTGTTTCTTGTCACAGTGATTATCTACCACTTTTTTATCGAGTTTCTGTGTGGTCCACATTGTCTGAACACCTCTCAGTTGCAAATGGATTGTATCTTTGTAGCACCTTTCTGAGGCAGAGAATTCCCATTTTACTGATGTATGTGAAATCTAAGTAACTTGCTAAAGGAAGTTGTAACAGACTAGAAAATAAGAGAATAGCACCTATCCAAATTTCGCTCCTAGAAAATACATCTCAGGTTTAAAAAATGGGAAGGGAGTATTTCTTGTATTCTAGGAAGACTTTTCTCAGCTAAATGAATGGTTTGCTTTGCTGTGCTCTTGGAGCCAAATGTCCCAAGTAACTCAGTGGTATGTTGTTAAGGCCTTTTCTTCTTTTGCCTGTGTTAATTGTGCATTTACTAAATTTGGATAGAACACCTTTTTCTCTGTAAATGAAGCTCTACTTGTGGGTTGTTTGAGGTTTTTTTGGGTGGTGAAGGGGGAAGGGTTGTTTGGTTCGTTGTTTCTCGTAGAAAACAAAGATCTTCTGAAGTTTTGAAGAACTGGGGGTGGAGGGAGATTCTTACCTCAGCCAAATAATATTTCATGGTTTGGTATATACGTTAGAGTGTGGGAGACTACAGGTAGTGGCCCTGGGATCTAAAACCCCTTTTTCCACATTGTACTGCAGTGCACTTTCTGCTACTCTTGCTTTCTTTTAAATGCCAACTTGTGACCTGTTAAACTTCCTTAGAAGTGCGCAGGTTTATAAAAAGCATTTTCCTTTGAACAGACTGGCTTTTTCAGACTGTTTACCCCTCAAAATAGTGTTTGCAGAGAGGATATAATCAGGCCTAATAGTCCTTATCAAGTTAGTGACTCCTCCAGTCCTATCACTTAGTGGTATCTGAGGAGTGATGTGGTGCTGAAGCGTTTGCCTGTTTTTTGCCAGCAATCCTAATCAAAGCCACGGAGAGTACTGCTTTCTCTGCCCTGAGGCACTCCTGGGTGCTTCCTTGAGAAGGTGATTTGGGGCTATTAAAACAGTACATGCTGTAAAAAAAGAAAAAAAAAAACAAAACAACAAAAACACTTCCCAGGCACAGGTGTGGAACTGCTAAGTATTAGTGCCAATTGTGCAGTTCAAAAATCACAGCTTTGTTCTCAAGATTGTAATAGTATTAAAAAAATTCAACCTTGATCTTGATGAGAGCTCAGGTCCCTGAGATTGTGTGGAATCAGGGTTAAGGTTTTTAATTTGTTCGTTCTTCAGAGATGTGGAGTACTTTTCATGGGAGCTGAAATTAATGGGGGCTGTGTGTGCTCAGCATTTTGGAAGGAAAACAGTGTGTGCATGTGTTGTGATCTGTAATGTACAGAAGCTGGGATCTCTAGAGGGTTGCAGTATCTAAGATGATACCCCTATAGTTGTTTCTTAATTAAACCCCAGACACTTTACATGGCTTGTCCTGAACTTCAGGGCTCTGTTTTTCTCAAGTATATTTGAGACTTCTAGCTTGGCAACTCCTTGGAGCTTTCTATTAAGGTATTAAGGGGAGGAAAACCAGTTGGTTGCCTCAAGCTGAGGAGGAAATGCTAGACTTGAAGGATTATCTCAGTGCAATGAATTTTAAAGACTTTTTGCTATACATGTGTGGAAAGCTGTCAAAATGCTAATGGTTCTTGTTTAACCCTTTCAGCATACCGAGCTGATGGTGGGGAAGTGAAAATGATGCTACTCAACTGCAAAAGGACAGTTCAGTCAGAAATTAAGTTTTAAGTAGCTTTTCATCTATTAGCCGCAACTTCTCCCAGTGATAGGGAAGAGTGATGCACCCATCATTTGGACAGACCAATTCCACACGCATAGTTGAGCCCATCTGCAGATATGGTGTAGGTCAGGTACTCCCTGCAACCAGCATCCTGCAGTAAAGGCTAGCACAGGGTTGAGAAGCTCCCCTCTGGTCCCCACCTCCCACATCTCCCCCTCAAAAAAAAAAGTGAAGCTGGAACCAGGTTGCAGTGGCTTGATGACTCCTGCAGCCCCTTCTTGGGGTGATTCAGGTAGCAGTGTGGAGTCCTGTTGCTTCCCCACCTAGTTTTTGGGACGAGCACCCTGCCCGCAGTGTCATGGACACCTCTGTTGTGGCAGAGTCTGTATGGCTGCCAGGACATGGGGAGGTCTCACACCATCAGAGCAACTTATCCAGTCAAGCACATACCTGAGTAGCTCTGGGATGGGATGGACCATCCTACCTGCACAGATTGAACACAAGTGTCCTACAGCAGCACAGGCATGCCCCCAGCTTACTCCAGTTTTTCACCAAGGAGACTCTCATTCTCCTGGGTATTTTACCTCACCATCCTAAGCAAGAGAAGACATGCACTCTGGGTGGAGACACAGGTCAGAGCACTGGGAATGTTTTCTACGTGGCTGCTGTGACCTGGGCAGCAAGGCTAGTCCAAGGTGCTGAGCAGAGACTGTTTACAGTCGCTCTGTGCTGTAGTGGCTGCTCTGCTGTTGCTGCCCAAAGCGGCTGGGCTGGTTAAGTCTGTGCAGGAGGCAACCAGGCATCTTCCTCAGGGGACACTGTCCGTATCTGTGAGGAAAGGCTGTTCCATTTATTTAGGATTTTGGATGAAATTTTTGACGTGTTAGGAATATCTCATTCAACTCTAGAGAGATTCTGTTAGTGTTCTGCTTTGCAGCCAGGTAAATACTTGGATAACGGACAATATAAATAATGGAAATTGTGAGTGTTATTAAACCCACGAGGCTCAGTCATTCCTTTAGCTGCCTCTGAAATATGTTAGAGCAATGGGTCTGTCTGTGCTTATCTTTTTAATCAGGACTAGCCAGGCAATTTTGCCCTCAGGAGAGTCTGAATGACTGAGCTGCAGGGCTATCTTTTGCCATTAAGCTTATGGCTTTCAGGTTTCAGTGAACTTGTAATGTTATTTATTTGTTATTTTTAAGGCATATTTACAGTTAAATGTGAGCTGCCAGCTTACTTCATATCTTCAAAGCATCAGTATTTTCAGTTTTGCAGCTGAAGAGTATGGTTTCCAACATGTACCACCTGGGGGCAGGAGCAAGGGCAGGCAGTATGAAAGGGATTGCTATAGGGATTTGCTTGGGGTTGAGACTAGGGAGACACAGATGGAATAGCGGTGAAAGACTGTGGAATATGGCATGGCTATGTTGTGGTGTTGTATTGCTTGGGGTATTCTAAGCTAGATTGGATAGGACACTGGGGAAATCAGCTTTAGGGAAAACTGTTTTAACTTGGATTGTTAAATGATATGAAAATATGGCTGGTGCACAGTTCACTAAGAATTGTGTTGACCATGATTTCCTGTGTGGCTTTTAGCAAATTTATTCTTTTGAGTCAGTGTGTGTGTATTTATATATTTAGGAGAAGAAATAGATATTCACCCCACTCCCTTGTATTTTTCTCAGCATGGACAGTAACAAAATGTTTGCCAATCTCATGTATATTTTAAGTGGACTCTTCTCTGTCTGATTCTTACATTTCTCAATGAGTGACTTTAGGTATTGCAAACAATACATTTTAAATAAGGACTTATTCCCCCTGAAATGTGTGTGATCACTGGAAAAAAAATCTCACTACCTTTTTCTAACTTGCTTACTTATTTTTCACAGAAAGTACATTTTGCTTAATCTTGAAAATTTAAGGTTGCATGCACAAATACGTGGCTCTCATTGTGCCCATAGTTGTTTTGCAGACACAAATCTTAAACTGTGCAAGTGCTTTGCATTTTCCATTTGAGTTTTTGTATGTGCAAAGAGAAGGGAGCCTGAGCTGCGTTCTTCTACCACAACCTCCCCTTTCATGCTAGAAGATGAAGGTGTTAACAGTGGGATAAGGAGGATTTACAGTGGGGTGTATGTATACAACATGTCAATGTCACTTCTGTGATTAAGTATGCACTTAATCTCTGCCGATTAAATACTAAACACAAATGCAAAACAAAATCCTTTACTATTTCTGAAGAAACATGCCATGAAGAGTCAGGTCTTTAGATAAACCTGTGAAGCTGGTTGCTGGGCTGGCCAAGGGGGGGTGGGATATGCAGGCATAGTCTGTAAAGGGTGTTTACTGGAAGGGAATTGGTCACCCTCTTTGATAAACAGTTTAGGTGTTCGTTTTATTTTGAAATAGAATAGGAACCTCCAACTTCTTTCTTTTATATTTTTTGGAGGCCTGCATGATTTTAAAGCTGTAATACTCTTTTCTTTTGACTAGATGAGGAAAGAAGGGGTGCCAAAATGCTGATTTAACAGAACCACAGTCTAAGACTTGAAAGTTGCCATCTTACAGGAGTTGGCTGTGGATCCTTTGCATGTACTATGTTTCTGACGTGAGAAGGGTTGCAGGGGATGCAGCCCATGACAGTAAACAGGGGAAGTTCCCCATTTGCTCAGACTGGACATAGCTGTGCTCTCCTATTGAAGAAATGGAGGTTTAGAATATTGGAGTTGTTGGGCTCTGAAAGATTTCAGTGCAGCAGCAATTATTTCCACCAAGAATCTTTGTGTTTCCAGATTCCCAGGATTGAAGACACTTTGCCCCAGGACATGCACCAGAATGATGGGTAGGACACCTCCTGGGAAAGAGAAAGTCCTTGGATCAAATATTAGCTTGAACTTAGGCCAAAAGTCTATATGAACCAGTCTGCAGTATTCCTGAAGCCAGGCAATCAGTCAAATTACCTGTTGTTGGATGAGCTGTGGTTGTTGTCCATGTGTGTGGTCTTAGCCCACGGCAAATCAAAGGTAATGCAATTTAGCTGAACTCTATAATTGCTAAATTAAATTACCTCACATCAGCTGCAGAAGATGAGCCCTCATATGGAGAGCTACCACAACTCAGCTGATGCTTAGCCTACGGTTACTGCAGAGTACCATAGCTTTATTGGACCTCCACTTGAGCGTCCCAGTGACCAAGCAACATGTAGTAGCCAATTGCAAGGAGAAGGAAATATAGTTGTGCCCCCAATTAGAGAATGTAGTCCCTAAATCTCATCACATTTTTAGCTTGGGAAGTTCAGATGGCTGAATTTGGGATTGATGGAAGTAGAAGTTTTCAGCAATTACTGTACCTACTTAAAAAAAACAGATTGCCTTTTCCAGCAGCTGTTGACTCCCTTGCCAGCAGGGAGGTTCTCTTGCCTGTAACAGGCAGTGGTGCCAAACACATTTTTGTTCTCTTGGGAATGTGTTTCCTGAAAGGTTCCTTTCATCTGCAATGAATTCTTGTGCTTTAAACCCAGGAAAAATTAATGTGGTTTTTTTTTTTTTTTAAATATCTGTGAGAACTTCTTTTAAAATGAATTGTCCCATTTGATAGCAGAAAAGCAATAGTCTGTCCTCACTTTCAGTTTTTTGCCTCTGGGATCAGTATTCCTTTTCTAGGAATACAAGATGGTACTGAATGATCTGACCTTGCCAGGGATGATTCAGCAAGATTGGCAGCCTGAAGCCATGCCCAATTTGGTGCCATAATGGGATTTAAAAGGGAATTATTGTAAAATGATGTTGGAAAGGACATAGGATAGCACTTTGGGTCCTTGGTCTTTACACTAGGAAAAGCTTTTGTAGCTAGTCTGTGTCAGCTCAATCTGAGGAGACTAAGAATTGCAGGAGATGCCTTTGTTCTGGTGGGCAGTGGGAAGGCCTCTGCTTGGTCTGACCTGATTCCCTGGAGATCATGGTCTGAGGCTGCGAAGGTGGGCCATGCAAGCTTCAGAACCCCTAGGAGGAGAGGGGAACAAGGGCTTGCTCAGAGGAAGTGTTAAGTCTCTTACCCCCAAAAACCCGACAAAGTGACCATGATCATAGTGACGGGCAGTGCTTTCTGCAGTCCCAGTGGTTTGGTACTGGTGAAACGATGCTGCCAACACCACTGCTGCATGATTATGGACTCAGGATCACAGGTGCTTCTGTGTTCTTGTGGTTTGGTTGTGCATCCCGTTTTATTCCAAGCCAGGGCTGAAATCTCCTGTTATTGACTGATAAAGGCTCTCAGGCTGAAAATTGTTCCATTCACATCGTCTCCCAGAAACCATTCCAGCACGGCAAACTCTTTTTCCAGCTCCAGTCTTTCTCTTTTACTAGGATTTTCTAGAAACCATGGTTGGAACATGTTTCTTAAACATACATGAGGTTTAGCATCTGTTGTTTGTGACACCTATCATTGCACATGGAAGAACGCATGTGTGAGTTCATGCACAGCCAGTTTTCATTTCACAATGAAGATGGGGCTAAATGGGAATTAGGATTAATACTGGATTTAAGATTCTCGTAGTTGGCTGGTAATAACCTAATCTCCTCAAAGGCTGCAGGCAGGCTGGCAGCATTCAGCTCAAGGGCGTTGTTTGCAAAACCTGAAAGAAATTGAATTTTGATACTTAGAGTGCTTTAATCAGAGCCTTTCAAGATAGTGTATGCTCTTCCCATCCCTATCTCAAATGCAGCCTTTTAATATCTTTAATATGTGACAGCCACCTTGGCTTCTAGGTCTGATGGGTGTTTGACAGTAATATTTTTCTTTTCCTTTTGTAAAAGCTTAAGAATTCTGTTTGATTTTAGAAATGTATAAATTGCATTCTGAAAGTTGATATAGCAAAGTGTTTGTATAGGCAGAGTGAGAAAAATCCAAGTAAGGCAGCAAGTACTCCCCAGTTTAAAGTATTGAGAGTAGTGCTCAATGTCCTTCATGTAAGGAGGCTCAAGAGGCCACAGAAGTGTGGTGCTCCTGGAGTTCAGTCTAGCCTGGTTTGTTTGTTGCTGTGGTAGAGATGTCTGGTGAGAAATGCATTGGTGAGTCTGTGCAGGTCATAATATGAATCACTGCATTTGACATTAAGGCCCGTATTGGAAAACAATGTTTTAACATGAATTGTTGATGCTTCTTCTTTTTATTGTGACTGAAATGCAATTTTCTGTGTACCTAGTCCCTACTGGAAGATAGACATTTAGTTATCTAAATAACTTTTTTCTTCAGTTAAATCCATTGAAGTAGACTTTATGCAGTCTTAGCCCTACATTGTCAAACAAATTCCTTGCTTCTTTCAGTTTTCTCTTGGATAGCAGTTTTGGTTGGTTCTGCCTAAACATTAAGAGCTGTCATTTGCAAAATGGTTTTCTATCTGCATCACTGCTAGTGACAGCCTGGCAAAACGTGTCTGGTTTTTCTTTGTTTTAAATCAACAGCCCATCCTGTTTATGGAGGGTATCAAAGGCCTCTGTAGTGTGATGTATGCCACTGCCAGTTGAAGTCTGTATTTGAGCCACTGAGGCTAGAAGGAGCAGAGACATATTGACTAGATTTGAGTGGAAAGCTTGTGGAATGCTGCTGATAAAATTCAATATCCATGTTGCTAAAAAGAATGACTTTTCTGTGAAGGTGGTGATGAAGTGTCTTTAACTAGACGTGAATCGACTCTTATCAATTTGTTTTTTCTCAAGCCTACTTATTCAGCCCTCACCTCAACAGATTTCTTTGGATTGTTTGTCTGCTCCTTCTGTGTTGATCCTCCTTTCTAAGGTTGTCATTCCTCTCACTGTTGCCTTGTGTAGAACCTGTTCTCAGATAATCCTATTAATCTTCTTAGATAATTTTTAAAACACCATCAAGCAGGACATTTTTTCTGAGGTATGAAGTTTCCTTAAGTCACCTGGCTCTCAGCACATGAAATTGAGAAATGAACTGAAGCTTTGCATTCCCAAGGCTCAGGGCTGCCCACATGATGACTTAAGATTTGAAAAGCAGTGAGATGAATTTAATATTGCAGTATCTCTGCCCCCATTATTCTCAGAGTATAAAGGAGCATCACAAACTGGTCACCTGGAATTCAGGTCTCTGCTGGGGCTTACAAGTCCCTTAAAACACAAGTTTGTCAAAAGCAGGTTGATTGGAAAGCTTCTGTTCTGTTTTTAAAATCCATAACCCAGGCAAATTTTTGGACTTTCAACTCCATTCCCTCTTCTCAGATTAGTGTTAAGGAACAGTGGATAGAGAGGGAAGCCAGGCAAGTCTGGCACCCAGCAGCAAAGGTTAGCAGAGATGCATGAACTGTACCACCTTTGTTTTGGTTACTTGAAAGCATCCAACTTTCACTGACTCTAAGAGACCTTATCCCTCTGCAGGAGTCAAACAGCTTGGTTTAAAGCATGTAACAATTCGTGGAAGTGCTTTGTGAGCAACTTAAACCTGTTGTTTTGTTCAGTGTTATGACTGGTTGGAAGATTTGGTCTATTGTTTTTCTGGTGTATGGTGGGAGGTGGCAAAGACTGCTTAGAACAGCAGTGTGCAATGAGCCAGTGCCATACTGGGTAAAGCCTGTGGGGGTGAATCTTAGAGATTTCTAAGCCTGTAAAAATCCAGGAAAACATGCATTAATCCTATTGCTTGCTGTTCTAGCCTTCTAGCAAGCAGACAGGGAGCTATTAAACCCCTCCGAACAGAATTAGGGGTGAGGGAGAATATCTGATAACTTCATCTTGCATCAGTTGTACAAATTACTTGGAGAAGAGCAAACATAGGCAGAGAGTTTTAAAAAAGAAACAAACAACAGTCAAACAACAACAACAAAATGATCAAACCAATGGCAACAACAAAACCCTCTCACATATCATCAGGATGTGCCTACAAAGAGGACTCAGGTTTTCATACTGGCTGAACTGTGCAAGGGGAAGAAAGTGCCACACTAATCTGGGCACTAACCAGTAGGTACATCCTGTCACATAGGTTAAACAGTCCTTGAAGTCAAAGAATTTTGACTGCTGTTTTGGCTAAAGCCTTGATTTTATAATAAAGCGATTGTGGTGATAGAGGTGTATGGGTGTGAGTAAACTGCTGTCTTTGTCATGGTACCTTAGAGAGCCCAGAGTGATAGAATGTGTCTTACGAATGCACAGTGGTAATTTTTTATTCCTTCAACTGAGTCCACACTGTGCTCAGCAGTGAGACTGGCAGAGGTCCTTCACTGGCACTTGAAGCTGCACCTCAAAGACTCTGCTTTGAGCAGATCTCACTGATGATGCTGTGCTTTTTAAAGGATTTGCAGCCTTGCCTGGAGAAGGCCAGCCAACATCACCACAGCTACTACAGCTCCACCAACACTTTTTCTTTCAAATTCCCCAAGTGTGGCCAGGAATGCACAGCCCCTCCACTCTGCTGTGCCCTGGCCAGCCCAGTGTTTTGTTGCAGATGAATGCAGTGGAATGATCTGTAAACATTACTGTGTGTTCTGATGGTGAACGTATGCAAGATGCTTGCGCTGTGTTACTCATTTATCCCCACCAGCCCCTCCAAGCTCAGCTGCTGCTTTATCACTCCTGATAAGCTGGTGTGTGATCAGAGGCAGAGCCATCATCCAGAACTGAAGGCAGGCAGGAGTCCCACGTGCATAGTTTGGGGGCAGCTCAGTTTCTTTTCTGATAAGCCTGTGCCTCTTGCGGCAGTACAGTGCACACTCCTTTTAAACTGTAATCATAATCCTCTTTTCAGCCAGCTCTGCTATCCCCACAGGAAGCATTAGCAATATCACAAAGTGCGGAGACTTCATTGTTTTTCCCTAATCTGCAAAGGGAACTGAGACAAGAGAGAGGAAACTTTAACCTATTCTGTGCCTCAGTGGTAAATAATTAGTTTTTTACTGAGTGGGAAAATGGGGGAAGCCTCTTAGTTGAGATAAAGTAAGCACAAGGCTCACAGGCTTATCTTGCTCTGTGGAATTCAGGAAAGGATATGTCCTTGAATTCGCCTGTCTGGTGTGGCCTGATTTTGTGTTTGGGAGAAATGAGTCTATTAGAGCTGCCTTAAGTGATGGCTGGGTATGAGGCACCTCTTGCCAGGAAATTCGGTAGCCATGCCTTTGTTTAAGGACCTGAACAAAAGGCCCTGGATGCCTAATAATGTGCAAATTTGGGTGGGTGGGATATGGAGAAGGTTAATAGGGCAGGCAAACAGAGGAGGAGCTGAGCTTGAGAGAGGAGGAGAAGAACGCCGAGGACATAGCTGAAGAGAGAAGCAAAACAGGAAGAGCAGCCCCTTTTTGCCATGTTAAAATTAACTTAGTCCCCACTGACAATTTTGGGGTAAGTGCAAGCTGTGTCTGATGAAATAATGGTATTTTCACCCGCGGCCGTGTGAGAGGTTACAGCGTGGCTCCCTGGGCTGTCTGTGTGAAAGTCTATGTTCTGTGTGCGTACGGTCCAGACCCCGACCCATCACAAGGTGGGACTGGGGTGTGCTGTGGGAGTGCTTGTGGGTGGGAATTCACCTTGGGTCAATGCTTTACCTTTGCAGAACTCCTCTTTTCAAGCTGCCTGTCATGCTTGCAAAATCTTCCTTGTCGTGCTTGGTTCTGAGGCTAGGCTGTGTTCTTCCTGAAAAGGAAAAGCTGAAATGGGAGGATTGCCCTGGCCTGGAATGGAGGGCACAAATTCAGTATAGAGAATGGCCCACTTGCACATGTGCCGTGTGTGTGAAAGTCCTTTAATCCAAAATATGACAAAAGCAAAGGAACAAAAGAAAAGCGTCTCAAAAATAGCATGAGATAAGGATCTGGAGAATTTGCTTTTTATTTCGCACAAGAGTTCCCTGGAGACTATTTCTTTTAGGGGAAGAAATGTAGCTTTCAAGGTCGAGCTTTTTTTTTCTCCTCCCCCCCCTTTTCTTCAGACTTCAAAGGCAGTCAGCTGAGAGCTTCTTAGGAATGTTACATCTGTTCAGAGTAAACGTGGATTGGAGGGAAGGCAGTTTTGCTTTTTCCAAAGTGTCTAAAATGTGTATGCAAATTTTCTTGAGCATGGTAAACAAAACACAACCTCAATGGGGCTGAATGGTGCACAGTAGTGAAGGTTGGAAGGCCAGCAAGTGGGAGTAGTTTTCTACAGACAAGTGTTTTTTTCCTGATGCCTTAATAGAAAACAGTTTAATGTCTGTTCCTTTAAATAAATTTTTTTTCAGAAATTGAAACTTAACAAATGGACAGAAATGTGAGCTAAAGCCTGCCTGCTACTCCTCAGCCTTTTAGATTGTGCTAGCTGTGTGCCTGTTGGTATACCTGGCTTGTCCTTTTGCTTTCAAACTTAATCTACGTGTATCAAAGAGTGAAATCAAAGTTTTGCTTTCTGACTCTATTGCTTAACTACTGGTCCTTCACCAACTGATCCAAAACCTATTGGCAGTGGAGGGGCTTTGAATCAGACACTTGACATGCCACAGAAAACTGTGACTGCAAGCTTGGAGGATGCAGCAGGTGGGCTTAGGAGTTGGACCTAGTTTAACACTGCTCTCGCTGTAATGGAGGGGAATTTATTGCTGATTTTGATGAAAACTGATGCATGGCTTTGCTGAGTACATTTGTAAATCCTCTCCACAGTAGGACTTAGGAACCTGATCAGGTCTCAGACAGCCTTGTGCATAACTGCCTCTTCACATCTCAAAAGTGTAACTGAACTGCAAATGGTTTTCACACCAATTATTTCCCTCTTGTTTTTGAATAGAACCGGGAGGGATGTTGTTTATCCCATTTCCCTGGTGCAGCTGAAACTCGAGCAGCAGGCTTGTGCTGAAGCTGTTGTTTCCTCTGCATGTTTCCCATAAGGAGGCCAAGGAGTGTGAGATTTGTGATTCAGTGTGTAGCTTTGTCACATGCATACCCAGGCTGAAGAAGACAGAAATCTTGGTGCTGTCTCACTTCAGGTTGGGTAAGTATGTTTTGTTTGTTGCTTTTGTGGATTTTTCTTTTAAACTAGGCTTCTTAAATGAATAGCAGCAATATTTAATAAGCTTCTGTGTAAATAAGCAGAGAACCCTGGCTTCATCTTGACTAATCTGTTTAACCTTCATCAGCCCAAATATTTACTCTAGGCATTGAATATCCAGGCAGAGTAATTCTGGTGCTAAAATTCATGCACTGAGAATGCTGTAGATTGACTAATCCTAGAGAATTCCAGAAATCCCTGTCTATATAAATAAACTTCCTATATGAAGGATTATAACTAAATAAATGCTGTGGATTCAGATCAGCAAAGCAGAAGTATAGGAGTTGGCTCATTTTTTCTGCTGAAAAATACTTATGTATTTTTATAAGGTTATTCATCTCAGTCTAAATAGATGTGTAAAGAAAACTGCAAATACTGAAGCACGATGCTGTCACATACTGTAGGAAGAAAATTTACCCCTCTGCCTTTTTGCTAGCATTTTTATCAGTTTTCAAATTGCCATCAGCTTGATTTACCCAGACTGTTGAAATTGTTATTCTTTTTGGGCACAGCATTTCTGGTGAATCTGTGTTTTGTAGGTCTTTGTTCTCTTCCTGCAACTGGGTAAAGAAGAGAGTTCATGGAACAGTATTGCTGATACAAAATTTGTAGCTCAGTTGCTGAAGATGCCCCCTCTCCCTACACCCACACATTTCTTCAGCTGCAGAGTAGAGTTTACAGCATCTGAATTTATCAGGAACAAAGTTGGCATCTCAAGACAGGGTCTGAGGTGTCCATTACAGGGAATACTTATGAGATCCTTGTGTAAACTTGTTGGTGTAGGCATGGTGTAAGCAACCTTCTGAGCAGTTTGGCTTCTTTCTTGTTACTGTATTAATTATCCTGTCTTTGTGAGATTAATGTGCAGACTTATTTGGGATCCTTATCCTGAAGAAGTTCTGTTAATATCACTTCATGTTGCCCTGTTTGTTACTGGACATCTGAAGGCTGTAAACACCCAGGGGAGAGGACTTAGTTTGGCTATTGTAAAGGGAATAACTAAAAAGAATGGGATCAAGTTAGAGAAGTAAAATCAAAACTGTTTAAGGAGGCTTTCACAATAGCATTGGTCATTAAGTTCACGGAAAGTTAATGTGTGCTCTGCCATCTGAGAATTTTGAAAGTAGACTTGCAAAAATGAAATAATAGGAGGGCTAGCAGGATGGAGATGTTCCCTATTGACAGGGAAGGGCCCCATCTTTCTCACTGCTTTTTGCTTAGAAGATTCTCTGTAACAGTAGAAAACTAGAAGGAAGAAAGTGTCCAGCTGATCCATTGTCAGGAAGACATCTAACCTGGAACCTGTGCTGCTCATGGCCACACGGTCCTAAAAGATAATTCCCTCTGATGGAAAAGAACCAGCAGGGGAAGAATTGCACCTCACTTTACTTGCCAACAGGCTCCATAGGGAAATTCCTTCTCTGTCCCATGCTGAGTTAGTCAGTCCTTTTAACAGTGTATCTGGGAAAGAATCACTGCAGTTAGGCCACTAATCTCATTTCTGTCCTCAGATAAGATTATCAGAGTAATTGTCTGTTTGCTCCCCCTTCTGAGTCTAATCAGAGTGGATTGTGCCAGTACCTCCTGGGGCAGAGGAACTCAGATATTGATTGCCCCAAAAGAAAGAGAAAATCCTCAGTGTATATTTAATATAAACTCCAGTTTTGTTAGATGTTCACAGGAAAATCATCTGGAAGTAACTTGCTCAGGCGGGTCTTGTGCATTTCACAGTAATATTTTGTTCTGGTTTAAAGTCTTAAGTTTAGTCAAGCAAGCTCATGTTGTGCATGCTTCGGTGAGGCTTTAGAAAGATAGTGATATGCACCCATGAAACTGGTACTTTCCCAAGCCCTGGGACAGAGCAAGTTCATGTCTGTAGAGAATGCATACTCTTAGGTGTTCAGCCAGCAAATAATTCTGAACAATTAGTGCTTTTTCCCTCATTTCAAAGCAAATTACAGGGGTGGGTGGATTTTGCTGGTGGATATAAAGGAGGCTCAAAGATGTTAACTTTTCATATATCCTTCAAGTTGGGACTAGAACTTGTCTGTTGATGTGCTTACCTGAGGAAATGTAGTGTTTGGTCTGTTTGTAGCAGTAAGCAAACCGCAGGTAATGCAGCACTCCAGAGAGATACAGGAATGATGTGTGCTCCTCCTGTTATGTGGGTGAGAAAGCTGAGAGAAAGAGGTACCACGGGCTGCCATGGGAGTTGCCAAAGCACAGTTGCATAGATAAGGAGGTCTGTGCCAGAGCCAGCATTGCTCCTGATTTCTGTTCTGGGTTACGAGCTCCTGTCACCAGCTCTGTATGAAAACCAAAACATGATCCTGCCCTTAGTGGTGGTGCTGCTGTAGACATGTTGTCTGGCTTAATCAGACCTGTATTCCTGGATAGCTTAATGAAGCTCTATAGCTTTTGAGTGTGATACCTCAACCAAACTTAAAGGGCGAGGGTAACCGCTGAAGAGAGTGCTCATAGCTCCTGAACTTGCATGCCTCCTATGTGAGAACCACTGAGACTGTCTGATTCAATCAGGCTTAAAAGGTGTTGAATGAAGCAGGATCTTTCAGGCACCTGTAAAAGTCATCTTGGGGACCTTGAATTTGGTATGGCCACAGCTTCTTCTAGCCTAATGTGTGTTCAGTGTGCTTAGTGTGAATATTCTCTAAAACTTTTATTGCATAGTTTGCTGCTTCCTGCTCCATTAGACTTCAGATCACTAACTGTTGTGGTAGCTTCATGGCTGTAGTGTCCCTTTTAGCAGGAACCATAACTACTTTCATTTGCTGGATGACTTAACTGATGTTGCTCTCCTTTTTACAGAGAAACAGACTTGCAGAAAGAGAGGAAGAAAAGTAGAAAGACATAGAAAAGCTATTTAAAAGTATTTGCCTACACTGCACTAAAGAGATGCCAGAGACAGTTTAGAAAAGTGCTTCTGGAACTGGAAGTAATATAACTACATCAGGGCATCCAGTAAACAGAGCCTTAGATGTGTAGAATGGTGTGGCCACACTGCTGCTAGAATTTGATTTTGCTCCTCCATACAGTGATGCAATATCACCTTACTCAGACCTAGCCGTGGTGTATTTTATTTGGCCCTGCTGATATGCTCTATGTCCAGCAGTAGAGCTTGTGGTCTTGAAGGCCTCTTTGTATGGTTTGTGGCCTTGTGCACAGGAATTTTTTTTTATCCCTTCTCCATTACATGTGGGACTTCTTGTGGTTTTTGTTGTGGTTATGTTTTGTTTTTTCAGTTGAAGTATATTTTTGGCACCCTTTGGTCCTTTATGGGCTCTCATATTATCAGATGCCACAGCTACACATACATTAAATGTGCTTTATTATATAGATTACTATATGGTGTTCACTTCCTTTGTGAGCCATTCATATTGCAGAATCTTGTCTCCAGCTGTTCTTCTTCTGGAATGGTACTGAGGAGAGTTTTGTAATTTACTAAGCTACTTCTGCTGGCACAGCACTTCGGAGCCCTCCTTGATTGCATGCATCGCCCCCCATGTTGTGCTGTTGATGGTGAAGTTGTACATTAAGGAGCTGTTGCCTGATTTATGAAAAGTATGGTTTTGGAGGCTGGGAGCAGATTCTTATGGAGGGGCTAGTGAGCTGTAGTTCCTGCCTGCTCCCTTTCCCCGGTGTTAGCCCTGTGCAGTGCCTGTGGTACATGATACAACCATGTGTTTGTTTCTTTACCTCCCTCAGCTCATGGCTTCATCTGCCCTGTTTAATACAACCCTCCCATCTATCCCTGATGGTACTGCTTATTCAGTGCATAATAACAATTTTGAAGCCATAATTCTGAATATATGTCTAGTTGTCCCCTCATGCTGTACCTTGGACTGACCCACCAGTTTGCAGAGTGGTGAGTCACACTTACTCTTCAGCAAAATGACCAGGTAGGTCTTTGAATCCTTAAAGGTACCTGTCCCTGTCTAATCTGAGCATTCCCTGGTGAGTAGGGTCTACCTTGAAAATTTATCGAAGTACTCCATTAAACCAAACACTAGCAAAGTAAGTGGAGCAAGAGCTTATCTCAGATTACTATTATGGCTTGTGCCAACTACCACAAAAAGCTTTTCTATACTCTATTAGCAAGTGAACAGAAGGGATGTCGGGCCCAGACTGTCAGCCTGGTTTTGCCATGCTCGGGACTGTGTGATGTGACCTAGAGGCTCCTGTATTGGAGTTGATCTAAGGACAAGCCTCTCCCTTGACGCCTCCAACTGCCATGCTGCCTTTCGGTAGCAGTTGGAGATAATTGCTGGGATAATTGAGTGTTCACCGTAAACTAGTTCTACTCAGCTATAAGAATGGCCATGCATAGTGTGAACAGAGGTAATGAGTCTTGCTAAATAGTAGGTTTAAGAGAGATTATATGGAGAGATTTATCACTGAGGTCAACAACTAATCCTCATGGAAAGCATAGTATCAAATAACAGAAAATAAAAGAATAAGAAGAAAAATTTTACTTATAAACTTAGATGTTGCAAGGAGATTTGTCTCATTTTTTATAGGTCTTCAATTATCTATGATAACAATCTTTATTTGGTTGGATTAATCCTGAGAAGATCTGTGAAAACTGTGGGCAACCTTTATGTATATACACACCATTTCAGTTAAGATGGCTCCAGCTTGCAACTTGGCTGAAGAACTACAGCTGATTTCAGTGAGAGCTAAGGAAGGCATTAATCTGCTTTTGAAAGAAAACTTCAGGAGAAATTTTGTGTAAATGGGCACTTGAGTCCTACATGACACTTCCATCAGAGAAGTTGCTTCTTACCCATAAGGCATAAAAAGAGAAAGGAAATAAGTTTTTAACTAATTGCATAAATGGGAAATCACAGGGAACAGAACACTGTTCAAGTGATCTGGAGAGTCAGGATCCCTTGTATGAAGTTAAGTGTGATCACTGTGAACTTCCTGGTTACAACATGTCATGGCCTTTCCAGAGCAGAGTTTCTAGCCTTTACCTCACGCTGTATATATTTCAGTTTGGCTTGTGCTTTGGGTGTTTCTCAGATGACAAATCCTAAAGAATCCTCCTTTCTTTTGTTGAATACTAGGAAGGGGCCCAGTTTATCTCGATGCAAGAGATGGGGAGTAGCCCTGCCTGGTGGGTTAGGAAGTGCTGCTTGTTCTGTAGCTATGCACCTTCCCAGAGACAGTAGTGCCGGTAAAATGTTGCTGTGGCTCCCGAAAGCGTTCGTCCTTGCCTTGGACACAACTTCTAGGAGAATTCTTGAGTAGCAAGGAGGAAGGGAGAGAAAAGGGAAAGGACTTATGCTCTCCCAACCTTCTGAATTAGACACACTGGACTAGAAGTTCCCTGAGAACCTTTTGGTAAGGACCCTGATCAGCATATTATTGCTCTGGTTATTTTTGTGGCCTGTCTTCAGTTCACACTGCCTTTAAGATTTGTACCTGAACAAAGACTTTGGTCACTCCATTTAGTAATAAAAATTGACAACTAATTTCCTGATAGCTTTTTGCTTCATATTTGCTGCTACTTCCCATCATCAACAGCAGTAAAATGGCATGGGGTGAAAATCAGCACTAATTTGGGAGTTGAATTGCCTTTGTAATAAGCTTCTCTCTTATTCTTTGGTAAGAGCAACAGTTAATATAAATTTTTTGCTGTCACTTCTGCCTGGGCCATGTACCAGAGTCAAAGTTAATCCCTCAAAATTATGTTCCATTATAAATCTCTCTTCACAGATGAAGTGGGTGCAATTAGGCAGAGAGGTCCAGAACCATTACCACAAAAAAAAAAGGTCTGAAGGAGAAAAGCAGTCTACCTGTGCATCACAAAGTGATATAGTGCCTTGCCAGTCACCTCCAGAAAACAAAAGCTCCTTGGCCGCAGTGTTCTTGGGGCTTGTTTGGCAGTGACAATATGTTCTGAGTTAACGTTGAAGTTCCACCTTTTTGTAAGTACAAGGTATAGGATCTTAAGAGGAATTTGAAGCAATTTGTGTCAGTTCTTCCTCATTTCTATTCTTCCAAGTACACACAGAATGTTTAATGTCTCTATTCCTTCCTGAGCCCTGGGAAATCAGAAAAGATCATGAAGACCTTGGTAATAGGCTGACAAAATCCCCAGCATATTTAATTAGAGATTATTCTTTTGATGTTTGAGTTGATTTTGAGGCTTGTTTTTTAATCAGGTTACTCTTGGGTAACCCTTTGTATACAGAGCAATTTCCCTGCTTTCACGAATGTCAAAGACTCTAAAGGTTTAGATGTACTAGTGTGGTTAAATTACTTTCATTTTTGAGTTTCATATTGAATTATTTTTGGCTAGGGAAAATGAAAATACTGCTTCTACTGTAACATTCTGACTGCTCTGGGCAGGGCTGTTTGACTTCCTACACCTGATTTAGAAATCCAGCTTAAAACTGGTGCCTGCCAAAAGTTCCTACTTGTCCCTTTCTAGAAGGGGATGATGGCAGGTTTCTGGGCGTGAGGTTTGCTTTTTCAATTTCTTTTTTTTTTTTTTTTTAATCTTTTCTGGACTAAACCTTAAACATATTAAGTTAAGGTGAATTTCTATTATTAGGGAACACAAGCTTTATATATTGGAGTAAAACAGGGCTGAGGTCACCACACAGTTCTTACTATTGTCAATTATGACTTATTGCATCATTTGTCAGCTACATGTGAGAAAAGTGTAGGGAAACTAACTGAGGGTTTTGTAGATGTGACACTGAACCACAGAGTAAAATGCAGACTAGCAATGCACTGACGTCAGGCTGCCTGGATGTGACTGAGTTTTTTCTGTGAATACAAATACTGGAATAAATCACTAACTAGGTTTTAACAACTGTTGTGGTTTTGGCCTAGTTTCTGAACTTGGAGACAGACAAAGAATTGCAACACATCATCTCGTTCTCAAATGTTTGACCAACCAGCAATGGAGTCCTACATGTGCTGGAGTCTACCAAGATAGAAATCTTGACAAGCTCCAAAACAATCAATTACAGATGATAGCTGATGTTGGAATGTGGGCCATGTCAATCACAGGAATGGTTTCCTCCTGCTGCTGTACCAGAACAACTTTAGGCTGCTGTTTTGGGACGACAGAGAGAGTTCAACTACTTTCCACACCAGGCAGCTTGAGTGGTGAATAGCTATCGTACACAGAATCCATCATCTCTTATGAGGGGATGTGACTGTGAAGTAGCTGACTTCTGAAAACAGGCTTTCTGCAGATACTTTTTTCTACCAAACAACAAAGGTCTTGTTTGGGAATGCTTTTTGGCTGCAGTTCTTGTGACCCCCCTGGGAAATGCACTGTGCATTTGACTTGCACTCACCAAAGGAGAAAGTGAAAGTAACACAGCTGTAGTGATTTACTACGAAGTTTTGAGGCTAATTGCCTCATATGTTTAATTAATAACTGACACATTCTGTCCCTCAAAGAGCTTGGAGAACTTCCATCTGGACCCCTAGTGATTACAGCCTGGAAGCCATCCCTGTAATTAAGGAGCAGGCTATAGGAGGCCAGTTCCCATTATGGGCAATTATTGTGCTTGCTACTTTTCCCCTCCTTTTTTACAAAAGGACTGAGAAAATAAGGCTCAAAGACTAATCTGACATAAAACCCTGACTAAAGAGGGGCTTTGTGCTACCCCAGGGTAGAATGATGGGGTTATGTTTTAGTGCCAGCACTCTTTCTTTCAACAGGCTGTTGGGAGACAGATTTTCCGAAGAGCAAAATGTGTCTTACATCAAACTGAAGTACTTGTTGGTCAATATTAATTACCAATGCAATAAGAGGATTTTTGCAAACAACTGAGCAACTGAATATTTCTACTGTTACTTCTTTATCTCTTTCTCCCAACTTTAGACTTCCACTGGGTTTGACAGCTGCTCATCTGCAGAGACTCACGGCTAGCTCAGGAGCCCTCAGAGCAGAGGATGCTGTGTCTTTAAGCCTTCCATACAGTGCTGAAATGTTATGACAGAGCATCTCACAGGGGGATGCGGTTTCCATGGCAACCCCACACTGTAAGATAAGCAAACTGGATTATTTTTTTTTTCTGAGAGGTTCAAGAGCAAGGAAGGAATGAGGCGATCTGTCAGCGGGCAAGACTTGAAAAGAGGAAACCATGTCCATTAATCCTGTAGCCCTGGCTGCTTTGTGTTTTAATTAGCGAATGTTATTATGGTAGAGAGCATGGGCGCCTCACCCTGTTATGGGTTTTTGAGGACTTTTTTGTTTGCTTCTCTTTTTATATCTCCAATTAATAATACAAAGGGGGGGGGGGGGCAGGGAGCAGGGAAGAAGCTTTACTAGGGCATTAAATGAAGGTCTGAAATAAAAAGCCTCAGGATCTTTGTTCCAGAGCTTATATCCCAAGCCAGAGACAGGAGGTAGCTTGCCTGGTGAGAATGAATCTGCCATTCTCAAATTGAGAGTGCATCTTAAATTAATTTTTTCTGTCTTGCTGCTGATATTTAGCAAAAATGGAAATCCCCCATATCCTTGCAACCTGTATCTGTAACCATGTCAGTGTGGAGTAAAGTGGGGAAGTTGTGACTTGCTGCTGTCCTCCCCAGCCTGCCCAGAGGCATTACATGAGCCTGTATTACAGGGGTATACTGCCTTCCTCTGCCTTTGTTTCGGGATAGTTGATACCTTTGGGATCAGTATTTACCCTTACATGAGAAATCCTCTGCTTCCCAAAAGCCACCACTTGTGAGAATGCAGGGCACTGTGCATGCTAAGAGAGTCAACAATGCAAGGACAAGAAGGGGGAATGCTTCAACCCATAGTGAGAAGGCAGGCTCCCACACAAGCTGCAATGGCATCTTAGTAATCAGATAATATCCTGGTAGCAGCTACTGCACCAGCTGGTTAGGAGACTGTGCTGGTCTTGTAAATGTGCTGTGCGTAGGAGTGTATTATGGAAAATATTTTGACAACCTTTATTATTTTCAAACACTTATATGTGTCACCAGAAAATTAAAGTTAAAGTAAATGTTAACCCAACAGCAGTCTTGTCTGCATAGTTTCCATGTCCATCCTTGATGGAGTACTCCCTGCTCTTTTGCAGGGAATTAAAGCCCACTATAAATCTTCATGTGGAATGAGAAAAAGATTATTCTAATCCTTAGAGAAAGGAATACACCAAAGGCATTCACCTCTACTTTCCTATAAGCAGCAGTATCCCAGTCTATTTTACAGGGGCTGGTGCTTACAAGGAATTCTCTTAAACGTAGTTTTCCTTACTGTCCTGTCAGTGTCTTCTTTGATGCCCTTGAAGAGTTCAGCAAAACAACTTGCAGATTGGAGAGGGCCAAACAGCCTCGGAACCACTGTTCTGGATTTGAGTACTTCCTCCCTAGAATACTTTTCTCCTCTGGGTGCAATTAATGTAGCAGGAATAGCTGCTAGCAAAGGCTGAAGTCAGGGGCCAAACAAATGTTATACCTTGTGGGAATTTAGGGCTAGGGCAAGATGGTATTTAGCCCTTTGTTGAGTGAACCATCAAATGCTGTAATTGACAAAAAGCAGGGTTAGAGGTAGCCTCATTTCTTTGAAGACTGTTATCTTTTTTCCTTCTTCTGGCTACATGGACGCATTCAGCACTTTGGTGGATATCAGCTTTATTTGATGTTTTGAGCTAAGCTGCCCAGAGATGATTTTGTTGCTTGAACCAATAAAGAAACTGCTTTTGACATCTTAGATAGCTGGTACTTTACTGCCAGCAAGTGCCAACTGGACATGTGGCAGGCTGGGTTTGTGATCCTGACGGTTGGGGCAGAGTCGGCCAGCACAGCTTTCACTGTCCTCATCCCTTCTCTCAGGACCTGCTGCTGCCTGCCTCTGACCTAGCAGGAGAGCCCCTCACACATCTGGTGCCTAATGTGGACTTCTCAATTCATGCCATTCTGTGATCTTCATAATTTGCCTTGGACTGAGTGTTGTTAAACCCTTGTACATTGCTTGGGTTTATTGTCCCTCAAGGTACTGTCAGATCTGAATCCTTGCCAAATAAAATTAGTCCACCTGCTTCTTAGCTCTAAGCATCTAATCACCCAAGCCCAGCAGAGCTTTGTTTAAAGAACAGAAGTAATTGTGGTGCTGCACTAGTTCCCAGAAAGTGCTAGTGGTGTTCATGTCATCTGGTGAACTGGGGAATGAAGGAGTAACTGCGTGCTTCATTAAGCTTTTTTCTCATAGGAATCTTTCTAGGACTATCCTGTGTCTGCCCAGCCTTTTTGGTCAAAGTTGGTGCCCCTGAGTTAATGGTGGAAGGGAGCAGCTGCAGAGTATTAGGCTCTGCTCCAAGTATGATTTCCAGAAGGCCAGTGCCTCACAGCTAAAGCTAGATGTTTTAAC
Source organism: Corapipo altera (assembly GCF_003945725.1). Classification (NCBI taxonomy): domain Eukaryota; kingdom Metazoa; phylum Chordata; class Aves; order Passeriformes; family Pipridae; genus Corapipo; species Corapipo altera. The sequence goes on along the minus strand of NW_020884885.1, from coordinate 10,960,220 downwards.
CGACTATTTGCTGACTCATCACTTCACGTGGTTTCTTTCCCACACCATTTTTAACCCCTGCCCCTCTTCCTGGAGATAATACATTACTTGTGCATCTGAGTAGTTTATTCTTAGATAATTCTTCTAGCTGGTGCTGTTTCACACTTATTTCTTTTCCTAGTCTATCACTTTTGCCCAAGTGGTGCCCAGGAGTTGGCCTATGATCCATGTCCCTTCCAACTCAGTATATTCTATGATTCTGTAGTAGGTAAATTTCTGACCATGACTGAAATATGAAGCCTTCTAAATCAGCTAATGTGATCAATCCAAAGTTCTCCTTCCCTCACATGTTTGCCATCCAAAATTCTTTAAACAAACCCTTTAGGAAAAAATGCAGGTTGTTAGGTTCTTAAGTTTTGCTTATCTTGTGTTGGTGGTCCTGAATTGAGTCTGTGTATCCGCACAAGCTAAGGAGCATAATGCTTACTTAGGGCCTATCACAGCTGACTTGGAGGAATTTTGCTTGCTACTAGTTGCATGCTAGCTTAGCCTGGAAGTCATTTAGACTTAAAAACACAGAGTTGTGCTGCTACTAATAAAGAACTACTTCCAAGAGGCTCGTTAGTGGGGCTGCTGTCAGGCACTACCCTGGGTACACAGGGACCAAGCATGTGGAGCTTGGTTGCACCCCACAGAGTCTAGCATGAGTGGAAATGCATGGATTTCTGGGCAGAGAGATGCCTCTGAGCTCTGCTCCGATGTTCTCTGTACTGTCTGGAGTTTCCCTGGCTCATAAAAGCATTTCAAAGAAAGGGAGTGAGTGCACAGTCTTGAAGCAAAATTCTCTTTCATATATTTTGTATTTAATTTCAACACATACCATGCTGATGCATCCTATTTACATTCAGGTCTGTTTTAGGCATTCAGCATAATTCAAGAATACTGTAGCTCTGAATGCATGCAATACAAATATTTTCATACTCTTTTCTACAAAATAATCCTTGGGTCTGGAGTTTGCTAAGTTTGTGGTAGCTCCAAGGCTTTTCCTAGTGTACAGAGTTTTTTGAAATAGGAAAAATGTCTGGGAGCCATATTTATGTTCTCCAAATCCTAATAATAAAATAGGATTAATTTCTTTTAAACCTCTCCAAGCAATTTCCCCAAAAACTTCCCTGTCCAAAATAGTTTGGTGAAGCACAAATGTATCTATGCATCTATGCTCTTTAACAAAATACTGAAGAAATATTTTGGTGCTAGAACAAGCCAGGACCACAAATTAAATTAGATGAAAAAAAATAGGTTGATCTGTTTCATTACATAAATGAAAGATGCTTTGGAAAAAACCAGACAGTATTCCTTCTGAATAAAGGCTCAGCATGAAAACATGAATAGCAAGTGAGTTTATTACTGAAGCCATTTACATCAAAGCCAACTTGACTGAGAAGCTCTCTGGCCTAACCTACAGTTGTTGTCTTTGCTATCATTGAATGTCATGTGGTGGTGAGCAGCTAAGAGACCAGGATATTTTTCCCAATTTAGAGTTTTATGAATCTGATGAAAATGATTTTGGTTTCAAAACCCCCTTGATCTTTGCGTTAAGCCTTTATGACTTAAATGAACCACAGACCTCTTACAGAGTGATAGTGCAGAGCAGGGAGGCACCAGCTGGAGTAGAAAATGACCTTAGGGTCTTTGGATTGTAGGTTAGAGAAAAAGAAATGGAGCATTTCTCTAAGACAAATATTTTCTTTTGACTATTCCAGTCAATGACATTTGTAGGGGGAAAAGGCTTTCTTCAGTCAGAGTGGAGACTAAGCATACATCTCTATTGATTTCTAACTTGCATAATACCATGAAAGTCAGAAAACTTTATTTTCTGAAATTAAAAAAAAAAAAGATATTAGGAACTGATCTTGATTTCCCTGCTGCCCAAACCTGTTTAGAACCAGGGCAAAGTTTTTAGATTTAGAAAAATTCAGAGACCTTTTCTTCCCAAAGACTATTCAACTTGAATTTCTGTTTCTTTGGGAGGTGGAGTGAGGAAGGGAGCCTGCCCAGTTTCATGCACATTCATTGATTACAACACTGTAATGCTCAGCTTGGTTCTTCCAGACGTCTAAAATCATTCTAAGTAATTGGGTTAAAGTCAGCATTTATCATACTTAGTTAGCCTAGATCTAATCGTTCTTTCCAGAGTTGTTTGCTGAATTGCTTGGCATGTCTAACCATATCGGCCCTGTTAACTTCTTATACAGATTTGACAAATCTAATCTCTGTCTTTACTTCTGCAAGGAGCAAGACAGGCTTCTGTGACTTGCTGTGCAGCCAGCCAACAGGCATCCCAGACACTTTCAGAAGGATGCTTGCAGCTGTTGGAGGAGATTGGAAAGGGTTTCATATTTAATGGGCATGGAAATTAGGGTTTCTTGTCAGGACAGTTTGCTCATTTACTCATTTTTATCTGTTTTAAAAACAGAATTAGAAAGTCTGCTAAAGTTAACAGATGTCAGCAGTTAGAGATTGCTACGTCAAGCCTAAGGGCAAAGGGTATAGATGGCATTTTGGGCCTTTCACAACCCACACCATTGTGTCTTGCTTGAGATGTTTTCCTCTAAGCTTACAAAATCACTCTTGGCTCTAGTTATTTTCTGAAAGTAGGACTTAACCACTTTACAGGAAAACACTTAGTGTTGTGCCTGAGTTGCACACTGGGGACCTGATTTTTCCCTCCCTCATAAACCAGGAGTGACACCACCAAAGCAAACGGAGCCATGGGGTTGTGAAACTGAAGTCAGCAAGCGGAAAATCCAGCCAGTAGTCTGTATCATATGCTCATTTCTGGCTATCCTTTCTGTGAGAAATTTGCATGAAAAGGATGGCAGGGGAAAAAAATAGTCTCTCTGGCCTTGCATATTCCTTCCTTTGGGGATTTCAAGGAGTTTCCAGGCCCATGCTGAAGAGCTGTAGTCTGCCACAACTGGGAGAAGTTGGGTGTCTGCCTCCCCTGTGTGTTTGCATGCATAATTTTACATAATTCATGTTCTGATAATTCAAATAACAGCATAATGCTGTTATTTGCCACCCTGACTTCTGGTATGCTTGGCTCAGCTCAGTAAGTTGGAGGATTTTTTGTTACCCTCAGATGGAAAACAGACTTGTCCTCTGTGCACACTCAGTGAGGGACCTTGAGAGGGTACCTACTCTTTCACTGGGCATGATGATCAATTTGTGATTGATCTGCCACACTGGGACCTGGGGCTCCAACTTTTTGTGTGCTTCAGCCTGTTCAGAAGGGCAAGAGCCTATTTATTTATTGGTTTGTTTTTTCAAAAGGGATGTTTGCCCGGATGTGAGCATTTCCCCCAAGATCACTCGTTCACAATGGAACTCTACGTCAGAGCTGGGGCTTGAGGCCCCAGGGATGGAGCCTGGCCAGCAGCACTCGGCCTGTCCTGCCATCGCCTCTGTGAACTTGGCAGTCCAGAGACTTGTATGTGTATGCTGTCCAGAGTGCGTGTACCCAAATGTAAACCTGAAACCACAATTTGAATGAAAATGTCACATTTTTGACCTCATCTTTTAAAACCCCTAGGCCTTAAATTCAACTCTGTTTTGGGTCGGTGACTCTGCCGATGGCTGCCCTGTCTCACTCAGCTGCAACTGGGCTCAGACAGCACCCCCTGTAATTCCCCTGCAGAGGTATGCGAGGGGCAGAGGCCCAGAAGCCTCTTCTTTTGCTGCCTCAAAGAGGGTAGAAATACGGAATCCAGTGTGTACCTACCCAGCTACTGCCCATCTCCCCTTTGGGAGCTCATTGTACCTGTGGACTGGGACAGAGCTGGGCTGTGTCTCTTTTTACCTTTTAAATTGGCAAGTTCAGACTGGTGCTATGTCACATTGATGTGGCTGCCCACTTCAGTCAGCTGCCCAGAGGCTCCAAAGGACAGACTCCTCTCCAGTATTAAGAAGATGCTAATGGGGATAACATCCACTCTCCCCAGCAGCACCCATGATGCTTGTCCTAGGAGGGGAGGCACCAAACTCAACTCAGCGCTGGCTAAGCTGGCTAAGGCACAGTAGCATAAAGCTACAGGAGGGGTTAAGGAGTCTTTCAAACCCAGAGGCAACATGTGGGACAAAAGAGATGAGATAAAGGACGATGCACCCATGGAGTAAATGAGAGAGTAAAAACTTCAGGCTTTCCAGTGGACTTCATTCAGACCTATGTCTCTCCCTTTTCTTTAATCTGGACTCTCCTCCATACTAGGTATCTTAACAAAGATACCTAGAGAGTAGTAGAAAGAGTAGTAGACCAAAGAGTAGTAGAAATTTCCTTGCATTGCAGAATGTTTTCCTTTTAGTTACCCTGCTATCCCTTTCTGTTCTCAGTGAAATAAAGTCATTAGATGTCATGCCTTAGAAACTGAGGAATATGTGGGGCTTGCAGCCATGTTTGATTTAGCATAACTGTTATCTACATGTGAGTGATTCCCAGAGGATGGAAAAAAGAGCTGGAGAAAAGAGACTTTGTGTTCAGGGCAACAGGAGGTTGTTTGCATTCTGCCAGCACTATATTGATGGATGTTTGTAGCTGTGGCCTGGGCATCCAAAAATTACATCCACAAAGGACAGATCTGTTAGAACCAGGGAAGCTTTGGAGAAAATTGTAGAAACATAGTTAGCTGCTGTGGTTGCATATATGGATGAATCTCTGCTTCCTCCAGCTCCATTCAGTGGGAATAGAGGCAGGTTTCCTTTCAGTAATGTTTAGAGCAGTTCCCTGGGGGTAGATTCCTCATCTGCTTTCATTCTGGTGTCCACATTATTACAGATTTAACAGCTTGGAAAAAAACCCAGGTCTGTTTATTCCTATCTACTTTATCAGATTAAGGCTTTACCTCATCTTCATCTGTGGCCAAGAAGCATGAAGTTTTCTTTTGGCACTAGTGTGGCCAACAAAATGGAGGAAGTCACTTCAACTGCTAGTTACCATGAGAGATGACTTATCAGGTGGGTATTGACTGGATATGGGGCTGCTATACAGCATGACACTGGCTTGGCACATTAAAGTTACTACTCTGTCTATGTCAGTGCAAAATTTCTTTCCATTTACCTAATCTTATCCCAGCAAATTAAAACACATTTGTAACTAGATATACCAGGTTTGGAGTGCTTGGTGGCAGCCCTGCAGAGGGGTTCCTCTCTTTACTTATGGGAGTAATCACATTAAGACCAGCACCTCTTTACCAAGCACGAATTAGAATGCTTCGAGCTCTGCTGGCTCCTCATAAGCTGTGCTCTGTTAGCTCCAAATATTCTTTGAACACTGTCTTCTTCAAAGCTGCTTTCAAAGTAGAGCGATTTGAAAACCAGGAGAGATTACCATGGAGTGGGTTTTCTCCTCTCTCGTTTTGATTGAAAAAGTTTGAATTCAAAATGTTTTGACCAGCTTTGTTTTCATAAAAGAGTCACCAAATATAGCTGTGTTCTCTTTAATATAAGAAAGGTAAAAAGGATGCGGTGCTTTGACAGTGATCCATCTGCTGATTGCCACGTGTACAAGTGTCAGGATGAGATTGATGGCCTTAGAATATAAATCCACTGAGGCTGGAAGAGTACTTTCCTTTGCTTTTTGACAGTGCAGAGTGTGTGTATTGTCTGTGCTGAGCCAGCGGTGAATAATAATGAATGACTATAGTTAGTGTCTGAGCTAGGGAAAGCCAGGCCTCCAGCCAGCCTGGAGTTAGGAGCTCTGCTAATTATTCAGCTTGGTTAGAGCCAGCAATACACATTTTGCCTAAATGCCTTAGTCTTTTCTTCCCAATTATTTTGAGGTCTAGGAAGATACAGTCTTTTTTATGGAATTTCGGTGAAGTCAATATTTTTAAATCTAAAACCTGTATGATTAGAGCTTTAATGTTTTGGATGTTTTTGTTTGTTTTAATCTGAGAAAAACTTTTGGCTAGAAAATATCAGTTAGGCTTGTGATTGGAAAAAAAAAAGTAATCACTAAAACAAGCAAATAATCTCTCCTTTCAACTTGCTTGGTTTTGAAGGGGTTGAAGTGTGACAGGATTTTGGGTCTGTTCAAAATTTAAAAAATTAGAAAATGAAGACTTCTTGCAAAGCCTTCTTCCCTACCTAAGAAGGCCTCTGTTTTTCCCAGGCCACCTGAATCCTGCTGTTGTGCCTGTGTCTGACAACAGTGCTCATCTGGTCCATCTTGGGGGTTGCAGTGAATTTGCATCCTGTCATCTGAGGAGGCAACTAGAGTAAGGAAGTTCTAATTCCACGTCTCAGATCTCATTTTAGACTTCCTTGAAAATGTGTCTGCAGTAGTCCAGGACCTGACTGCAGTGGATGAAGGCAAAGGATTAGGGATTCTGTCTAGTCCAGCTCAAAACTGACACCACCCAATAAAAATTATTCCCTGGCTGCTTTTGCAGTCTATTTCCTACTCAAAGCAAGAATTTGTCCTTGGTGGTCACTGTCAAGTAGAGAGCTGGAAGTCTGACTTTTTATCACTGAACGGCTTTGCGTTTCATGGGTATTTGGGTTTTTGTTTATTACCAGCTGTGTTTCATTTTGGAAACAGGATTGATTCCCTGAAATACAAGGCTCCCATTTCCTTTGGAGAGGAGCAATTGGTAGCTGTACATGTGGTAGCAGGTGGTTTCTGGCAGCAAATTTTCCCTTCAGATGTTTATGATCTTGAACAGGTTCATAGCTGCTATTTGTAAAATCATCTTCTCATTAGGTCAAAGTACTTCAGAATTTCAAGACCTGCTGCCTTCTTCTCTTTTCCCTTATTTCTTTTCCTCCCCAACCACTTCCTGTTGTTTCTAGGCTGTGCTGAATGAGCCCAGTTGCTCCTGCCTGCACCTGGATGTCACACATATCATCACAAATGTCTCTCTACAGAACACCCCTGAGAAGAACAAGCTGGAGCAGAGATGTGATGGAAATGTTTTGCCAGACAACACACCTGGGTTGCTTCACTTAGGCTTGCCTGGGAGAGCAAGGTGGCTGCTTCTACTCCTTGCTTTGCTGATACCTAAAGAGAATTTCTGCTGCTTTGACTCAAAGAGGAGACTGCTGCTCTGAGGGTTTGCTGACTTGGACACAACAATGTGCTGGCACATCTGCTGGGTACTGTTTCAGGATGGAAACATATGAGAGAGAAAACACCTGCCTTTTGTTAAGTATACAAAATAATATTTAGAGCTTACTCTTCCATCTTGTACTGAAGATTTTATCAGTTTAGAGGAGTTTGGGTACCTGTTGAAGTTTGAAAATAGGATATTATGTTCTGAAGACATGCTATTTTGTTCTAAAGGCAGTGTGGATAAAGCACAGAACTTAGAAATAAATTCTTGAGAGCTGAATTTCTTATGGGAAAGGAATTATTCTCTCTTGCTCTCTTGTTTGCTGCTTCTGCTGAACAAGGAAGACAAAGTGAGACTTCACAACTAGAGTTGCAGTGTGAGGAAATGAGAAGACCCTCTTTGATCACAAATTCTCAATCAAGAAGCATTTGCCAGCAATGCCAAATGAGATTTATTTGTCAAATCTTAGGTAGAGGCCAGCAGGGCCTGGAACCAAACAAATGGAGGAGGTACCATACTATAAATTTGGATTCAACATATTCACTGTTAATATTCTTTCACCGACATAATATGAAAGTTATTAACCTGAATGCAAAAGGACCTACTGGGGAGTTAAGTGTCATGTGGAGAGGATTACTACATTTTGAAAAGAATTTGTGCTGGTGACTGTAACATAATAAATGTATTAGGTACCTCTTTAGATCTTCTGTAAGTGGTAAAGAATCATTGATCACCCAGTGATATGGGGGTTGGGGAGCTTGTTTTTGATGTTCAAGTCAGAAATGAGAGCTGAGAGTTGCTAATGAAAAGAGCACATACATTTATTATTATTATTATTATTCATTTTTCTGTCTTAAAGAGACCAAGAGGGAGTTGGTGCAGAGGGGTGAGAAATAAATCATTAGCATCTTCACATTTGCACTGCAGATTAATCTGGGGAAATGAAGCTGGTAGTTTTTAAGCCTTTTGCATATTTGACAGGTGAACTTTTTAACTTGATCCCTCCTTTTATTTCTTTTTTTCCTAACCAGAAAGTTTTCTACTTACAGATTTAAAAGGTCACAAGGTTAAGCAGAAATCAGACGCTGATTTATTGCATAAGTACCCTTAGCAGGTATTTTGGCCAGTGCTGTATGAAAGTTTGTTTAAAATTACGCTATTTTTTTTTCCTTCCACTGGAGAGATATGACTTGGGGTTTTTATATGCCTGCTCTACTTGCCTCATGCTCACTTTGCTGAACCTTACAAGGTTCTCAGTGCAAAACTGATTTTCTGTTGGTTTTTTTTTTCCAAATAAATATCCAACTTGGGAGGCTGGAGGTGTCAATTCTGGTATTATTTTATGCTGACCTCAATATTCACACTTCATTTCTCCTGCTGGTCAGTATGTAACAGGTAAATCTTACGGTTGTCAGGAGCGAATGGCAGGTCTGAGCAAGGCTGTGTTGTGCGAGGGAAAGGAAAATGATGGGTGTTGCAATACAAAATGGAGTAGGGCTCTGACTGAAGGAGCTGTGTTGAGTATTTAGAAATACATCTTTAGTGGAGATAAAAAACAGAAATCCTGACTGCTTATGAACACTAGAGATCCCCTAACACGTCTTCCAACAGCAAGTGCCTTAGCCAGAGTATCGGAGGTAATTAGTCGGTCTGCTTGCATTCCTTCTGCAGCCTCAATTAATTATGAGGGTCTCTTTAAATTCTGGATAAAATCATTCTGTAGTGGTGTTATAGGATGTTAACCAGCTGCCACCTACAGCTTCCATCGATACTTTATAAATACTGTACAAAGAACTTGAAAGCGAGGTCTCTTGCTCGCAGGCGCAAGCTCTGCTCCTGCTGATCTCTTCCTCCCTGAGCACTTGGCCTAAGAAGAGGATGACTCAATCCTGCCTGTACGGGTAGCAAATACAAATGCTATAGCAAGCTAATGCCTTGGTATGCTTCAAGGGGAAAGCCGCTGCTTTTAGTTTTTCATCCCTTATTGACTGAAATATGAACAGAGGCCGGCAGAGACATATAAGCAGATTCAGTGGGAAGAGCTGTACTGAAACACATTTTGGTGGCAATTTCTTGGATAAGGTTGACAGGGAAAGTAGGTTGGATCTTTTATTAGGCCTATTGGTACTGTTGGGGGAGGTACCCTTTTAAACATGTAAATGTGATTTCTCATATCTGAAATAGTAGCATCGGCCTTGGAAACTAAATAAATACATGTTGAGAACACTTTACCAAGTTTAGCAAAGTTATGTTAATCACTTAGACCATCTGTTGGAGAAAATCTACTTGTGAAGCTGAGATAGGTTAGGGACATGTTAGTGGGAGAAGAGATAATAAAGTTGTTTGTCTCTCTATGGCAGAGTCAAGTGAAAGATTCTGGGAATTGCTTGCTTTTCCTGGTGATATTAAAATTTCTTTTTTGAAGGAAGATGTTTCATTCTTTTTTAAAAGATAAATTTTCTGTGAGGCCCAAAAATTGTGATGTGTTGACTCAGTACTCTCACGACAGCAAAGTTCCTCCATTTAGCAGGAGGACAAGGCTGGCAGCTTCCTCATCTGAAGTCCCGCCTGAGCTGGGATAGCTCCAAGTATTCCTGGGGAAACTATGCCCAGTCTCTGCAGCTGGGGGATGAGACAGCTACACTGCAACTTTTATCCAGAGAGGAAGCAGGGTAAGAAATATAAAGAAAAGAGTTAGTCGGTCACCCCAAGAAGTGTGGCTGCTTCCTAATGGCCTGCTGCCTGGGCTTTTTAGCCTGACAGCATCTCTCCTCCTTAAACACATTGTGAAATGTTGAAAAATTGTTTGGATGTCATTATGACAGTGGTATTTGTTCAGGAGGAGGTGTCTGTTTGTTTAAATAAAGCCCCAAAGGAGGTCCTTGTTGTCCTAGGATTTCCTCTGACTGGTGACCGAAACAGAGAAGAGAGTGTCCAGGGAAGGGATATCACAGAAGCCTGGCTGAGTGCTGGCAGAAATGTGATTAATCTCGACTAGACAACCATGCCTGAACCACTTCCAAACTGTTGGACTCCACACTAAAGGCATAGTATATTTGTGATCACTCTCCTGTCTCTTTCAATTACCTTGTCTATCTCTCAATTCCAAATACATTAGTCTTGTTCAAATGCTTCCTTATACCACAACGATGTGCCAATGTAAGTTGTAAGCTGCCCTTGTTACAACATTTACTGCCAGTGAAGCTCATGTGGACCAGGAGAGGTACCATTACAGGGAAAAGCAGTATTTAGCAAAAAGTAACCATCTACTTAGGTTGCTGTCCTGCCTTTCAGGAGGTATCAAGGTAGACCTGAGAGCAAGTTCTTCATCTGGTCTTGTACCTGATCTGAAGGAAACAGTACGTGTGTTTGAGACCACTTGTAAAACATACAGGAAATGTGTCAAGTCTAATGGTTGTTAACATTTCCCTAAACGTGTAGTTCCTGGAAGGCTATGGAGACGAGATGTTGCACTGCTGAGGTGTAATAAGCAGGGATCTAAACCTTTTAGGAGGGGCAGGTGTGAGAATCCAAACGAATGAAAATACATGACCCAATGCAGAGTAACAAAACCCTCAAATTGTTTCGGACAGAAGTTTCTCCCTCTCTTCTGCTGCTCTGGTTTCTGTGAGTTAGCAGACTTGGTTTGGTCAGTGTGATTTGTGCCTCTTGGACCATCTACTGCCGTGTTAATTTCAGGTCAAGAGGAAGGAAATAAAGGCTTCTGTGTGAAACAAAGGATGTCACGTACCGACCTCTGTTGTTACAAGAGTAGAGGACCTGGTGTAAAAAGCAAATGAAACTCAAATTTGATGAGAGAAGTAGAATCATAAAATTGCTAAATCTCTGCAGCAATTTTGGCTCCTGCCATTTTATTACTGAGGTCAAGGAAAGCTAATGCTTTCCTTCAGAATAAGACCCTTCTAAAAACATGTTTCCTTTTGCTCCTGGAGTAAATCTCATCACAGTTGAATAGGGCCAGCTTTCCTTGAATTCTATAACCTACTGTTTTCCTCATGAACTGGGAGGCTTATGAAATATCCATCCAGAACTGCTGCCATGAACCTGGGGGACTGAGGCTTGTTGGTGACTGCTTGCTGCCTCTCCATGCAGTACTGTGGTAAGTCCAACAAATAGTTGACTAACTGCTGCAGAAAGGTCGCCAATCTTCTTTTTCTAACTGTCATGTCCAGCTTCAGATCCCTGTCCTGTAGCTCTTAGCTCTCGGAAAATCCGGTGCTAGGAAGGTTTGTGGGTTTTTTTTTTTTCTTCCCTAACTACACATTAGTAGCAAATCAGGTGCTTGAAATTTTTAAAGGATTAAAGAGAGCTGTGCTGTGTGTTGAATTGCAGGTTGCTGCTCTTCTGCAAATCAAGAGATTGAAATTATTATCTGATATGACCACCTGCAAGAATGAGATTGAATGAATGACATTACTACATTCAAGGGCAGATTCATTGACGTCAGATTTTACTCAAACTTGGTGAGAGTGAATCAGATTACTTAGCCATCAAGTTCCATCATCTTGCCTCCATCACTCACTAATGGCTTATACCTGGGGGAAACTAAAAATATTATCCTAGTACACCTGATTGGTTACAGAATATAATACAAGAAATAAAATGGCTTTTCAACCCCTGGTATAATTACTTATATCTCTTCATGATGAATCATAAATACTCTTTTGATATCTACATGATAATTTGTAGAAATTTTAAAATATATTTTTATGTAAGTTCTTCTATTGACAAATCGTCTACAAGAAACTTATTGACTTCTCAATTGCGTGAGTTATTTGAAACTATTCATAGATTGCTTTTTGGTTTGCTGATTGTTTACAAGCAATTCCTTTTTAGTATTCAGTGGCTCGTATTCAAGTGTTCAGCTTCCAGCTGCACAGTTCAGTTTGTATTTTGACATATAGGTCACACAATAGTATTTCTGCTCCCTGACTACATGTGTATAATTCATAGGATTTAGCTTCTTGCACGAATATTTGCATTGAATTACAAAATTCTTATTCTGCAGTCATTCTTTAACACTTGATTATCAGCAGAAACTGAAACAATCCTTTTAAATCTTATTTACAGAGTATTTCTGGAAATGCTAATACACAGTGGACATTACCATAAATGAACAAATTTGCTGTAAAGCTTCAGCTATGCACTCAGCTGCATTTTTATTATTTAACTGTGTTTGCCCACGTTCTTTCTATGATCTCAACATATTAATCTTTATAATACTTATTTTTTGGCTATGTGAAATTAAGTAATTTTATGAAAGAGTTCCCCATATGTATTGTTGAGTTATAAGCATTTCCTCTGGAAACTGCATATAGCGACCTCCTTTCTCAGACCTGGCTACAGAGTGCCTAATGTGTGTCCTTCCATCTGATTTTGCAAGATTTTTCCTGTTATATATTCCTAGAACCCTACAGTCCGGCTTAAAATCACAGTACCATGAATATAAAATCCATAGACAAATAAAAGACAACACTCTAACTGGACAAGCCAAAGCCATGAGCAATAGCAAGGCACTTTCATGAGTCTCCAGTCTTTGGTCTTTCTCCCTTGCCCTCCCCAACTGCCCCTTGCTTCATAGAGAGAAGAGAAAAAGATTGCAAGTGTGGAGACATTTCAGTCTGAGGATTGCATTGCAAAGCAGAGAGCTTGTTTGAAATTCTTGTATACATTGCTAAAATAACAATGAGAATCAGGCTTTCTTGCTGTTCAGAGATAAGGGAAAACTGCCCTTGAAGAACTGAAGTGCCCAAAATATAAAATATCATTTCTGTTTCTTAGCACGTGGACCATTTTGAAAACTCATCTTTTTTTTTCTTCACATATTCAGATAACCACAGTACGAGGCATTGTGAGTCTGGCCTCTGTATTCTCTGCTGTGTTTCCCTACACCTTTCACTGGTCTCTGGGGCTCAGGAGGGTGTTTATTACAAATGAATGTTTAATGTCTACTTTGAAAAGCTACTTGTCTGGCTTAGAATTTCTGGTTGCAGTGCTCTGGAAACAGCTGCACATGGAGAAGGGCCCTGAGGAGCATTATCTGGGCACTGAGAGATTCTCCTGCATCTGGTGTTTGTTTTTAGTGAGGGCTTTCTTGTGTTTCTGGTTGGCAGCTCATTTGGCAGAGCTGACACCGATTATTTTATTTGACCTTCCTCATTTCCAGTTAATCCCTGGTACAGGAGCCCACTGTCTTGAGTGTGAGCTGTGGGGACAGGACAGTCAAAGGAGATCCCTGACTCGCCTGGCCCTGGGTATGAGCAGGACAGTGTGGCAGCTGTTCAAAGGAGGCACTGAGAAAGACAAGCTCAAAGTGAGCCAAATGCTTCCTCCACCTGTCTTGCCCCTGAAGTGAGGTCCGAGAGGGAAAGAAGCTTCCTGTTCTAGACACATGTGCTGTAACATTGCTCTGACTGCTTTTACCTGGGATGGCAGCTAGTACCTGAACCTTAGTTTTCCTTTTCACCTGCCTTTCATTAAAATGGCAGCTGGTTTCTGTTGTAGCTAGAAGATAGAGTGGGCTGAATGCTTTAGCAGCATATATCTTAGAAGCTCTGGCAAACTCACTCTGAGGTGTACTCAGGTGAGGGCTATGCACACTTCATCTCTTGTTACTGTCTTGAGACTGGCTTACTTGTGCCTTGGAAGAGGCATTTGATCCTTTGCCTGGATGAGTTGGAACTGTGCAGGTGTTCAGAAACCTTTCAAAGGCTGTAAGGCTTGATTGTACCACCACTGTTAAAGAGCAAGGTTTCACAGCCTCCTAAGGTTTCGTCCTTTCTCCCTGTTACTGGGCTCACTTTCCATGTACCAGAAAGCATTTCTCAGCTGATAAAAATTATTTATTCTTGGTCCTAGCTTGAGCTGTCTGCAGACTGCTATATCTTGCCAATTGGTAGCCAGACATTAGAGCTGATTTAAGTAATCATGGATTATAAACAGTAGCTTTCCCCAGGTGAGTCAAAGGGAACAGAAGTTTTCCCTTGGAGAAGGTCTCTTTGGCTTCTTGCAGCTAGGAAGTGCTTTCTGAGGGCCTTTAAACACTTAACTCCACCCAAAATTAAATACAGCTGTCCATAGCAGCTGTCCTAGGAGCTATGCCATAGCTGAGCTGGGAGAGTATTGGTGGGCTTGCGTGGCCCAAGAGACCAAAACAAATAATGCACCAGAGAGTTTTTGTGCAGTTGTTTCCTTGTCATGTTTTCCTGATGTCTATGCTGGCCTAATTAGTTGGTATGCTGCCTCCTCTAGACTCTTGTGGAATGCTGCAGTCAAAAGGTAAGTGCCAGTAAACACTCCTGTTGCTGATTATAAGGCCAATAGGTTTATTTCAGTTCACACCCTGTCTTCATTAAACTGTTTTACAAGTAATGTTGGTCTTTCCCTGTCTCTCAGTTTCACTGTTTCTAGTCTGGTGCAACATGCTGAAGTGCAGGTGTGCCATTTGTAGAAATACTGAAAAAAAATATTGAAGCTGAAATAACAAAAAAAAAAAAAAAAAAGCATGGGGAAGGGCCAGGCAAAAGATAAAGCTGTTTTCATTTTCAAGACATACCTTTGCAGGTGGCTCTGTAATAGAAAAACAGAATGTAGAGTCTTGGTTGGAAGGAATAGTCCCTGCAATGGGACCCCTTGGGTGCTACTGTCAGGAGGACACCTGAGTCAGAAGCCCTCTTTATTGTTAAGGCTGATAATAAATTGCATTTTGGCTTCCACAGGCTATTACATGACCAGGCTCCAAAAACAGTAGCATCAGCATGTGCACTATTTTGGAAACACTTTTAAAATTGTGTGCTAATGACCAAGGCAGAAGTCCCACCATTTATTTCAATGACATCTAAAAGTTTTGAGAATGGGGCAGATTTTTTCTTTGTTTCACTTGAAACACTTCCAAAGGCCCAGGTTTTTCAGAAATGGGTAATATTTCTTGCCTGAGGAGTTTTTTTTGGATATGTGGTTTGGGACATTTGTACAGATGCATCCCCAAACCACTGACCTCTTCCGAAACCTTTGTGAAGCTGCTCTCTATCCATGTGTTTGGGATCTGGTTGTGCTCCTATTGCAGAAGCGGAGTTTCGCCCTCAGTTTCAATAGAATTGTAGCTTCCCTTGGCGTCCCTCCTCCTGTGTTCAAGGCTCAGAAATGCTCCTTCACTAACTGCCTAGGGGTGTCCTCCAAAAGGGTATTCTCTGACAATACAGTGTTTTTACAACAGAAAACATTATCTCACATTTTAATAACTGTATAAATAACTGGGTTTTCCCAGGGAGAGATGTTTCTTTGCTGACGCACTGTGGCAATGAGCCAAAGAGCTTGCTTTCTGCCGTTTTCAGAGGGGTGGCATCCCATTTCTTCAGTTCTGGGAGATCCTTTGGGAACGAAAAGCTGGGTTCAACCAATGCTGTTGCAGAACCTCAGAGTATTTTGTTCTGTCTGTGCCACGTAATAACAACAGTTGTCATTGATCTAAACTGCCTGACCCGCTCCGTATTTGCAATTTCCATTATGCTGCCCTGTTTTTGATTACTAGCTCAGTAAGTAGGAGAGGACAGAAGAGAAAAACAATGGAAAGGATTGGGGGAAAAGCAGCTGATGAAAAATATATGCAAATAGGGAACATGCCCTAGTAATGAAAGCTGGTATGAGTCCTCAGAAGCACCATCACCAAAAAATACCAGCAAGAAATAAATACCTTCATTCTCCCTAGTCAGTCCATTCCAATATACTATAATTCTGCTGAATGCCATGCAGCACAAAATGGCTTTAAGGTGCCTTTACAATTGAGCCTCAGCTAAGGAAACAATTACCTCACTCTATATTTCTAACACGTGCTGGAATTGCTAATGCATTTACTGGTAATCATGTTTCTTTTGGACCATTGAAAAGTTTTGATGACTTATAACTTTGCATTCCAGAAAAAAAGTCTGTTAGATTTATTCTTTCCTGAAATATTGTTGGTCAGAAGTTTGGGTTTATTTATTTGTTTGTTTTTTAATATACAGAGAGTAGAAGCGAAAAAGAAAAGAAAAACATAGCTCTTATAATATGACAATTTTTTTAATTTTTATTTTGTGGGAAAAGAAGAAAAAGATGGATGTATCTCTTTGCCTGGTGTTAACTTGAAGTTCTTCCTTGTCTTCTGCTGCTGTTTGTTTGGCTGACTGTACGCTCTTCATCCCTTCCAGTTACTGGCTTTCTGTGATTAATAAGTGCTTTTCTGTTGTGCAGACAAAGCTAACCTTTTTGAGGCCTTTAAGATTTATGTTGTTAACAGTGTCTACATTTTGGTATCTAATTCTTCATACATGAAAATCTAGTAGCTATTTCTGTAGGGCTCAGCTTGCTAAAGTTTCCTGCCATGAACAGCCCTACTGCTCACTGATAGCACAATTTCCAACCAAGTTAATTAAACTGTACTTCTATGTGTGGTGTGGGTCTTTGCTGGCTTGCATGGTTTAATGAACTTTTCTCACTGATAATCTTTAAAGCTGCTCTAATTCGACTTAAACAGGAGCTGTATCTGCACTATATCCTTCTATGGTAACCTTTATTCAGAGGTTAAGTTCAGTAATTTGAAAAAATCAGATCTTTATTGTGTTTTATTTGAACCTATGCAAAGCTGGAGTCACTGCAAACTCCATGAAGAAGCAGTTAAGTACAGCAGAAGGTTGGAGACTGAGTGACAGAGGTGATGCAGAGATGATGTAGCACGTGGGCAAGGAGACCCTTGCTCAGTGGGTAATATACAGAAGGATATGAGAGGAGAGGGTGGTTTCCTCCATTTCGTAGAAAATCAACTTCCTTTCCTCTTTGCACTTAGCAATCTGATTTCACGCGCTGATCACAAGATTCATTACTTTGAAGGACCAAAACCTTTGAGCCATGTGCTAGATGTTTGTAACATGATGAAAATGCTGAGACGTGTGGTATGTAATGGCTTTGTTACTGTGGTCAGGAGAATTTAGGCAGAGCTGTGGGCACTGGAATGGCATTTTGCAAGATTTTACTCTTCATTTCAAGAGGATAATGGAACAACATTTCATGTCCTTTTCCATAACTGGCTGTGGCTTTCTCTTTTCTCTTTATCAGTTGATTATTGGATTTTGTGTGGGTTTTCCTCTTGAAATACTCCTGCTAAGCCCTTTAAAATTATTGTGTCTTTCAAGAAAAACAATCAGGTCTTAAGAGGCATTTTTGGGGGAGTGGGGGAATCTAGAGTTTGTTTAAAGAAAGGAGATTTGAAGATAAAACAAGAGATATCAGTTATGCAGAACTAATGATGCATTCCAAAGGAGAGTTGAAGAGCTATACAACTCCATGAAGTGCTCCATTCTGTATTGGCTTTTGCACTGAGAAATCTTTTGAAGGACAGGAATCACACACACATATACATGAAACTCTGTAATACATAAAAGTATATTTGGATCTAACACTGCACGAGGAAGCCCATGGCATTCTTGTGGAGCAAGCGAATGACACTAAATTCCCTAGGCAGGAATCAAAGCCTTTCCAAACTAACCTCACTACCAGCAGATGTTTGAATTGCTATGATAGACATACACCCTCGCTGCACATATAGTGAGTGTTGCCTTTGAATGTCTGTTTTCTCTCCATCTTTGTATCCTTCTGTTATTCTGGGAACATCCTGCCCAAAAGTGTCAGCATGTCCAGTGAGGTGAATTCGAGGACAGAGATATGAGAGGTAAATGAGAGCCTTTAAAAAATATGGTAGACAACAGCTGGATCGTCAGAGCTAATAGAGTGACAGCTTGAGTGTGAAAACCCAAATACTGTGCTGTAGTATCCCAGGGATCAGCCAGCCCTTTATTCAAGGAAAGAGAGCAGCAGCAGCAAACCTAAATTAACAGTTCAGGCTGACAGAAAATATTATTCCTGAGTCAAACAAGAAAGAATAGCTTGGAAAACAGGCTGACTGCTGTTTATGCACTACAGATATTTTAAACTCAAAAAAAAAAAAAAACCTAAGCAAGTAGTGATGCTTGTTAAAGGATGACTTAAAATTATTTGAAGTAGCTATTAATAACGCAAATGCTTCTATTAGGCAACCTGATTCCTCAGGGCAGGTAATTTAATCCTATTGCTGAGGAAGTGCCGTTGGTTTCTTCTTCCAATACGCTTAGGGCACAGAGGCCATTTGGATTAATGAGAGGCAGACTTAGTGGGGAAATACTGCATTATCCTTAGTCTTCAGTAAGTCTGGGCAATTAGTGAAACCTTTACAAGAGGTATCTTTCATTTCAATGCAATTTCAAAATAATTATCTCATCTGGTAGGGATGTCATCTGTATTGACTGATAACATAAGGGTAATGTCTGAAACATGCTTCAGAAGTACTTGCACTAGTGTGGTTCTGAGTTGGTGAGTTGAGGGCCCCATGATTAGGTATATTAAAAAGCCACATGAAACAGCACATACAAGTATTTGCTGTTCATTTAAAGGGGGGGAGGGGTGAATTTGGCTTCTTTGGGGCAATTTTTGGGTGCTAGCTAATTCTTTGTGCTTTTTGACATCAGAATCCCTGAATCTCCTAACCCTGAAATTGAGAACCATATCAGTAGACTCTTGACTTTGCTTTTAAGGATGGACTTTAAAAGCTGTAAAAGAAACAAATTTCAGGGAAAGACAGGAGAAAGAGAAAGGAAGAAACAGTGATCACCATACTGAAAGAGTAGGCTTGAGACTGAAGATGTTCTCTTCTGAGGTAGTCCCTGGCTTCCTGTCTCATCTTTACCACTAGTATTTCTCTTCCCATCTGTAACAAAGCAAATAGTAGTATTTTCTTTTTTCCTGTTTTTGTCTGTTTAGGCAGCAAGCTTTTTTGGCAGGGGGCTCTTTTATGCTCCACACAGTAAAAACTTTGGTTCTCTGGGGCCTCAAGGGACTCTTGTGATATGAACAGTAACAAAAGGGCAGCAAGATGTCCAAAGGCATGATTTGAGACAGATGGTCAGTAGTTCACATCTTTTTTTCTTTCTTTCTCTTTTTGAGGTAGGGGACAAATTCCTTTGCCTCAGTAGCAGGGGAAGTTAAGGCATTTCTGAAATGCAGCTTTGAACAGCTTGGTACAGTTCAATGTGGTCTCAGTAGGCTCTGTGGTTCTTTGTGGTTACCATGAATGCATCACACTTGCCATTCTTGTCATTGACCCCAAATCAGGTAGTTTTTCCACTTCAGGGAATGGAAAATAATCTACATTATTAGTATGTGAGTGTTAACAGTTAAGCAGCCAGCAGTGTTGGTGGAGAAATCAATAGGGTAGAAGTCGTGGATTTGGTAAGTGTCTGATTTTGTTATTTGATGTGCACCTAGATGTGTGCTGGCTGTTCCCCACAGCATGTTGAATAAATCTCTCTCTCATACACACACTTATATATCTAAACATGGGTTTCAGAGGTGTGTTGGAACAACCCAGGGCATTGGATGTTGTGACCTACAGTCTCCCTGGACATAATTTCTGTGAGAAAAAGTTATTCTGTAGATAGGTGTGTACCTTAATTTTCAGACATCACGACAATACTGTTTTCAGCAGGGCAAAATGTGGTTTGCCCATAGTCTGCTTTGTAACTGGAGCTGCATCTGGTGCTCGTGGGAATGCCATGCCTCACATCTGATCTGGAATGCCAATGAGCCCATATGAAGCTGTTAATGTCTGTGTGAGGTTTTTCAGTCCTCATTACCAACCTGATAGGAAGATAATTCCTCAGCTGCTGTTCCAACCTGTGGGATTTTACCCACTTAATTAATTTTCTTTCTTGTTAAAAAAGATCTCTCTTTATGCACAAGGAGCTGTGCTTGACTTGTTTTTCAGAGACTCTTCTCATGTCTGTATCAAAGGCACAGAAGCCTCAGAAGTTGGAAGGTGAGCCCTAGGGGCAGCACGCCTGTGGAGGCTGAGCTTGGAAATGCTGCCTTCTGTGCTGAGAGCAAGCTCCTGGAGGGGAGTCAAGTCTTCACAGTGGAGGAGACCCTGATTCCGTTCCCCGCTCCCCTCTTTTGTCACCACTCAGCAAAAAAATGGAAGCTTGTGACATGACCAAAGGATAATAAACTGCATGCTCAATGCCTGCTGAGAGTTAAAATGCCAGCCTACACCACCCTCCCCAACCTTTCAGCATGTCAGCAAACTGTCTATGTAAATAAATACACATATCAAACAAAAAGCAGATGCCTTTTTAACATGCACTGTTTCAGGCTGAGATACTAAGTTCTGATGTAGCTCATCTCAACATCTATCAGGCTAATGCCAGCTCCACAGCTCCCCTTCAGCTGTATTTAATGCACAGAGATTTGTGTTGTGTTAAGTAACGAGGAATCGGCTTGTTTTGCATCTGATTTGGTGTTATTTGTGGTGTATAAAATGTTAGATAGGAATTCTTTGTGTTCCTCCTGATCTCTGTGTCAGTATATAGTGAAAACTCTTGTTCATTATGCTTGATTAAGTGGCTTTATACAAGCATGTGTGTGATTGTACAAATATACAAGGAAGAAAAAAAAAGTCATTTGCAAAATATACCACCATTAGGGCCCCAAAGGACACAAACGCTGAAGTGGGGAGGAAGCTGTGATGCGGGTTGGATTTAAAATAAAATTTGTTTTAAAAGCTAAATTCCAGCAGTCACTTGTACCGCTTAAATCAAACTGAGGAGCCACAGAGTCTAAAGCCCCAAGGGTTGTATCTCAGTGCAGAGTAGTGGGAGGGGCACCCATGGGTTGCTAGGCTGCTCAGATCGTGTCTAATCTAGGGTCTTGTCTCCGATAGAAGCCAGTAGAGATTAGAGAGAATGTAAGACCAGTACAACAACCAGGAGAAATTCCACATTAAGCTCTTGTTTATTTTTGTTTTCATATTAGAAATGTATTGAGCCCAGGTGATCCATAGTCTGCTGGCCCTACTCTTTTGAAAATTCACCGGCAGACTGTTGGATCCCCTGGTGCTGCTGTCAGTGTCTGTCCCTCTACATCAGCCTCAGAGAAGGTGCCTGGTTTTTATTGTCCTTATTCACATTTCTCACATGCTAATGCTTTTACTCTAGCCAGATACAAAGGAATCACAATTAAAATAAAAAACCCAACCAGACAGATTCTTTATGCATGCAACAAGTCTTTAAGACAGCTCTCTATCAGACTTTTCTGAAGTCTGCTGTAAGAAAGGAGAATATTTCTGCTACTTGACACACTCAATTGGACTACATATAAACAAAGCAGGGGGAAGAGGAGAGGCACGACCCTCCACTGGAGAGGAAGATTTAGATGACCTGATACATCTTTTTTCTTAATGTTTCTTGAACAGAGGTGATTTAAAGCTCTCATTTGAACAAGCATGCACAGAAAACAAAATACATCATTAGTAACTCTAAATATATGAGAGCCCTGTGCTTCTGATCACAGTGGTGTATCAGCTACAATAGTAATAGGGATGAATGGGGTTTGCCTACATGGATAGCACTGTTCTTCTATAGTGGAAAGGAAAAATTGCTACTAAAGATGCCTTTGAATCAAATTTTTGATGACTCTCTGTACACTTGCCTGACAGTTTCCATCTTGTGGTTTCACGTAGCTTTACAAACCTGATTCTTTTTTTTCTTTCACTGTCTTCAAAGGCTGGGAGTTACTATCCAATACTGCATGTCTGAAAGGAATAGGACTGCATTCAGTAGGATATGTTTCTACCAGGCAGTGGACACTTTTTCCTGTGCAGAAGTGTATAGGCTTGTGCATTTTCTACATACAAGCACTTGCACCTCTCAAATACTTACCCTTCCCCTTTAAAGAAACCAGAATGTGGTTGGCAGGTGTGTATTTAAAATGCCAGGTAGTGCAAAGCAGAGAAGAGACTTATAACAAATACCAACAGGAGGATGAACTGCAGCTGAAAGTGTGCTGAAAGACTCCATTAGAGACATGAGCATGGAGAACATCTGCCTGAGTAGCGGTTTGGTGGTCCTCTGCTCTGCTCACTAGACCACGCTGTCACTCTAGTGCACATGAGATGAATGTCTAGGGCACAGAGTGCTCCTCACCAGGGTGTCTGAAGGTGGGCACAGCACGCAGTGTTCCTGTGTCCCACTAAACCCTCTTCCGCGTCCTGAGTAAGTGTGAAATAACACCTCTGTGGTGGAAAGTAGGGAGCTTCTCTGAGGACAGAGGGCTGATATGCTGCGCATGAGAGGAATTTCCTTTCATGTGGTCTGGTGTGCAATTAGCACTTCCCATCTGGCTTGTAGGTGGCTTTGTAACCTACTGGATGCTAGTTCAGCTCAATGTGGTTGTCATCTCCAGACAGCATGACAGAGAAGGGGAGTTTGAGATGTTTGGCTGCAGCCCCATCTCAGTGTCTTATGGGGGCTGCTGGATGGAGTTGCTGTGAAAGGACCTTCTCTCCCAGCTTTTCATCTTGGCTGTGGAGGACTAACTAAGCACTGTGATGCAGGGAGGTTAGTGATGTTCCCTGATGTTGCATGTGGACACTTGACATTGGCTTTGGGATGCTGGATAGGTTGGGCAGAATAGAGGGTTTGGGCTTCAAAAGAGAGCAAAGCAGCAAGGTAGACTAGAAAGGAGAGAATTAATATTATGAAATGGATTTACATGGCGCCATCTTCGTATCTAAACTGGAGCTGTCAGGGAGAATGAGATCCAGACTCTCTGCTGTTGTCCAGAGAGAAGCCATTATGGAGCAATCGTTCTGTTAAAGTGATGGCTCCACCTCTGTGTCCTGTATCTGGCTGATTTCTGCAAGTAGAAAACAGACAGGATCTGGCACTATCCCCTCTCCTTTCCCACTGGCCTTTCATGCCTTTCTGCAGACTTCTTTTGCTTGCTTTATTGCTTTCAGCCCTTGTGCATCTGTTGGTATCTTCCTCCCACCCCTACCTGCCTCTCAGCTCTACCACCTTGCCCTCTTTTCCATCCTCAGTCGTCTCTGGCTCCCTCTATTCAACACACAGCTGTACTTTAACATCTGTCCAGTAAGTGAACATGTGTGTACGTATTTGTTGCATACAATACAGAAAGGGGGGGTGTGTGGTAAATATTTAACTACCTTTGTTTTATCACACACTGCTCCATTTTCAGTTCTGGGACTTGCCTTTTGGAAACTCACAGCATTTCTTCCTGGTGCTTCTGTCCTCTCCTTTTTCCGTGGTGACTCTCCTCTGCTGTGCAGGGGAGCAGGAGGGGAAGATGCAGAGCAACTCTGCTTCTTTCATGTGTTGCTGGAAATAGTCCTGTCCTCCTCCTGCCTTCTGGTCAGAGCCCTTTTCTGGCTGGTTTAATGGGCTGGAAAGTGAGGAAAGAGATTTTGCCTTTGGTCCAGACCTAGACAGGGTCTTCAGAGTCACTACCAGATGCTTCCCCTCACATCCTTCAGGTGTACAAGAAAGAGCTGATCTTTACCTAAGCAGGACAAAGTGACTGAAACAAGGTCACGGTCTTCTCCTCAGTCCCAGTATGGAGTTATGTGTCTTATGTATTTTCTTTGCTGTTTCTGACAGGTTGACCAGCCCAGATCACAGTGCTAGTGACCTGAAGCAAGGATCCTGCCCAATGCATGATCAGTACAACCTGACTTCTTGAGGAGAACAAATATTTCTCTGAAAGTCTGTCCCCTCAAAGCAGCACACAGGTAAGGCAGACAGTGCTCCTGATGCTCAGGCTCAGCTGCTGCTGGGTCTGGGCTTGCTGCACTGGATTCAGCAGAGGACTTTTTCCATTCATTTCGCTCAAGAGAGGCTTTGTCACCTCTGCCTGCCATGTCTGTAGGGGTGAAACCTTACATTTTATTTACCGCACAGGGAATGTTTTTCAGAAAAAAAGGACTTTCAGAGGATCAAGACTGCTCATATAGTTGAGATGAATATAGGTTAAAAGTGTGGGAGGAGCATGCTGAAAAAAGAAAAATGTTGCATACAAGGTATTTATAAAACAATACTTAGACATCTTGTTCTAAAACAATTTTATATTAAAAATTACCTTAATTTAAACAGAAAACTTTTTAAGAAAAAGGAATAAGGAAGGGTATGTTGTGGGGAAGGGGTTAAGTAAGAAATTAATCTAATAATTTAGTTTTCAACTGGGCAAGATGTTTCAGGTCATCCGTAGGTGAAAAAAAAAAGAAGAAAACAAACAGAAAAGCCTTGCAGTTTTAATCGCTCTGACTCATGGAAACCAGATCTAGAAAAAATGAGGCCCTTTAGTCCAAACTCTTAATCCCCTACTAGTATGTAACATCGTTCCCAGCAGTGTCTACCAGTCCTGATTTAAATGATGGGATTTTCCCTTGTCCCCTTGGGATACTATTGCACAGTCTAATAGAATTAATCTGCTTACTTCTTTTTCAACTCCTGACCACTGCAGATGCAATTAGTAGTAGGCGATGGGAGGATTTTGTTTCCTATGCTGTATTATGAAGGCTTAGGGCTGTATTGTGTTAAACCAGACATCACTTGCAAGTGTGTTTGCATGAGTGTGGCTTATCTGTCAGTACTCATTACAGCCCCATAAACCTCTCTGAACTACATTTCTCAGACGGAGCTTTTCTACAATGGTAATTCAGGATCTGATAAGACACAGACTAATGTATTTGAATGCCTATGAGAAAGATAGTATGATTGGAAACTAAAGTGAAATGCAAAGTCATATGCTGCCAGTGCTAGAGACTCTCAGAGGCAATTTACTTCTCTGCTTCTGGAGCATTCTCTGGCCTCATTTTTTACTTCTCTCTTGGACAGTTTGACAGGAGTTATATGAAATAGCTTTTTGCTGTGTGTGGTGCTGCTGGAGGTACCACTCCACCTCTCCATCTGTGAATTTCAGGCTTGTCTTAGATGAGTATTGTGGGTTTCTCTAATGCTTACTGAAAGACTCCAGTCAAATAACTAGATGAATATAAAGTCAAATAAATTGGAGCTGGAAAATCATAGCTGGTCTTATTTAGCTAGTTTCCTCTTAATACAAAGTAGAGGTTCCTTCTGTGACGTCTCACCTGTTTTGCTTCTCAAATTTGGACAAGTTTTATTAATGAAAACTCTTAGATTCTAAAGCACATGGATGGAGTTTCAACTGGTTTACACCTAGAGACTACAGTAACAGCCAAGCTGTACAAACTCTGTGTGTGGACACTTGGATTCATCCACTTCCAAAATAAGCCCACATCCTAATACAGAAAGCAACTGCAATATAATTGCTATTGATATTTGAATGAGGCTGCAATGTGAAGCGGAGCCAGGGGGTCCTGAAAAACTGGGCATGTACCAGCCTTCCGCATAGGCTGCATCCCCTGGCACTAAAGGAGGTTATAGTCCTGTTCCTCCTCCCTCCCAATAAATCCTGGTTCTGGAGTATTTCCTCAAACAGAAAACCTGAATATAAATTTAGCCACTGGACCAGTCTTTCATTATCAAGATAAAATTTGTTAAAATTTTACTCAATTGCCTGTGTTTGTCAGATCCGAAATTCTTAAACACTGAAGATTGAGTTGCAAAGCTTTGATGTGTTCAGTATTCAGTGCTAATTTGCCCACTGTTTTTAATCCTTTGAAATTATTTTCCATATTGGTTCTTGGCTACTTCATGTGGTGGTTTTGAATGTACTTTAAAGGATGGGGAGGTGGTGACTGAAGCAAGGTGTAATGATCCATAGTGCTTTAGATCATCTGCAGTTTATGTTCCCTGTCCTTGCTTTGCCAATCAAGCTTTATTCCAGTGAAAGTGTCAGTAAAGCCAAGGCAGATAAGTAGTGTTTCTCCTCTGCTCTTCACCTTTTCTTTTCCCCAGAAGTTTATCTTGCTGCTTGCTTTTTAAAAGCCCTGCATTAGCTGGTGGGGCCATGAAGTAAAAGGCATGCTTTAAATACAGATGCTGGTGATAGTCCTTTCAAAAGCTGCATTTCTCAAGCTGGGAGCTATTGACCCCTTTCAATGCAGTCACAAAGAAATCCAAGAGGAAATGGAGGGTGAGGGCCAGCAGGGAATATATATATAAAATCTTTTCCCCCAAAGTCATCTTCTTACTCCATCCCCTGCCAGGCTGGCTATTGTTTGAGCCTCCACATGGGATACCAGTTGCCATATAAGGAAAGTGGCATCATGCTACATTCTTTCTAAAAATTGATTTTTTACAGTTGCTTTTTTTCCCCCCTCCTTGCTGAAAGTTGTTCTGTTTTGGTGGAAGCTCTAGCCAAAAGGAAAGTGGTAGGCTATGGTATGGATGTATACAGTCTTGGGCTGTGCAAAAGATTTACTTTGTCTCTGTTAGTTCAGGTCATTTGGCAAAGCAGCAGTAGAAAATTATGACATTCAGCTACTATGACAGGAGCTGGGGATGTTAGATTTTGCTGCATCTTGAACTCAGTAACAATGAGTAATAAATGTAAATAATGTTTTTTCTTGCTTGAGAGGATGCTCAGGCAATGGGACAGAGGCACAGAGTACTCCTCTGTGTCCCTTTTTTTCCACAGTCTACCTTTTAGTCATGTATGTTTGCAGCCCTGATGCAAGCACACCTGAACTCTTACAAGGGGATCTCACCTTTTACTCCTAGGGTGTTCTCTACAGAATTGTCACTATTTCAGTATTTGAAAGTTTAAGAGGTGAAAATCTCTTTCCTAAGAATTTTATGATTTGTGATCAAGAGGTGGGACAAAATAGTGCTGCCGAACTGGGGCTTCTGTTCCTCCCCATTTCCTGAAACGTGATTTGTGAAATGGTGTTAATCCTCATTGTATGGTGTTTGATGAGGACATGAGGCTGAACCTCCTGCTCCAGTGTGTGCTTTGTTCATCCCTGCAGAAGCACTGAGTGAGTGGCATGCACCAGTTTGGGCCACCAGCTTCCTCTGCTCTGTTCAATGCCCAGGTCCACTGCTGGGGATGACCAGAGCCCAGTTATCTCCATAGGCATCTGAAATATTCAAGCCTGCAGGAAGCAAGGCTGCGAGCAGCAGTATTTTAGAGGCTGAGGTTCTTTCATGGGTAGCAGGGGTCAGTCAAAACATGCACCAGCTCAGAAAAAGGAGTCCTGAGGTTTGGGATTTTTTCTTGTGCAACTGTCACTTGCTGATGAACAGAAACTACCTGCTTTTTTGAAATAAGTCTGACCTTCACACAAACCCACTTAGCAACTTGTAAGAAGGAACAGCTGGAGCTACGTGAGCACAAAGAAGGTTGAATCCTCTGATTCCAGAAAGTAGAGGCAGAACCTGGAGTGGGAAAAGCATAGGTCTGGGATCTGGGAAAAAGCCAACTCATGGAGAAGAATGAGTGTGTGCTTGTGCATGCGAGCATAAGAGTTGGGCACTCTTCCTCTTGTAACCTTTTGTATCCATAATTGGGATATGTCTTCAGTCATTCTTTCTATAGTTGCCATCACTTCTGACTCCCTGTGATGCCCCATTGATTCTCCCTATAAAAATCTATTCAGCAGCTGATAATGTTGCAAACTTGTTAAAAGTAAAAGCAGACAAAACCCCATTCCCTCTTAGAAGAAGCAACAACAAATTTTGAGGTTCATTTACCACAATCGTGTCACAATACTCAATCTGTATTATGCTGAGGTGTGATTACAGAAATGGAAAAAAGGAAAAGTACTTTCTATAAACATTTTTTTGGGCAGAAAATTAATAGTTCAGTATTATTATTATCTCTGTATGCATTGACAATATACACTTTTTTCTTTCTAAAATGTTGAACAATTTGACAAGTTTTAAAGAAACTGAAATTTTGTGAGAATGGAATAAGGACTTCTTAAAGGTTCAGTGGTTTATATAAAAGCCTGTAAACGGTGCCTGCATTGACCAAAGGAATTAGATATCATACAGAGAAAGTTTTAATTTTCTTTAATTTTTTCTTTTAACTGTGAATTTCATTGTTTGGAGAAGCTGTGCTACTCTCGAATATCTGCAAAATTAGTCTGCAAGAGAATCTTCTCATATGATAAATTGTGCTTACACTAAAGATGCTATTGTGCAAGCCTTCTGGGCTTTACTTTACTCTGGGCTTGTGTTTGCACCAGTATAGAAGGGGAATGTGGTCATGTAGCTTTTTCTTTATAAAAGGTGATTTGGTGCCTCCTAGATGCTGCCCACTGTGGTATCAAGAGGAGATATCACTCACAGCAAGTGGTGTGGAACGATGTGATGCCCCATGTGCTTGATTCTCAGATTACCAGTGAAGCGGCTAACAGCTTCTGACACATACATGGTTGGCATTGGATGTCTGAGTTAACATTGCACAGATAAATAGGATGCTCCTTGCCCAATAGCCATTGTTTCAAGCTCCCTGCAAACTCGCAGGCCACGTGTTTTGGTTACAGCCCGCTCACATTATAAATGTCTCAGTAACTGCTGTGGCCAGCGATGATATGTTTGTTGTGTGGACACTAACAAGTGAAAGAGGAGCATGGAGGGTGGGTGTCAGGTCAGCCATGCATCCAGAGGGAAGGCATATGTGCAGCCAGCACTGTTTCAGTCTGCCACCAGTGAGCTCCTGTCTCTGAGGAGCAGCGCTTGGGATCCTGGCTGGGGTAGCAGGTTTCTGCTCTTCTGCCCGCGGAAGGTGCTGTAAGGTGGTTCATCAGGCTGTAAGTGGCTGCTGACAATGCGGGATGTGTTTGCCACTTCTGTCTCTTATGGGTCTAGAGGTGACACAAAGAGCCACAGGACTCAAATGTCTCTAGAGCAGATTCTGCCAGCAGTGGATTGACCTTTTCAGAGGTATTGCCCCAGAGACTTGGACCTGATGTTAACCGTGGTTCATGTGGGGACTGGTTTTGGTTGTGCCTGTTTCCCTATGAAGTTGGGAATGATGGAAATGATAATGAAGGAGGAGGAAAGAAATTGTCATTAGAAATATATATCTAACAGTTCCTATCACTTAGTTCTAAAGCTACAGAGTAATTTAAAACTTTTTTTGATGATGAGTAAAGTGCTTTGTTAAGGGAAAATGGGGTTTACCCAATCTGACAGGATGGGGAAGCAAAGCTGCCTTTCATTGCTGTGCTGCATCCTGGGTGGAGTGTCTGAGATACAATGTCACTGAGAATGGCAGTGAAGGCTTTGCATCGCTTATTTTGAGATCTACAGAAGTACATTTGCTTTTGACTTGTACATTTTGAAGACTACTGAGTGAAGCTGAGGACTTAGCTTAAGAGCTGCTGGAACTATTCTCTCACTTTAGAGATTTCTCAGAAAACAGATATGTAAGAGGGGTATATGTGGATGTATTTGAAGATTTTATTCTTGGGCTTATGAGCAAGACTTGGATCAGTGAAAGGCGATAACTATTAAAATCAGCAATAAGGATAGTATTACCCTATAAGTAGTAAAGTGGGTTTGGGGAGTTTTGCATTCAATTACTAGCTCTGTGCCTAGCCTGCATGCAGACAGAGGGAAGTAGCTTGATTCCTGTCTGCGTTCCTTCCCCATCTATATAAAGATGGTAATACAGCTGGTAAACTTTTTTTATAGAAAAAGTATTTTATTTTGTGTAGAAACTAACTTTGTGAAACTTTGCATTCCTTTTCAGAGAAACCTGAAAATGAAAAAGTTTTCATTCTGAAGGGTTTATCTTCATATTTTTCCCTGTTGTTCCTCCTTTCTATGACAAAACAAGAACAGGGAGGGGAAAGAAAAAAAGAAAGAGGTAGTCCAGAAATTCATTTTCCTCAGTTGGAAAGCTGCACATCAAAGAATATCTATACATCTTATATTAAAAAAATAAAATTTACAACTAATTATTTTTAAACTTGCAGAGTATGAAAGAGGTTATTATTACTCTTGAATGCCCTGACCCATTTTAAAGCTGAGGTTTCTTGCTTGTGCTGCTGTGCCTATTTAGTGCAAAATCTTGAGAGCTCTTTTGAAAGAGGAGCCTACCCATAGGTCAGCTGCTGGACAGGCTGTGCACAGTAAAGATAATGATAATCTAATGGATGTATTGTCCTTTGTAAAATGACTTATCCTCCTGTTACCTTCTGATGGATGGGAATTACATCCTTGGCAGATGTTACATTTGTTCACAGTTGTTTTCAGATAAGAAACTAGGAACAGCCTTGGACATACTTGTACTGGATGTTCAAGGCTGTTCTCCTTGGTAGCATGTGGCAGGAGCCCCAAGGTAGAGAGGACTTGCAGGCATTTTGTGGCCAGATGACGTGGAGGGGGGTATAATTACAGTGCTCTGCCTGTATTTTAGCTTCCAGTGCCCAGCATGTGGGGGTCTTGAGCTGAACAGGGGACTGACTGCAGCTGTTCCTTTTCTGAAAAAGTGGAGCACAGCACATACATAAGTGGACCAACATTCCCAGCAGCATGTGCAAAAATAAATAAATTTCAAAGAAGTATGTTTAAGCAACATAAACTTCCTTTTTTAATCATTTTTGAAAGGTTTATTTTCAAATACCCCAACACTAACCAGGTGCTAATTTTCAGATAAGATGTAGCACTGTCTTGATATTTTAAAGTGTCTAGGAGCTTTAGCAGGCTTAGTCCCTCCCTGCTGCATGGGAGAGACAGCCAAGAAGGGTAGGAGAAAGCTTTTACTGTGAACTGGCTTTCTGTAATTGCCACCTTGAACTGTTTGTGGCACCTTTCCCTGGCAACTGTTAATGACAGAATATTAAAGTTTATGGCTGACACACTGTTTTCCCCATGTTCTGCAGGGTTGTCAGGCTTGGGCTTTCCTGCCTGCTCTCTGAGTAGCCCTTGCTGAGATGGACACCCAATGCAGTACAGAGGACATGTGTATGGGGTGGCAGAATTTGTCACTGACTCCTCAGACTGACCTGGACCATTTATAACCTTTCTGGCTGCAAAGTACATCCAATAGTACATTCCAAGGAAGCTAAAAATAATATCCTCAATTCTGATTTATTTCTCCCCCAAGTATTCAGTCATCAAGAAGGAAAGAAATCGGTTTGTTCCTTTTCCCCTCATGCTTAAGTGTTCAGCTCTCAGAATAGACCTATAAGTTTATCGCAAGTTATTGGCCTGTAAGTTGAATTGGCTGAATGTATGAATCACGTTACTGGAAAGTGTAATCACTTGCCAGAACTGCCTTTGCTTCTCCATTTCCCTTTCCATCTCCAAATTGTGTATGTTATCTGGTAGCAGCACTGAAGGCCAAAGTCTAGCTGAACTGATTGGAACCAGGAGTTGGCATTCCACTATTCTGTCTCCTTCTGCCAAAAGCCAGTGTTCAAACTAAAGACTGTAAGTACAGACTACTTACATGAGCACAATTTATGGTAATTTAAAATACCTGAAGATCATTACAGCAAAGCTTCAATTCTCCTAATGACTTAGTATGACCAAATGGTGGATAAAGTTGTGTATGTTCAACAAGTCATCTCAGGAAATGGAGATAAGTGATGGTGGCTTTTAAAAAGCAGTGATAAAATGTTTTTTGGGTTTTTTTTCCAAGATGTAATTGGAAATAACTCATTCGGAAAACTTAAAACCAGCTAGATGTTGTTTAGGACTAGCAATATCAATCCTAAGGGATACTCAACAGTCCTGAGTACTAGGTGTACAACACTAATCCCAAGTTGCTGCCTTAGCTGCTTGGGATATTGGTCTTTTGCCACATGTTTTTTCTATTGATCAAGAGTAATGATAACTGATGAAAAGTGTAGTGTTCTGATAGTTTTTCTCCTGTGAGTATACTGTGAATCACATCTCTGTATTAGATAATTTTTATGAAAGACAGAAATTATGTAAAGTTTTATATCCAAAATCTTCACAGAGACCACAGGCAGCATATATATGTTTGTAAACATCAAAATATTTACTTTCAGATTTTTTAATGCAACGTGTTATTGTTTTAGAAATGTCAAAACTGATCCTTTCAACACTTAATAATGAAACCAACATTTTCCTTTTAAAATTAGATCCAAACATATTATAAAAAGACGTTTTGATTTGTTTGTTGTTGTGGTTTTGGGGGGTTGTTGCTTTTTTTTTTAAGTTAGGAAATGTTACAAAATAAAGTTTCATCTTAGATTACATAAAACTTTGGGGAATTGATATGAAGAAATACCTTTGTATTGTTTTGTTTTATAAGAAAAGTCTTCCAGTTCAAACTGAGGCAACTCTTCCCATCTCTTGTTTTATTTTCCTTTTTGTCATCCTAACAACAAAATCTTTTTATCCTCTTGCTAAGTTCTTTCTGGGCATACTGAGGCAGAGCAATTTTTCTTTGTTTTTGCTAACCTAATTTTTGTGTGTGTGTGTGTGATCCATTTCTGAAATAATTTGGGATTTTTCTGACAGGATAATGACTATTAGGACATTACTCCTCCTTCTGCTGATGACTTGCTTTTACCACTCTTAATGGCAGGTGGCCTGTCTGATGTAGCTTTTCTTGTTCCTATTTTCCCATCCACCTCTGAGTTACTGAATACTCTCAGCTGCAAGTCAGGGAATAAGGCATGAATGCTCATTGTTATCATTAAATGTTTTCTTAGCTAATTCTCTTTTATTGTGTCCCAGTGACTTGCAGCTGAGGATTAAAATAACTGCCTTCACCACCAGCAGTAAGCTCTGTTTGAAACCTTGAAAGGGTATTGTTTATCTTCCCTATATCCCTTGTACTATGCCTTCCCCCGATGTGCAGTGCTCTCCTCCCCATCCCAAATGATGCTATTACTGAGGAATGTTGGACAGATACCATTATACACATAGTAGAGGTGCTCCCAGATTTGGGGTTTGAGTTTAATTTAAGGAGGAGGAGAACGGAAGAGAAGGAAATGTTTTCTTTAGTAGGGACCCAGGCTGTAGTGCTTTGCTGAACTGTTTTAAATATGCTCATCAGACAGGGAGGTCTGTGGGTGCAGGGGAGGGCTCAGCGAGCTTTTCAAATGTTTCCATCCACTGCTCAGGGCTTCTGTCCCAGGCACGTACTTCATTATTGCTTCTGGGAAAGGCATTCTGGGAGTAATCAATCAGAACTGCTCTGGGTTTCTTCTCAATCAGAGCTTCTCTGATGTGTCTTTCAGTGCTGCTCATTTTGTTTTTAATTTCTGAATGAGGGATCGATTTGCACAAACTAGCACCAGGCAGAAGAGTTGGGTTTGCAGGGGGTGAAACCATCTGGCCTGTTTTCTCCAAAGCATTTAAATGGGTATTTGAAGTTGTAGATCCTGAAGAAGACAGTGGTGATAGGGCTTTGCTGCAGTGTGCCATAAAGGTCTCGATGTCTCAAGATAGGTTGTCCCCTGGATCTTTGTTGTCACCTCTAATCTGGAGCACACCCACTCTCAGAAAGGACCTCTGTGCTTCAGCTTTACAGGGGTGCCACATCACTGACCTGCCCCTTTCTCCATCTTTCTTCTGTCTTTCCACTTACTTGTACCTCCAGATTCTTTGATGGAACTCTTCTCGCTTTTGCTGAGCAGTGTTGCAAAATGGACATGTTGCAAGGGAAAAGCTGTAAAGAAGATTTATGTGATTCAAGACAGTCTTTATGTGTGTAAGAATTTGGGGGAGAAAAGTGGTTTGGTGTAAAAGACAGAAAGCTTTGCCCTCCCTCTAATTATATCAGTGGATGAACTGAGATTGAAATCCAGAAGACCTGGTACCCAAGTCTTATCTCACACTTCTAACTTAAGCATATTGTAAAATTTGGTGCAGCTGGATGCGGAGGACACACCCAGTATTGCAAAGGATCTGGCCCTTTGGCACTAGAGTTGCCCTTTGCAGAGTAGTTGGAATTACATGCTTTGAATTAATCTCCTTGAGGACCTCTGTATAATGTGCACTTAGGCCAGTACCTTTTGATGTTCCATGCCATTGCTCACAAAGGAGAAAAGAAGGGCTGTACTTATTTTTCCCCAGAGTTCAACTGGAGGTGATACTGTATTCCAGGGAGGTAGTTCTTTACCTCCCTTAATGAGTAACTTTATACTGCGCTGTCTCCTACAATAACAGATGTCACTGCTAGAAGGAAAAGAAGCTATTTGCCAGGGCAGTGAGGTTGTATAAATTGTTAAGAGAGAAGTAAAGGTTCAGGCAGGGAGCTGAGATTACAGCAGGAACCATGAGAATTCCCAAGCTCCAAAGAGTGCTCCTGATTTTATAATTTTGTGCACTTCTAGGTAGCGTTATTTAATGTTTCTGGTCATACCGAATGAAGTGAAAATCCTGACTGGATAGTATATTAGTACTGTGATGACAAGGCAGGTTAAGCTATCTGTTGTGTTTGCTGTGCACTGTTGTATCATGAATTATATTTATGGTTAAGAACCTCAAATACTGACACAGCATCAAGTAAGGTAGGAAAGGGCCACTGTGACCTCTCTTTCATACTAGACACGGGGTTTCTCTGAATTAAGTCTGGTTTGGATCAGACTATCTTAACGCAGCAATTTGTCATACTTTTTTTCATTCATGACTGTTCTTCCCTGTACATCTTGCAATTATATGAGTGTCCAATAATTGTTTGTAAGGCAGCTGAACACTACAGAGTATATTTCCAGTTCATTGTCAAATAATTTCATCCTCTGAAATATGTGTTTTGAATGTCAGTGGCCTGTAGATCATCTGAGAATTGAAGATGCTCAGGACCAGATTTGTGTGGGTTTTAGCTCTTGTCTGTAACTTTCTTAGCTCATGGTCTTCTTTGGTCTTTCCTAAAATACTGCATCTCCATCAAAGTAAGACCATCTCAGTCTTTGTAAACATCAGCTGTACATGGAAACTGAGTGAATCAGGGCATCATGAGTAAACCTGCCCAAGGCACTGTGTATGAAATCTGGATGTCACTGAAGTTAGTGTAAATACTCCTACTCACCTCCCTGGCTCTAGAATTTTATTCCTTTACTGATGAAGAACTTTTTCCCTTTGAGAATATAAGGACTGGTGGATCATCTGTTCTCAGCCAACTTTTTCTCCCACATACCATCCTTGAAGCCTGGTGATGTGGGTGCATGTCCATTAATCATGACATTGGTAGGTTTTGTCTGGTCAAAACACAGCCCCAGGAATTAAGACTGATGCCTATAGGTGGCTAGTAAATTTGGAAAATTCCTGCACTAGGAGAAGGTGGACCTAGGTCAGAGCATACACAGCACTGAGAAAGAAAAGAAAAGGTCACAGTAAGTTTTGCAGACTGTCCCTGGCACCTTCCAAGTGAGCAGTGCTGGGAAAGCAGGCAGTCCCTGGAAGACCTTGGAATGTGCTTTTGTTGTCAGAAGGTAGTTGGACATGTTGTTCTACCCTCTGCCTTTATTCTTTGAAATTGGAAAAGCTCCTTCTGTCCTGTACTATGTGAAGTCTGGGAGGTACCTGCCCCAGCTGCTCCTCCTGTGCATTGCAGAGGTTTACAGAGCCTCAGGGTTACCCGTTGCCTGGATACAGGACAGCCATGTATTTCAGCCCCCCAACCAGCTCTCCAAAAGTGGGGGGCTGTGAGTGGAAAGGTGGGTGAATTAATCCCTGTGCACTTGGAGGCAGGAGCATTAAGTCCACCTGATGCAGCTTGTAAGTTCAGAGTTTCCTTTTACTTTGCTATCATTATTATTATTCATCATTATTATTGATAGGAGAAAAGTGCAACCCAGCTGCTCAGTGCAGAGATCTGAGGGCTCCTGCAGAGTGAAGCGCTTCATGCCACGTAGAAAACCAGCCATTTTGCTGTCTCTAGAGTGTGCATTTTTATTTTACATGCTTGTTCTGAGCCTCCTGCTGTTGCTCACGCTACAACAGCTGACAAGTAGCCTTCCTGGCTCATGGAATCAGAGCCTGTGAGCTGAGACCCTGGGAGAACAATATGAAGAAGGCACTGACTGTTGAATATTTAAAATAAATTATTTTATCTTAAACATGAAAATGCTCTTTGCACTTCATACACATCACTGCTCGGTGACAGCAATTGCCAAGGAGTGCATTATTCCTGTGTTCAGGTGGGACTGTGATAACTGCACGGCAACAACTTTCTCCTCTCTCCTTTGCTGAGCACATGAAAGCTCATTGTTAGCAGGATGCTGTGTTATATAGCACACATGTAAATGTTTATGAACTTCACTAAATAGGAGTAGTCAAAAATAATTTTTAAGCTCAATTGGGTTAGCTCATGTTGATTTGCTGTATACATACAGGGTTTTGCTATACACATCTGTAGAGCACTCTGCTGTTTCAAACAGCACTTGGGAACTGTGTCAGTGAGCTTTAATAAAGTAATGGTAATTAATCTTTAGATTGAGATGACATGCAAATCTCAAATAACGATTCAGTGCTTGCCCAAAGCACAGTCAATTTGTGTGACAAATACTACCTGATCTAAGAATATGTACATTCAATTTTAATACGAGAAAACAAATTAGTATAATGAAGTGTGTGTTGGGGGAAATGAACACCTGAGCAAAGTCACA
The DNA here is from genome assembly GCF_003945725.1 of Corapipo altera. Classification (NCBI taxonomy): domain Eukaryota; kingdom Metazoa; phylum Chordata; class Aves; order Passeriformes; family Pipridae; genus Corapipo; species Corapipo altera. Next base: position 10,923,734 of record NW_020884885.1, on the reverse strand, counting down.
TTGAAGATTGACTCATCTTCATTGCTGAAAGAGGATGGCACCTAACTTTGAATTAATATTAAACCCAAAACTGTTAGAAGTCTGAAAACCTGGAGGGTTTCAAGACAAACAGTAGAAAAAAGTAGAGCATTTTTTCCTAGGTCTTTAGAAAATATTATTTATGAAGGTATTTGCATCTCCGAAAAATGAGTGCAACTGATCAGTGACACAAGCCTGTTGTTCTAATGTCGCAGTTCACACTTTGTTCTTCTAATGAAGAATGTCAGAGGATGAAAGATGGGACTCATTGAGACTCCTTGTGAGGTGACTGTTGAAAGCCTGGGCTGAAGGTTAGAATCTACTTTGTCTTTGCTCTGTGTGTGTGTGTATAAATATACATATATACATACATATGTATGTATGAAAATATGCACACAAAGGCACTGATTGTCAGTAAATAACACTATTCATAGAAGCTTAGTATCTGCTGTAAGCAGAAATGACAAGCCCTTCTTTCTCCTACAGAATGTGACTTTAGACATAAAATTGCTGTATATTGGTACATGGGTTTTGTAATATAAATTGTTTATTGCTTGCTTCCTCCTGATTTCATAAATAAATTTGTTACATGTTTTACCCAATTATTTGTTTGGGTAAACGAAGTATTTGACAGCTAGGGGTACCAATAAAATGCCATATCTTAATCAGATTTTAGTATTAATATCCCATCAACCTGTTGAATTAAGCACTTTACGCCATATAAATTTTCCTGCTTAAAAGTACAAACTCACCCCTTTCTCTTCCCTGATTTTTTTTTCTTTTCCCTGGTAGAGACAATATGCAAAAGGGCTGTGTAATTTCTGGAGTGAAAGATTGGATGGGAGGAGTAAGTGGTTCTTGCCGAAATGGAGAGTAGAATAACAGTTTTGGGAACCATATTAGCATGAGTGAACTTTTAAAGACAGTGACTAGATTGGAGATTGAGATTCTTCCTTCTGTAGACAAATCTGTGTGAATTATCACTATTCAGCTACCTCTTTACTGGGGTAGAAAAACCAACCCGTGCCTCATAACATATAGGAGGACAAATAGTTATGAAACTGCGACAAATTTTGATTGAGAAACTGCTTGAAAGAGTTCTAAGCCACACTTAGCTGTGCCACATGACCTCCTCTTCTAGCCAACTGATGGTAGTAGCTGATGTGATAGGAATTAAATTGAACATGCAATATTGAAACACTGGATTGAAAATTATAAATGAAACAACACCTGATTTCAAGTTTTGATTCAAATAAATGTTGGGTTTGTTTTTTGCCACAGTACATACAACAGGAAGATCCAAAATCTATAAAAAGCTTTAAGTCTAGTCTCAAATTTTTGTTTAGTGAATCCACAGGTACAGTCTTCACTAAAGAGTTTACCAATGTTTTGAGCTTCAAATCCTTTGGGAAATTAGAAATATGAAACAGGCCAAAAGGCAGTGCCAAAAGAGGCATAATTGTTTTTGTAAGGTTAAACAATTAACCCCTCTTTCTAAATTCACCACCATCCAAAATTCAAAACTTAAACTAATGAAAGGGAAATGGTACAAGATTAGTGGACCACTGTCTTTCCCTCCAGCTGTGGGACATCAAGGATGTATAAGCCTTCATGTTCTGTAGCTTTATTGAAAATACTCTCTTATCCTTCTGAGTGATTTGGAAGGGATGAGATGTTACAGCTGTGTTTGGACAGAGCCTCAGTGTATTTTGCTTCTCTTTCATGACATTGCAGAAGCTTCTTTTGCCTCTTATGGATTTTGTTGTTTTTCTTTTGAGTCAATTTGCATGAAAAACAGAATATCTTAGTTGCCTTCAGTGTGATTCATGTGATGATGATGAGTTTATCCAGTGGAGATGTCATACACCTACATTTGGAGTTGGATGAACTGAGTTAATTTCTTTTTAACAAGTATGACAGTGTATCAGCCTATCAGAACCAAAGCCACCTTCAAATCACTGATTAGAGGAAAATAATTAAGATCAAATGCTACATTTAGATTCAGCTGCAATTTACAGAAGTGTTTGTTTGAACAAGAACCAACAAAAGGAATCTTGGCTGTGAGGATCACCAGGAAAAAACCTCTTTATATGTTACGTCCATGTAGCAACCAGCTCCAGAGATGAATTGCTGGAAGTTACATGTCTGATTTATTGCCCACTGCAGCTTTGAGAGTGTTTGCAAACTGAAGTAAGTGTTATGGTTAGGATGATTATAATGGGGTTTTATTTTGTTTTAGAGAGAGGAAAAAAGTAAATATATTTTTGTGGCTTCTGGATGTAGATTACTTCTGTGGTTACTCTTGGTTCTTAAGCCAGCCTGGGCTGCTCAGTGTCACTTGCCCTTACCCTGCAAGGGGAGCTGAGGCTGGTCAGTGGGAAGAGAGCCTGAAAACAGTGCTCTAGCACTCACCCCATTGCAGTGGGACAGCAGAGGGGCAGCACTGTGATGGGGCTTTGCCAGAGACAGACAGGTAGATCTGGAAGAGAAAAAAATTATACTGTTGCCCTAGTGGGAAGTTCTGAGTAGATAGCTGGGATCCATGGAGAAATTTTCTGCTGTTTCTAGTATATCAGCAGGTCTGCAGCTGTTTTTGGTTCTGCCTCTCAAAAACATGGATTTGTCAGTTGGAGGGTATCTCAATGTCCATTGGTGGAAGATGCCAGGATATAACTAGTTAGTTGTTTTTATATAGTATTCAGCTGTATTACCATAATTTGTCCTAAGTTCCCCAAATGATTCCTAACCTGTACATGATGGAATTGCAAGTGGTCTTTTGAATAGGGACATTTCCAGACTTGAAAGACTAGGAACTTTAAGCTGTGTAACACGTGGAATCATCTTTAAGTTAGTTTTACACAAAAAAGGTTAGTTCTGTCTCATCTGTCTCATGAAGCAGATGTCAGGTTTCGAAATTTCAGGGATATTCTTTTCTTTTCTCTTGTGGTCCAAAAATATGAACCCCAATATAGTTTAATTAAAGAAACAAACAAGCACAAAGATATAAATCTCTGTCTGTACAAGGTGCCTTCTCCAAGAACCCCACTGGTTTGGCCTGGAGAAATTTTTAGGTCAATAGCCTAGCAAGTGGGTTGCTTGTGTTCCCTGGTGAGAACTGGGAAGACCGGGAATGTCAGCTCGAATCTTCTTTGTCCAAGGTTAATGCTCCATCGAACACACCTCTGGCTAATTAAAACAGCCTCTCTTTTGATTTAGAGTTCCATCCTAGATTCACAGAAATATCACAAAATATCTGGGTTTGAGTTTTAAAACAAATTGAAGCAAAAAATGTCACTCCCTAGACTGAAAAAAATTCTTAGCTGACAGATTGAGGCTTCATCTGGAAGATGCAACAAGCTCTCAGGAAGTCCATCGTGTTCCATCATGCAGAATGATAGGAAATCGGTGAGTAGTTCTTCCAAACTCAACACCACTAGAAATGCTGTCCAGACAGTTGCACTTGCAGAAGGTTAGAGTTCTGTTTTTTGTAGTATCAGAAGCTAGCCAGCTGTTCATAAATCAGTAGTTCATATGTCAACAGCCCTAGATAAGCATACGATTTCACTGTGCAAAGTCCCATTTGCACACAGTTTGCACTAGAAAGGAGCCTCTTTTTAGTCAAATAGAAAAGTAAAGCTGTGAAGGTGAGTTGGGGAGCAGAATACAAAATGATGAAGAGCTTTCAAGAAGTTACAAAATATATCTCAGAGCTCGTGTTTTCAGCTTCTGGATGAGCTGTCTTACAGAAAATTTTCAGTTCAAATCTTTTTCTATTGTTTCTGTTTGTGCTCAGGAAAAAGAAAATAAAAAATCCAGTGAGAACAAATTCTTTCATATATGATCCATCTTTTTGTGCTACCTGTATTGCCAACATAGGTTTGTGCTTTGCACAACCCTGGGTAAAATTAACTGGATATCCAGCATAACCAGAGAGCATCCTCTCTAGGTTGAGTAATAATGAAGGGATGAACTATCCTTCTATCACTGTTCTCAGCTGATCCTCTCCTGCTCCCTCTTTTAATATGCTTGTCATTCTGCTGGTAGGATGCTGAAGCAGCATCAGCCATCCAGTTAAAATATAAAGTAGTCAGAAGTTTCAATCAGCTCCTTGAACATGTACTGGACATACATTGCAATTCCTACAAAAATGTCTAGCCAACTCATTGCTTAGGGTTTTGCCTTATTTTCTAGCTGCTGCTTTACAACACCCTGATTTTAAAATGTAATTGTACAAGTGTTACTTTTACTGACTATATTTTTTTTTTCATTGTGTGTTCCTAAGTGCTAAGAGTAGGAGCAGGCCAGAAAGGCAACCAGTGTTGTAACAAGTAATACAGAACTCTGGCTATTCTTGGCTCTGCTGCTGCTAAATATATTTCCACTGCTTTGGGTGACTATGAAAAATAGTATTTCATGAATATTCAAAATATATTCAAAAAGCAACTCATAATTTGGTAAGAAACATGCTGTGTTTGGTTAGATTGACTATAGCTAAAATGTTATCTGGTTCTATAGCTCTGGAAAAGAATACTCTATATTTCTTTTCTGAGAAAAGCTGTGTGGATACAGAAAAGTACCTCTGGTAAATCAAACCTGACTGAGAAAATGGGAAGGTTTTTACCCTACAGCCACTTTAGTCTTTCATGAAGTTCCAGAGTCCTAAGATCCAGCAGGGAGGTGTGTGCTTCAATGTAAGACATGGATGTATTGTCAGAAGAGCCGGGGTGGAATGTGGAACCTGAAGAGGAAGGATGTGGTACAGGGATTGAGTGCTGCAAAAAGAGCAACACAAGGAGGGTGCCCAGAGCAGGACTAGCCCTGGGAGCTCCCCTTGGATAAAAGGGGCTGAGAAGGGAATGGCAAAGGGGGGTGCAACAGAAGGGTAGCTGGCTCTGTCCCCACTGCAGACAGACAGCATGTCTCAGTGCTTTCTGTGTTCATATCCCTTGCTTTCCTGAACAGTAACTTCCTCACACTTCCCCAAAAACTTTTGAAGAAAAGTGGAGGGGCAAAATGATTTATTGAAAGTATAGTACTGAGTGAAGCTGCATTAATAAGCCTGCATGCCTGGTAGAAAAAAACTACCCTCAACATGATGAAAAATAATTCCCCCTGAGTCTTCAGCATCCTGCTTGAGTCACTAATTCCCCAGGGCAGAAAACAAAGTAAGTAAAAAAAAGTTTGTTTTCACATAGCAAAGCCAAAATATGTCCAGTTGTGATTTAAGACTAGTCCTGGGAGACATCTTTTTTTTTAATGTAACATGGGGCCAGTATTGGTGAGTTGATAAAAATACAAATTGATTTTTTTTCTCATCCAATAGCAAAAGCAGCTATTCATTTCCCTGGGACTTGTGTCTCCATGCGTTTTCTGACTGCAGCTGCCCCGAAGTGTATGAGGACCAGGGCACAGGGAAGGTTTAGATGCATGAGTCACATTTTCCACAAGTGCAGCTCCTTGTCTGGCTCCAACAGCCAGCACCAGTGGGACTTTTTTCTGCTCCTTCCTCCTTGTCCAGCTGCCTGCACAGGCTCTCCCATCACTCCTCTTCTGGTGCTCTTTGCCTCTTTGAGATGTCCTTGGCAAAGGCCTCAACATCCTATGATTTCTACAAATAGTATCTGCAGCTCCTGAGGGAAACAGCAGAGTACTCCTCTAGTTCCTTGAGGTTTTATAAATACATTCCCACCTAAAGACAGTTTTTAAATCTACTCAGCCACAGAATTGCACAAGTTTGATGAAAATTCTCCACTTACGATGGGATAAGAAAGCAGAGGGTGAGAAGACCTAGTGCTAGCAAGTGACCACTGCCTGGAAACAGTCTGCTAATGCTTTTTTCATGAACTACTGCTCAGGGCTTGACCCAGAAGCACAATAGAAGGTGCATTATTATTGCTGTTCTGATTATGGCTGATAATTGTGCTGTTCTAATTTACAGATTTAATGGTTTGTTAATAATGTCTGATTTGGGAATATAGTATAGTCTATCAACTAAGGGTGGCATAATGCCATTAATAAGGGTAATTGAGGTTGTTGCTATGATCTTGTTTGCTCTTCGGTTTGTTAATTGAAAATTACTTATCTTACTACATGATAGAAATAATGCTGTTCCCCTGTGAAGTCTGGGCATCTTGAAGGAAAAAGGGATGTGTCAGTCTGCACCGTTAATACATTGTTGGGATATGTGTACAGCAGTGAGCATACAGATGTGAACCAGTCTGTGTCAGGTGTTGTGTTGTCTGTGTTTATATTTTGTATAAATAACAGCATGCACTGTAACTTATGGTTGCATGTGTCTCTCACTGCAAGAATCAGTGCAAAAGGCTGTCTGGAATGTGTACAGTTGATTAGAGAGCCTTTACTGGAGAAAATGGATATGAGAGACAGACAGGCTGCTGAGTATTTAACCCTGGAGAAGAAACTTAGCATTTCATCTTCTATCAACGCTTGCCTGTAACTACTATTAACATTAATTATGGAGATACTTAGTGAACACCCTGTTAGCCTTAATTAGAGTTAATGGAAGATACGTGTGGATGTTAACAGGACAAGAGACAACCAAGCTTCCATTTCTAAGGTTAAATATTCAGTAACTCCCTCTTAGACATCACCAGCATCCTATAATCATGCAGTCAGACTTATCCGAAAGCAGAACAGTTTTTTCTGCCTTTTTCGTTTTTTTTTTTTCTTCTCCCCAATTATGGCCACCTTACACTGTTTTTGCTTAAATTAAAGAACAAACAATGATGTCGCAGTGACCTCATTACCTTTACTAATGTAATTGTGCTACCTCTCCTCTATGTATAGTGCACCTCAGAATCAGACTTTATTAGCAAATCATTTGCTGTCCCTTTTACTGTCTTTTTAATGAGCGCCAGTAGAGTCACTTAAGAGACTTGGCTTTGTTCTGAACAGAGACCTTGTGACAAAGAGCTTGGGGCCTGAGTACTTGAATAGGTCATGTAATATCCGAGGTCTGCAAAGTTCCTGTCACTGTGCTATTGTTTGAAGCTGTAAAGACAAAAAAAATCCTTCCCCTTGCACCCATGAGCTATCTTTGGTATTTTGAAAACCACTGTTGCTGAAGAATTAAGACTGCAAAATGTCTACATTTTATTACCCTGCTGTTGTGTAAGATGGCACATCCCTGCCGCTAACCACTGCCCAGCAGGTCAGTGTCCTCATGGAAACTGCCTTTTCAGGACTGACTTGGAGGCCTGTAACTCTCTCTGAGAGCCCTGAGCCTACCTTAGGTGGTGTCACACGGTTCAAAAAGTTGGGTGTGCTCCTTTGGGGTCTGTTTCCTTTGCCACAGACATGTGTGATGATCTCAGATGGTGTATTAGGCAAAAAGTGCGCTTTTTCTTCCAGATGATCTATTATAAAGTTATGGGGCTGCCAAGGCAGTGCCCCTTTGAATATTGCTTAGTTGCAACCTTATTACTTACAACCTGTGGCTTCCAGGTGCTTTTTGGGCTGGAACCATTTGGAAGGGAGTTCCTAGCACTAAACTGATTGAACATGCTATCAACTGATATAGAACATAATGTTTGATCTCTGTGAAGAGAAAGGATGAGTTGTGGTGTGTCCTTGACAAAAAAAATACCATCCTCCCCTCACAGATTGCATAATACTAAAAGCAAACACAAAATTATGTGCATACCTCTCTCTCTATGAACCACAGTCACTACATTTCTCATTTTACTAGCACAATTGCCAGTGACAGCCTTCCTGCAGGATGGTACCCTGTAAAAGATATATTGGATACATGCCAGTGTAAGGCATCCTGAACATACTTTGGAAGTTTCTTCGTTCACTCTTTACAATGTCACTTGAATTTCAGTAGAGCTTCATGTTCTAAGGAAACATGTCACAGGTGTTAATGGGTGCAGTGTGTTCTTAAAACAAAACTTACAAAGCGGTGTTACCCCAGCTTTCCAGGTCGATGAATTTCTCCTTTTTCCTGAAGCTGTTCCAAGCATAAGAACATCCTTGCTTGGCCCAGGTCTCACATACACCCATATGCAGAAACTGTCCATTGCTGGCTGAGGATCCTGGCACTCACACCTGGGGGGCAGCTGGCTGGTAAGGGGACTCGGGAATGAGACGAGGGAATGAGACAAGACCTGTGGGGCTGGCTGGGAAGTCAGTCTCTGTTCATATTTACCTGGAGGATGAGCTGGGGAAAGATTTTGATTTTAGTCATTTGTTAGCATATTTTCTCAACATTTCTATCTAATTTTCCAATTGTGCCATTACAAGCGCCTGTTTTGTTTTGTGGTGGTCACAGAATCTGTTCAGCTTTGTAACTGCTACTACTTTTTCGATCTAATATGTAAAGTAATGCATTTACAGGTCAGATCTACATGGACCTTTTTTAATGGCTATGTGAAGCCTAAAGTGCTCGTATTTAAAAGGGTGGGACAAAAAGGCTTTTGATAGAATTTTTTGAGGGATTTGGAGTAAGCTTATTGATTTCAGAGCTCTTGATGGACATTGTATGAAGTGGATGGATGCTAAGAACACTTCTCTGTGCTATGCAGAGCTGCTAATTTAGCTCTTATCTGCATAGTTAAAGTAGCAAAATCCCCTGCTGCAATATGGCTTACTCCAGTTTATGGGAAAAAACAAATTTTTCTTATGTACCTCCATTTAGATCTGTTAACAAAAAGGAGAGATACATCATCTTTAAAAAGGAAAAAAGCACTCGCATTATAAAGTTTCTATTAAATTGCTCACTAAGCCTTCAGGTACAGTAGGAAAGAAACGGATACTGTAAAGGGAACATAGTCATGACATATCATTTTATTTCAGCTAGAATAATGTGGCCCTGCTTGGAGCAGAAGCTGCCTCTCTGATGAGGCCATGGTCTGGTTGTGCAGCTGGGAAAATGAAACAGTCTGACTGAAGATATTGTCAAACGCATCGAGGTTAAGCACCCTTTGCCCCAGGTGAATTCCCTTGTTTTTATAAGCCACTACAACTAGGCTGTAAAATGCAGGTCTGCAAGCAAAGCTAGGGTAATAACTACAGGTGGTAACTTAAAGCTGCCTTCATGAACTAAATCCTGCATTTTCAGTCCTTAACAAAATGGGTGTGTGAAGTAAATTCCTCCCTATCTTGCCTATGACTCATATAAATGTATCATACTTCTTGAAGCAGATTTTCAAAGTCTTTAACCAAACACATGCGCGCGAATGCCTTAATTAAAATCAGTTTATTTTGTAGGTTAATAACTTATACCATACCTACCAGTGTGGTCATTTTTTCTGTTAAATGGCTGAATGAGATCTGACATTAAGAGATATCCTGTCCTAAAATGGATTTTTTTTTTTACTCTCTAGACCAAACAGTGGCCCAGTTGAACAGAATAATTTCAGAATCACTGAAACAATAGTAAAGATTTAAGTAGTGAGAAAATCATTATTCTGGGTGTTTGGTGTCAGTGTAGCAGTATTACATTGATTTACAGAAATTAATTCCTTGGGTCGGTACTGTTAGGCTCTGTAGTTATCTGGCCACCTCTGACTAGGCTTCTTTACGAGAAGGATATCCTGGCTATTACCCCAAAATGCTTTGGACCCACTTAATTCATTTGTAATCTCCCCAGGATAGCAGGGAAAGCAGCAGATAAGCATTAGCTGAGAGACCTGAGCAGTGTCACCCTGGGATAATGGAAGGATAATGTATTACATGAGATGTCATCTCACCAAAAAATAAATTTCAGGAGCTGGTATTTCATACAGGATATGCAAAGTGCTTAAATGGGAGCTTGCTTAGTGTTCACATTTATTCTCTCATTCATTCTCTCATTCATTCTTTTTAATACACAGATTTGTTTGCTTGCTTGTAAGCAAAACCAGATTTTTTAACTGATAACTCCTATGGGGAAATCAGATGACAAAAAGATTAATGTGATATATGATATATGGTACAGATGACAGTGTCAAGACAGTGCATTGCAGAAGAGAGGGGAACTTAGGAAAGAAAAGAAAAAATAGAGCCTCTGATTCAAAATTTGAAGCAGTGGAACCAATGAGGAAGCGAAATACCAATAAGTCCCTGCTTGGAGGAGGAGGGGGAGGCTCTTTGGTCAGTCAGGGCAAGGTGAGCCCACCGTTTTTTAGTAGCTGCAAAACTTTAGGGAGAGCCTACATGTCTCATTGTGCTCATCCTCTTGCGGCTCAAGGGGCTAAAAGTGGGGAACTTGGCTCTGCTGATGAGGTGTGCTCAGCTCCAGAGAGTCACAGCATTTAAACAGCAAAACTAGTGAAGGAAAACCAAGTCAAAGCTATTCTCCAGGGTTTTCCATGGTGGGCCAGAATCATCACCTGTTTTCTTCTTGGCCCATAGGGAGTGTGCAGGCTCAGAAAAGGAGCACAGCCTATTGAAATGACAGATCCCTAAGCACATGCCCTTCCTCTCACATTTCTCTGTGCATTTCTGGTACTTCATCTTCCATCTCATCAGTAGTGCTGCACTTCCCCTAGGGCACCTGAGTGCACAGCTTGAAAAGATGGAGATTAAATACAGGCCCTGAGTGGAAGGAGGCTTGTGCAAATAAGCAGAAACAGAAGTATTAGGAGGTCAATTTAATGAGTGCATCCTGTGTCCAGATTAATGTGCTTCATTCAAAAGATGCAAGAACAAACCTGCTTTTCCAAGGGCTGCCATTAGGTGGTCCCTTACTGGGGGAAGTTTTGCATTGCAGCTTTTCTGCTATGAGTATCAGATTATTGTAAATGCCTGCCTCAAGCTCCTGATAACTGTGCTGACTGGAAAACTTTTGTTTCTGAATTACTTCGAGGGAGCAGATGTTGACCCAACATTTTCTAAAAAGCCCCCACATCCACCCCCCAGAATTTATTAGCAACTGGAGCATACAGGATACTGAACCTTGATCCCAAATGCCCTGAAAACTCTCACGTCTCTGCTGGCCTTCTGGAAGAGCTGGTTCACACCGGTGTCAATGGGAAACAGTGGGCAGGGTGGTGTGTGGGATGCTGCGCTGAAGGTGAAGTTTCAAAATGCATTGAGTTGGCAGCACTCAGATTCTAATCCGAATGTCCTTTCCCTCCAATACACAATGCTGTAGGGCAACCTCTGGCTGTCTGGGAGTCCTGGGCCACTGGTAATGCTGGTTAGTGTGGAACCTCAACTATGTAGTGGACAGTGTCTTCTTTCAAGGTTAAAAAGTTTGCTGTGTCTTTCTTCATCAGTAGATCCTTGACTTGGGATTCTCCTGGTGAGGAGCTGACATGGTGAACCCAAAGAGGAAACAGGTGGAGTACAAGTCGTCTGACTTTTTTCAGTCCAGTTGCCATGAGCTCAGAACTGTATGATCCATATGAAGGACTCCTTCAAAACCTGCGGTTTTGTATCTGAACAGTTTTAAAAAATATTGGCAGTCACTCAAAGTGCTTGTTTTCATCTAAAAATAACAATATTTTGCATACTGTCTTCCATCAACTGCTTTTGGTATAGGCAGCCCGGTACTCTCATACGATATTGAACTAAATCTCTTAGACTCCATGGGAGGCAGATAAGTGTTGTTGTTAATTATATTAAATACAGGGGGCAGGGGATGAAAACAACACACTAGCTTGAAGTGACTCACTAATGTCTGTGAGTTTCTGTGACAGATGTTAGCAGAACTGGAGCTATAAAATGGTCTGAGCACTAGATAGGGGACCACAGAAGCTGCCCAGGACATTTGCTGGGTATTCCGGAGAAAAGCCTGGTCAGCTTTATAAAGGACATAGATTCATAATGGGCTTTCAGACTGTAGTGTGGAAAGCAATCTAGGGTTTAAATGGTATTAATGTTCTTATGCAGGCTGGTTAGTGCTTCATCAGACATGCAGAATTGTGACCACAAATCTTGTTATGAAATTTGTCATAAAATTTATCATCAAATGCATTTTCACAGCAAGAATCCATGATGTTTTCAGAAAGATTCTTCTCCCTGTGCTGACACGAGTGATGGGAGAAGAAGCTGTTAAATGCCATATCTCTTGGGACAACTTTTCTTGTCCTTCATGCAGAGCTCAGAGCAACTCTGCAGCCTAATTGTGAGAAAGTTGCAAAAGTGTTGTCGCTTCATGTTCAGAATAGCTTGAACATCCTGTTGTTCCCTATGTTTTCTCAGCCTAAATCTGAGATGCTTTGGCTCTTTGTTCTGCAAACCTCATTTTGATACTTTTGAAATATGATTTTTTAGCTGAAAGGCAGCATTGCTTTCAAATTGGATGCTGATCAAGATGGGAGAGAGAACAAAAGTGTGGTTATAGTGAGCTTTGGCCACTGAAAACTGGTGTGATTTTGCAGTCAGAATTCAGCCCAGTCCTGACTGAGGTGAAAGCCTGTGGAGTCCTATCCCTCACAGGAGATCTGCTTTTAAAACTGTTTTCTGTTGTCCTCCCTAAAAGGATTGCCTAGACTTTCAAAAATAGGAATTGCCAGATTGGGTCAGATGGTATTCTCACTTGTTTTGGTTGCAAAGAGGAAGGTGCTCAGCAGTCCATCGGCAGATTGGTTTTTGTACTCATTTAAGGCCATGTGAGCAGCTTGTGCCTTCATCATTCACTGGTACATTTGTAATTATTCCGGCTCCTCTGATTTGAGTTAGAGGAGGTTTTATGTCTCTAGGTTCTAAGTCCTGACTTCTAGCAGGTAAAATAACAGTGAAGACTGAGTAAAAGAAAATTCATAAGTATTTCCGTGGTTAAATTTGCTATTTCAGTTTTGAAAGGGTCAATACCCTGTGTGTGCATGCCGATTTTTATGTGCATGTATGATTGATGCTGTTTCAGGTTTTGCCCCAGGCAAAACCTCAGTCTACTTGCAAGTGATGCTGGTAGTGAAGTTTCCGCTGCTGCTGTTATGTGTTATTTAGATAACAGTGGAGCTAAAAATCTGGACCACTTCACAAGCAGAGATTCAATCCTTTCCTCCAAAGCTCACAAACCTTAAAACAAAGACTGTCTGGGGAGACTCTTTGGCACTGTACTAAATATTCTTGCCAAGAAAAGGTTTCTTACAATTGTGGCCTTCCTAAAAGGCGCTGTGGGTAGTATCAACACAAAGATATCTGTATTACATGGTTTGACCTGCTTTAACCTCAGCCAGTCTCCTAGAGATGTAGGAAATATCTGTTCCATTCAAAGGTCTTGCCTTTCAGGAAAAGTAGAAGTGGTTTTTCTGGTATCCCAGTTTTCTAAGAGGAGATGTTATACTTTTTGTGGGTGAATGTCACCCCACTGAAGCTGTCTGAAAGCCTGTGGATCCATGTCATCAGCACGTAAGCTGCTGTCTTTGTGTGCAAAAATGAATTGCTTCCCAAGTCTCTTCACTTAAGAGCACTGCAGATGTACTGTGCTTGGGGAATAAGGATATTTTGGGAAAACAGGTATATTGTTCATGATGTTCTCTTCCTCTAGGGGGAAAAAAGATATGCTCTTTTAGCTTTTAGCTATAGTGGAATGTTTGACCAAATATTAATGAAAACTAGATACTCAATTTTGCAGGTTTTTATGTCCTTAAAGATGCCTTTTTTTTTTTCTCCTCCCTGGTGAAGTTTGAAGTCTGTCAGCAACATAAGTGGGATTCAGATCAACCTCTGAGCAGTTAAGTGATGAAAAGATTTCCATAAGGTCACTCAGTCCCCCTCCCCACATGTGGAAGGATGAGGTTGTTGGGGGGAAGTGTTACAGGTGGCAATGGAAGTGAGGTCTTGCCTCCTTAAGTCTCTTCAACACACCAATTTACTCAGTTTTCCTACAGCATGAACTGGGTACCTCCACACCCATAAGCCTCCAGAGCAGTGTGTGGAGAGATGCCCAACAGCTGTGTGACTCCATGCCCCTTGGCAGGACCGTGGCTGATGCAGCAGGATGGCTCGTTCGCGAGAGCTGCAGTGTGGGGCTGTTTTTGTGGCTCCATAAACACGGTCGAGGCATCAGCGGAGGAAGTTTAATTAGGCACCTTTTATTTCCTAATATCTGTAAGAGCTGAAGCTGCTTGCCTGGACTCAAGGGCTGCCAGGCTCCCTGTACCTGATGCTGTGAGAGGTGGATGTGTTGCTATGGCACTGGAGGTGTCTCCAAACCCCACTGCTCTGGCAGCTGAGCTGGCTCTCAGCAGCATGTCCTAATTGCGGCTGTGCAGCAACAAAACAAATATTCAGAGATTTCCATAAAGGCTGTAATCAAAGGAGCATCCCTGGCTTTTTAATATGTGCTGAATGGGTTCATTTGTAAGCTTATTATGACTTCAGAGAGAGAAGCTATTAGGGTGATCATTAGCTGCCTGTGAAAATAGCAAGGAAAACTGTAGCATGTTCCAGAATATCCCCCTTTTTAAGGTCTGCACTTTCAGGTGCATTAACAATAACCAGTCATGCTGTCTTTCATGTTTCCCATGCCATGAGTAAGGACAAAAGAGAAAGGAGAAGGGGACAGTGTACCTTACACTTTCAGAATAAGTTCAGATGGAAAGAAAAATGAGGTGTTACGAGAGCAGCAAATTCACTAGCATGACATTGTGTGTCTTGATGCAGTATCTGTTATCCACTGGGAAAGCAAAAGCATCTGGGAGCCAGCCTTCAAGTCTTGGCTCATATCTCACTTAGTTCCTCTACTCCTGTCATCTGCGTATGAACAGCGCTATGGGTCTTTTGTCTGCCTGGAACCTGATCGTTGCTAGAGTGTTTAGATTATACATCTTATGAAGGAGAGAGAACATTTAGAAACATGTATGCCAAGATTATGGGATTTATTAACTCTCGTTTATTTTCCTGCAGAACATCTGAAGCTATCTTGTGGGTTGTGGCCACAGTTCTCTCTCTGCTCCTTCTTACTCTTTCTTAATCAGAAATCAAAAATATCTGTAGCAAAAGACATTGAATGGTTGGCTGTTTGTACATTAATTGATACAGGTGTAGTTGAGATCAGTCACATTTACCTTTCAAACTACATTAGCTGCAATTTTATGTATTAGATTAAGTTAAAGGTGCTGATTATAGTGAAACTCAGTTTAGATTTGCACGTGGAATATTTATAAGATGTGTATCAGTTTGGCTATAAGCAGGGTTACTTAGGCTTCATGTCTGCCTCTCTTCCCTAAGTCATTTCTCATGTCCTTTACTGCATTCAAGTTTTCCTGCACATATCACACTTATAGCTTGTGAAATGTATGTATTTCCTAAATAAATAAATGAATCCAAGTTATGAGCTCAGTGGGATAAAGAATATCCTATTGTGTTTAGAATTCGTGACACTTTGGGATGCAAAGGCAGTTACCTTGAACTGACAGTTTTGTTAGTTTTCTGGGGAGTTTTGGGTTTTTGTTGGAGCATTTTTTTGTATGATAGTTAATGCATTCAAAGTTCTGTTCAGGATTTCTTTCTTAAAAGCAATTAAGGTTATTACTTTCCCAGTTAAATGTTAAACAGTGGGTTACTTTTTCCACACCTCTATCTTATGAAAAAGCACTGAAAATAACCACCAAAAAAAAAAAAAAAAAAAAAAAAAGGAGTTAACCTATTGATCTGCAGCTCCATTCTGTGTTAAAACAAATGGTTCAAGGAGGGGTTTCAAATTCCCTTGCCCGTGGGCCCTTGGCTTTGTTTCTGCCCAGACAGTCTGGGGCTTCTTTTTCTTGCTAAGAACATCATCATCATCTTTTTGACATGTGTAGTGGGTTGACCCTGGCCAGATAGCAGGTACTCACTAAAGACCCTTTCTCACTCTCCCTCTGCAACTGGACAGAGAAGAGGGAAAAAACCAGCTAAGAATTCATGAGTAGAGAGACATAAGAGCTGGGAGAGGTCAGTGACTGGTTACCTTCACAGGCAAAACAAGACTCAAAGTGGGTATAATATTATATTTACTACTAACAGGATAAGGGCCAAAGAGTAAGAAATAAAACTGTCTTAAAGACACCTTCCCCCCACCCCTCCTTCCTTCCATGTTCTCCCTCCTCCCACCCAGTGGTGCAGTAGGACGGGGAATTGGGGTTATGGTCCGTTGTTGTTTCTGCCACTGCTCAGGGAGAGGAGTCCTTCCGTGCTCCCGTGAGGTCCCTCCCATAGGAGACAGTCCTTGATGGACCTCTCTGGTGTGAGTCCATCCCTTGGGCAGCAGTTCTTCTCAAACTGCTGTCCCGTGGGTCACTCCTCCATGGGGTGCAGTCCTTCATGAATGAGCTGCACTGATGTGGGTCCCCCACAGGGGCCACAAGTCCTACCTGGGAAAACCTGCTCCAGCATGGGCTTCCCTCTCCACGGGCTGCAGGTCTCCAGCAGGACCCTACTCCATTCTGGGCCTCCCACGGGGTCACAGCCTCCTTCATGCATCCACCTGCTCCAGCATGGGCTCCTCCATAGGCTGCAGGTGGGTCTCTGCACCCCGATGCTCCTCCATGGGCTGCAGGGGCACAGCTGCTCCACCATGGTCTGCACCACGGGCTGCAGGGGCTACAGCTCCAGCACCTGAGCACTTCCTCTCCCTCTTTCTGCACTGACCTTGGTGTCTACGCTGTTGTTCCCATGTTCTCACTCTGTTCTTCCCTGTCTGGAAATTCTTCTGTGCAACAATCTTCTTTTCTTAAATATGTTATCACAGAGGCGTTACTATCATTCCTAATTGGCTTGGCCTTGGCCAGCGGCAGGAAGTCCATCCTGGAGCTGACTGGCATTGGCTCCATGGACAGGGGAAGCTTCTAGCAGCTTCTAACAGAAGCCACCCCTGTAGCCCCCCCCGGCTACCAAAACCCAGCCACAGAAACCCACTACAACAGGACAAGGGCCTGTTGCTCACAGTAATCCATTTTGGTAACATCCTTACTTTAAAATCATTTTCCTCCTCTGCCTTGTTTCCTTGAAGCCTGCAAAGTATCAGGAAACTTCTTAAAATATTGGAAATTGTGGTCTGAGGAGGACAAGGTTGCCACAGCAACTGTCCAGTATTTCTGAAATTTATTCCTTCATCTTTCAAAGCCATCATGAATGCCACAAACTGCTGAGGCATTTGCTGCAAACAAAGCAAGGCTATAGAAAAAGAGAACAGAAAAGAGCACTGAGGAATCAGTTGTTATAAAGGTGAGATGTGTCAGGCTCAGGGAAAAAGTGGCAGGCATTTACACTTCATGTTAAATCCCCTCAGCGTCTGGAATGCTGTGCAAGCGTATGGAGTGTTTCAACACTTGACAGTATCTGACATGACAGTGGATAATGTCACTTGGCTTGTGATGCAACTCCATGATCCACTCAGGATGGTGACATTTATTCCATCCGGAAAGGAAATATTTTCAGAAATAAGAGGCCAAAGTTAGCCGCCTCCCTTTTGGTATGATAAATAACTGCTTTCTGGGACAGAAGATGCCTGGCAAAGATTGTAACTTATCAGCCAGAAGTGATGAGTTTTTTCATCGGTTTGGGACTAGTCTCAGTATGGACTGGGAACGCAGGGTTGTATTGGGGGTCAGGAGGTTTAACACATCCATTCCTCTTTTAGCTTTGTTTTTCTTATCTGATAAACAAAATTAATGTTGTTATATCCTCAGTGCATATAACCTTTGGGTCATCTGTTTAGAAAGGCAGACATTACCATATGGTTCCATTGTACTGCAGTTAATACAAGGGAAAATACACCTGTGAGCTATCTGAGGACTTTTTTTTTAAGCAGCAGAACTTAGAAGAGTTGCAGGCTATTAGATGTGTTGGTTCTGTATGCAGTATCTTCTTTTCTGAGACGGGTGGTGCCTGTGTGTGAAAAGCTGTATGAAAGAGCCAGATGTGATTACCTATCGAACTTTGCTTGGGAAGGGGCCCAAGTGAGCAGTTCATGTTTCCAGCGGTGTGGTATGCACATTTGCAATAGATGAAATGGAGTGCTCAGTGGCCTGAAGCCATACTGGCACTTCAAACACATACTCTAGCACTTTTCAAAACGTTACAACATTTAGGAGAATTGGTTCTGCTCTGGGACTTCTGAATTTCCATATTGAATGTCTGTGTACATGTGGGAGATTTTACCTCCACATGATCTCATGTATTCTATGCACACATTTTGCAAACTTGCAAATATAAAACATAGATGGTAACTGTTGTATTATTGGTTTTGTTGCAATGCTGGTGTTATTTGTATGAAGTTTTAAGGGGTTCAGTCCAGCTCTCTTTTTTCTCCCGTATAAGATTGATATGCTCTTATTGTGCAGCTGTTTGGTGGCCGAAATATGTCTTTGTTAAAAGCAGTCAGGATGGGATGGGATTCAGTTGGTCTGCTTGGGTAGGAGGGTTAAGGTAGTTTTAGCAGCAGCTCTGATTCATTTAAACACTGTCCCAAGCCTCATATGCTTTTAGTGTTATAAAAGCCAATCAAGTTATTGTTTTAAGGTATAAGATGCCCCTAAGGGCTTTGCTCACTGAACTGTACTGAGGAATTAAATGCTCTGAGTCAGTGCAACAGCTTCATTCACTCCAGTGTTGCAAGGCAAGGCAGTCATCGCTGCTAAATGGGCCCATGTTACAGCGACATTAGCATTTTAATGCAACTAAAGAGGAGGTAGATTGACTGTAATTTAGTATCTAGTTGCATGGTCTTGTGCAGGTCCTCTCATCACTGCTCCACAGGGGCCGATTACAGTTACACAGTGCACTTTGGAATCTAATTGGATTTATATACAGTAATGTAGTTGTGTCATAGCAACGATTCTGCTGTGTAAGTGCTATGAAATTCCAGTACAATTAGTTATTTATGTAGGAGCAATAGTTACAGGATAATGTACACAGCTTGTGTCGAGGTCTAGTTCAGGAGCAGCAAATGCTTTACTTTTTTTCTGAAGCCATTGCAAGGGAACGAATATCTCAATCCTGCTTTCACAGAGATGTTTCTCCTCACCTTTCACCATAAAAGCACTGACCTGTTGCAGACATCCAGCAGGAAACTACTTCTGTCTTCAATATCTGCTGTGGTTGAACATATAGGTTGGCATATGATTTAGTTTCTCTAGATCCTGCAAATGTGGTGAGCACAGGGGGCTGGCAGTAGCTAGAAGCCCTTGTGAAGCAGGACACCTGTAAGCGGTCCCATCTGGTGGCCCTTCCTGCAGGAGGTCAGATTTCTCTCAAAGACAGGCCTTGCTTCTCCATCCTGCATCCTTTGCTCATTTCTTGTTTCACTTGCTACCATACTTGCTACTGTTAAGCTATCAGCCTCTCTTTGCCCCATTCCTCTTTGCTCTGGAGCTCCAGCTGTCTTTCTTGTGGCATGAGACAAGCAGGGTCACATGTTCAGCTGCTTTTCCTTCATCAAAGCCTGCTCCTCACAAAGAACTACAATGTGAATGTGAAGAGAAACCAGTGCTCAGCAGGGAGAGCTCATGTGGTGGCCATGGGATGAGCACAGGGGCAGGACAATATGACAGCCACAGCTGCTTGGTGGCTGAGGCATGTGGCTGCACCACGCAGCCCTAAGGATGGGGCTTGGCCTCAGCCATTGCTCTGGCTTCCATTGTGTTTCCCCAGCAACTGTAAGTAAAGGCATCAGCTTGCTCAAGTCACAATTAGGCATGGTGGTTTTACATTTTTTGCAAATCTCCCTAATGACAAAATTGTAGCTATTAACCAACGAGTCTGTTTAGTAGGGACTTCCTCCCCTTTAGGGCAACAGAGTAAGATGGAGCACTGCTGCTGTTTGGCACCAATTGCAGTCTTTCATCTCTTCTGACACAGCACCTGCTGGTACCTACTGAAGCATTTAAGCTCTTCCTCTCTGTGGTGCTATAATTTCTTTAAAATATTGTGACTTATGAGGAATAAAAAAAATAAAATTCCTCTCCCACACAGACCTTTGAGGGCTTGTAGAGTTGTAATTATATGCACACACAGTAGGAGCAGGAATCCTATCACTCTGGTTATTTTCTTAATGATAGGTTTATATAGCACAGCGTCATCTCTGCTTTAAAGTTAGAGCCATCTTCTCTTGGCAGCAGCTATCCCAGGACAGTGGCGTCACAGGACAGGACAACTGAAGAAATTGTCTCTCAATTGCACATGCAAAACACAGGATGAAGTGTCCCCACACATCAAAGAAATAGATAAAAAGGTCAGGGTGGGCACTGGGTTCTGACTGTCAAAAAGGGGCTCTCTATTGTGAGGCAGTGACATTGTCCCTTGTCCTAGCTGTAGACTCTCCAAAGCCCTCTTCAACCATGCCTGAACCTGCTGCAGCCATCTCTCAGCCAGTCACATGGCACTCTCTGAATTTTCACACTGATGGAAAAGCTGTACTGATCCAGGGCAGCCTTCATACCCAGCATTGTAAAGTGGCACATGCCTTCAGCACTTCACAGCAGAGACAGGTCAATTGGCCATAGATGTTTTTACCTTCCATATTTCAAAAGCAAAGCCATCTCTGCTCTTCATCTAGAGATGTAGGTTTACAGTGACAGAGGAAGGACATTAAATGTGAGTGAATAATTCAAAACAGATCTATGAATATTCATTATATGTTTTATATTGTAATAATTTCAGCCACCTTGAAACTCCTTGTTTGCTTCCTGCCAACAGCAAACAATAGACTTTTGCTCACAGAAGTCTTAATGGGAGGCAATTTTCAAAGGCACATTTACAAATGTTTGTGGGAAACAGATGTTAAATGCACCCACTCCAGAAATCAAGATGAAATGTTGGCAGTGAGAGAGCAGGGATAGACCCAGGTGACTTATTTAATGCCTCACAGGGAAGCAGTGGCTTCAGCAAAGCTGTGAGTGTGCCAAAACCATTTACGAAGGATGAGCGAATTACAGTGCTGAGCGACTCTATGTCAATATTGGACTCTTATGGCATGGGGTGCTGTTTGAAGAGTTAATGACTGCTCCTTCCCCACAGAGCCTGCAGAGTGTGGGGTTGGGGCTCTGTCAAACGGGTGGAAAAAACACTGTAGGAGAGGGTGCCCTGAGAAAGCAACAGTCAAACACGCATGCCTTGCATTTAAGTCTGTAGTCTGTCCTCGGCCTAGTGTAGCCTAGTCAAAGGCTATCACTAGAATTGTGCAGGCAGAAATTAAAATTTACTGAGAAAATTGTAATTTTTAGCTTGAGGGCAGTGGAGGCCTGTACCTGAGTCCCTCTGCCTGCACCTGTATATCTAATTCTTTGGGTGGAGAGGGTGGTGGCTTTGCTGTTCCTCTCTCTTTTTGCTTCCCAGGCAGTGACAATGAGGCAGAGGGAGAGGAAATAGTTTGCTCAACTTGGCGTGAGAGCTGGCTGAAAGAACGAGAGATAGTGCCCAATGTCTCAGGCTCCTGCTCCTAATGGCTGGGCTTCCCAAAGATGCATTCCATCTCCCTTCCCCTGCCTTTTCCATTTTCCCAGTAAATGGGCTGTAAAATCACAGCAGATTAAAGTTTGTCTAAGCCTCCTATAAAATATTGAAGGTGCAGCTGGTATTAATCTAGTCCTGTTGTGGGATGAGGTGCATGTGTAATGGGACTATAGATTTACATGTGGTCTGTGGGCATTTAAAACACCCCAAAATTGTTAAAGAGATTCTGAGAAATTGAATCCCTCACCGCATATTAAAAGCTTTTCATTACTACTAATGTACACTAAATTAAGGTGGCAATTAAACTGAGCATATTCATCAGGATGGTGTGTTTTATAAATTGTGTATTTAACATGATTGTGTTTTATTGACTTCTTCAGTAATTGCATATTTTTATCTAACAGGACAAGCTTGGATAGAACAAAATACATGGGACACACAGACAATTAAAGACTAGAATCGACACTGTGCTTCCAGTCCCAAAATTTTTAAAGGTGAGTGTTGCTTATAGCTTGGTCTTTCTGCATGCTAGATGCTTTCTCTGTATCCCTGTCGGGGCTGGTTAAGTGTAGCTATGGTATGCAGGAGGGGGGTAAGAAATACACAGCTCAACTGCGTCATTATCACTCACAAGGTACCAGAAAAAGTTGCCCCTCTTCAGTCTCTAATGAAACTGCCCCGTCTCTGTTGTATCTAGAGGAGCAGACTGTGTGGAAATAATACTCTGAGAGGATTTTCTGGAAGGCCCTTCCTGTTAGATTTGTTCTCTTAGGAGAATCCACCACTTAGGTTTATAGAAGTTGGATACTGCTTGCAGACAGTGAACACAGAAATCCTCTTGTGAGATGGACTTGTGAAGGAAGGCAGGCATGCTGAGTCAAGTCTCAATACCTGCAAGCCAAAGGGTGGGCTGCCACATTGCTGTGGAGAGGACACAATAGAGCAATGCCAGGTGGTGGTGGTCCTTTGCCATTGGTGCAGCTTAGAGCTTCAGGGATGTTTCCAGGGACATCTCAGCTGGGACAGCTTCTAGAAATCGATACATTTACTTGGAAAAGAATCTAGTCCATATTTTCTAATGCCTTTAAAGGCTACCTGGCACTAGTTCTGGAGAACTTCAAACATGTCTTCTGCTTTTACTTGGTTGCATTGTGTATGAATAGAAAGGTAGGTGTAAATTAGTACCATTTTCTCCTCAAGCCACTGGCTAATATTTTGTAGGAAGTACTGCAGAACTGGTTCTTAGGTTTTAAAGAAGCAACAGATCAGTTCAGTGGACAAGGTCTTCGTGCATGTTGATGACAAAGAGATATTTTTGTGAAAAGAAGATATATGTAAATGATATGATAGAAAAGAAGTGACTGAGAAAGTGATTTGCATGAGGGTTGGGCACAATGACCCCTAGGCATCTGTTTTATTCTTCATTATTCTGTGTTTTCTGTCAAATATTTGAGATGGGAAGACTGTGATGAGCCATCAGGCAAGTGCAAAATGTCTGAATTTTATGTACTGAAACACAAATTGTCTGCAGAGGTATGTTAGGAGTGGACAAGGGAAATGGTTCGCACACTTGTTTTCAAGTAGAGGGTAGGAGTGATATGATAAGGAAGATGCAAAGATTGAGATTGGTGAAGATGAGGTGCTCCTGAGAGTTCTGATAGACTGATGCATCTGTGAGATGCTCTTGTTCCATTTGCTACCAGGTAACTTGGACACACCTTGGACAGCTGTTTCAAAACATTTGTTCACGAGGCAGGTCATCATACACTAGAAGAGGTGTCCAGTGAGACTGGGGAATCTCAGTCCTTGGAGACGTTCAAAACTTAACTAATGTGACCCTGAGCAGCCTGTTCTAACTTTGAAGTTGGATCAAACTTTGGAATTGGCCCAGGTTGGAGGCAGTGGGTGTTTGTACTCAATGACATCCAGAGGTCCTGTCCCACCTAAGTTTTTCAGTGATTTCATCTCCAAAGTAAAGGTAAAGGAACAATTGAAGTGAATCTGTGGGTTTCAATATAGTGTGAAAAGGATATGGGGATTGAGGGAATGTCAGTGGTAGCAAAGAGAAATTTAGTAGCAGTTTTTTGGGGTGTGGTTGAACAGCTGCCTTCAGAAATGTGAAGTTTCAGGGTAGCTGCAAGGCATGCAAAAGTAAATGACAGAAGAAAGGAAATAATTGTGGCTAGACAACAAAAAAATGCATTGCCTTAAAAAAACTAGACTATTCCTAACCAATTACAACAGCTAGGATGTTTCCTGGCTACACTGCTGGGGATTTTTAGCCTCCCCATCACTTTGCAAGATAAAATTCATGAGTGATGGAGGTGGGCGGGGGGGAGGGAGAGAAATGTAGAATAATCTGCCTAAGAAAAACCTGAACATTTATAGCTACATTTCAGACAAAAACATATACATCTCATATGTCTCACAAGTCTGAGATGGGACAAGCCAGAGAAAGCATCTGTCAGCCACTGTCTTCTGCAGTTCTGACTGTTAATGTTTGCTTAGCATTAAACGTCTCCTGCAGAGGAGAACTTAATCCATCACAAATTTGGGGCCTGAAGGAGGGAAGAGAAGGTATTTTTAAAAGGTAGATTAAGATATTTGCATGCAATTTTTATCTCACTTCTATCAGTGTACTACCAATAACTCAGAAAATTTGCCTTTTGTGTGTATGGCTTAAAAAGGAAAGTAGAAGGAAAAGCAGTTCTTTGGGTCAGGATTGTCCTTTAATATCAGTTATTTTCTCCATACAGTATGTCATCAGGGACTTCAGGTACCTTCAGCTAATTAGCAAGGCAGCAGTTGGCACAAATGCATCCATCGTTATTTTATTTGTAAGTCATATTATTTGCATTTTGCTTGCATTGTTTGTAAATAGCATTAGTTACATACTCTTCAAAGTCTGGAGCAATACTATGCTGGAGTGCTTTAACTCTGACATCAAACAGTTTGAAGTGCCTCATAAGAGAGCAGATCATGCTTTTGGTTGATTTTTCCTATTTTAATCAGTGCAATTACAGGATCCAAATGATGACCTTGCATGTGCTGTTTGGGAATCTGGATACTCAGCAGAAACTGGAAAGGGTGTGTTATGCTGGTACATGTGGGTCTCTCCAAGCTCTAGGTTCCACCACTAAAACAGTTGCTCAGATCAGGTTGGCATTTTTTGGAATTGAGTTCTTCTGATGTGGAAACTCTGATATGTTTGTTCTTGGCTTTGCCAGCCCAGACCTCACAGTATTGCCCCTGACTTCCATTTGCACATCTTGAGTGACTGTAGTGGGATGAGTGTGTATGATGTGCAGTGACACTATAAGGATAAACTGTTTGGGGGTTTGTTCCTTTTTTTTGACTAAGGCTACTATGATACAGATCATGCAGGTGGGTGCTCAAGGCAGCAGGATTTTGAAATTTCTCAGATAACTTAAAGACTTTGGCTAATATACTAAGATTTAGGTATCCTTTGTTTCATTGGAGCATGACTTTTTTGTGTGATGAGGGGAACATCTGGGTGACACTAATTGTGGGGCTCTTGAAGTTCATTGATTTGTCTGTATTTTCATATCCCTCTCTACTGTAGTATCCAAGACTTGTGTTAGGGGAGCTTGAGGTTTCCCTTTCCCATAAAACTGAAGAATTCCCTCCCCAGGTCCTTACCCTTCTGAACTTCAAGATTTATGGAGCATGGTGCTTATAACACCAAGGTTGTGGGTTTGATCCCCATATGCTCCATTCACCTAAGAGTTGGACCCGATGATTCTTGTGATTCCCTTTCAACTCAGAATATTCCGTTAAATCTCTTTTCTCTGTGAGTATTTCAGACGTGGCTTTAAACACTGTCAGGAAGCTGTGGGCATTTCCTCCAGGCCCCCAACAGAGCTCTGTGCCCTACTCCATCTACTGCAGTAATGGTCTTGTCTTTGAGTCTCTCTGAAAAGAAGAGTTATGTATCAGAGATATAAGAAAATAAAGTTCGTAAATTAAAATATTGCCCTTGTTCTCAGGTTTGTGTTTTTCCAGAAGCAAGGTGGACCTTCTCGGGATCCCTCTAGCAAAGGGGTTCCCTGGGCATTACCCACCCAGCAGAGGCACACTGCTGTCCTGCCCCAGGCACATGTAGATGCAGAGGAAAAGCAACTGCATGTCCACATGAACTTCTATGTCACACCATTTGTGTCTCTGCTTGTTTTGTCACTAAAAAGGAGCTGATTTGATTTTAAACCAAGTAAAAGTAATGTAGAAAATACATACTGTGTTAAGAAAAATCTGGCTCTTACTTCAGGCAGCCCCATGCTGGGAGCTCTGCCTGCCGTGGGTTTTCTCAGCTCTTTGGCTAAAGCAGAGCAGTTCCTATGGTCACAGAAGAAAGCACCCCACAAGGCTTTACAGCACTTACAAGTTTTGTGGATTAACTAAAACAATGAAGGAATGGAAGAGAATTTTATTTCCAACCTGGTGAAAACCTTGGATAATTTCATTTTTTTCTTTTAAGTGAATTAAGTGTACTTTGCTAGCACAGCACATCATTAGATGCATGTCTGCTTAGGGAATGGCATTTACAGTGGAGAAAGGGAATGGAATGCGCTAAGAGGCATGTGGGCTTTGGGAAGTCTTCTTTAAGGAGCTGAGCAAACCTGTGCCTCTTTGTTTGTATATGTACGGATCTATCTGTGCACAGCATCATGACTGCATTGTTTTCTGTTTCAGTGTATTTATTAGTCTGTCCCTCTGGGGTACTTGGTGATATAATGGCATATTAGGAGACATAGTCACTTCATTAAACAGCAAGCAGGAACTTTCTTCGAGTGTAAACCTCATCTGGTCAGGATTTATTGTTGCTTTTCCGATAGAAACACTGTCCAAGCAGTTTGTTGTCTAAACCAGACATGGAGTTTCAAAACTGGTTAAGATTCCATAGCATTTTTTCCTGGCCTTAAAAGCTTTCCAACATTGATCCATGGGTTTTTCCTGCAAAAGACATATGCAGAGTGGGACGTAGAGCACCAGGACTTCACGTGGTCCTGGTGCATGACAAGTGCGTGACAAGCAAGTGGTGTGTCACAGACTGAGTAACCCTGTGTGAGTTACCCCTCCGTGGGCCCTCCCGTGTCCACACACTGCAGTCATTCCCAGTTCAAATGTCTACAAGTTTCCCTGAAGCTGTGGTCCATGTTTGTGTGGCATTCATTCTGTAGAGGAAGCTTGTATGGAGCTAACTGTCCCAAATGTTTGTTGTGCATCTTTTAACTGGGTACAGCTTGTTTTGGCTGCTGTGTCAATATGACCTTTTTTGGTGTGAAATAGGCAGGTACATTCAGTGCTTCTTCAACTTGACACACTTTAAGGTGGGCGGTAAAAATCTTCATGTGCAGAGGGATATTTTTCCCCCAGTATTTCACTCTGCAAGTAAAGCTAGACCTTTCCTCTCCTGCAGCCTTCCTCTTCACATCTGTACAGACCTTAAGGAATGCAAAGGGGCTTAGCAGTGATCATTATCTCTTTGTAGCCTGTGCTATGTTGCCTTGTTCAGGTAAGAAAAGAGCTCTTCTATATAATGAACACCACAGGATCTTGGGGGAAATACAAATGAAAATAGGATTGTGTCATTCCAATAAAAAAGAGTGTGCTAGGAATGTGCTGTTGTTTTGCAGGA
This sequence comes from Corapipo altera, assembly GCF_003945725.1. NCBI lineage: Eukaryota > Metazoa > Chordata > Aves > Passeriformes > Pipridae > Corapipo > Corapipo altera. Next base: position 10,896,736 of record NW_020884885.1, on the reverse strand, counting down.
GGAGTTGGAACAAAGAGCCTGAAGACCATGGAGGGAGACTGTCTGAGCTGCATGAAGTACCTGATGTTTCTTTTCAATTTCTTTATATTTGTAAGTATTTAGAAATCACTTTCTTTCCTGAATCTTTCTGTTTCCAGCAGCCTGCTGCTCCCCAGCAGGATAGGCTGTAATTCTGATAAAGTTACCACGATACAGAATATCTCCTCTGCTTTGCACTAGCAATTACTGAGCATTTTGCAGCATCCAAAGATGCTCAGACATTCAGCAAGGCAGTGCAGTGATCACATTTTTCGAGTTATTGCTGTCCTTGACAGGGGAGACCACAGAGAAAGCTGTAACTAGTGGTGTACATGGTTTGTCCTTGAATGGCAGAAGAAATTGTTTTCTAGTCCTGGGTGCCCTGCTGAGGTTTTCACTTAGAAGCAGTCATTCTCTGTTGTTCTTGTTTTTCAAAGGAAGGGTGGCCAGTGCCCTGGCCTCGGTGGCAGGGATGGTTCATGCATGCCCCTTCACTGGGCTGCCCTCCATAGGTGTGGCAGCAGATTGAGACTGTCTTTCAGCATTAGGAGGGAGTAAATAGCTGGTAGAGTGATGTGTCTAGGAGAAAAGGCACTTTTGCTGCAAATGATTCATTTAGTGAGCAAGAGATACTAATAGTAGCAGGTCAGAAGTCACCTGTACTTCAGAGAATATATGCAGTGGAGAAACACAAATTCTCCAAATTAATATGTTTGATCAAAAGATAGTAATGAATCCAGTTTTTCTTCAGCAGTTGTTTTATGTTGACCTGTCTCCCTCTCTTTCCATTCCTTGTGCTGTGACAGCTGGGAGGAGCGTGCCTGCTGGGACTTGGAATCTGGGTCATTGTGGATCCCACAGGTTTTCGAGAGATAGTGGCTGCCAACCCTCTGCTCTTCACAGGAGCGTACATCGTGTTGGCTATGGGAGCAATGCTCTTTCTGCTGGGTTTCCTCGGCTGCTGTGGTGCCATCCGTGAGAACAAATGCCTCCTGCTTTTTGTAAGTGCCCGCGCATTTTCTGTTGGCCTCTTTGTGCTTCCCAAGAGTGGGAGTGACAGGATAGATGCGCTCTGATGAGTTCATGAATGAATTATTCCTTTAGATAATAAATAGGCTTAGGATACTTTTACACACAGCTAGAAATACAGAGAATTTGCTTTTTATGTATATAGATAGATTTGAGCCCAGTCTCTGAGTGTATTCTGACCTTTTTAAGCTTTCTTTCAAAATGCCCCCATTTAATTGGTTGGATTTTTTTTATATTTATAAATTGACCAAGAGTGGTCCTCTCGACCTCTCAAAACCCACTGATCCACTTGTAGATTCATTCCTCAGGGGTTCACAACATAGCAGAGGGAACATATAAAGCACAGCACCTGTGTAAGGCAGCTCCCCCCATGTCAGCAGAAATGCCCAGCTCAGAGCTGCATGGTAGCCTGTCATTGCAGCTCTCAATAGCTGGTCACTCCTTTACACAGCCTACTCTGCTCCTAAAATGAACCAGATTTGTTATTGTTGGGCACATTCTCCTAAATGGCAGGGTTAAATTTCAACCCATGTGGTCATCAATAATTACAAAGAACTAAAATAAGTCACTTCTGCCCCTGCCTCCTCCCCCATAAGTTCAGATACTGCAAGGTTTCCAGCCATTTTCTTCTACTCTTCTACTGGAATGTATTACCAGTTATGTATTGAAAGACAAAGATCATTAGTTTTCTTGTTTTCTTTTTTCTTTTTTTTTTTTGTCTAATGTGACCTTTTTCCCTCCTGCAGTGTCTATTACCACTTTGGGGTTGTTGGGGTTTTTGTTTGTTGTTTTTTTTAAGATCTTGATCTTACTTTTTGTATTTTGTTATGATTGTGTCTTGCACAGCTGCTTCATGGTGTAAAAAAGGCTTGTCTCTAGCTTTAAACAGAATGGGAAAGTTCTTTTTCTTGAATGCTGCAAACCCATCTTTCCTAGAGATGAGTGAGATGAATTCTCTCTAGCCCTTGGCTCGCACATGCTTTGAGTTCATAGCCTGCAAATGAGATCCCTTTCCTGGAAGCCATTGTAGGTTTGATTTCTAGTGGCTCATCTCAGAAGTAAATCAGAAAGCCAGAGGTGTCCCTGTGAAGTCTGTGGAGATCTGTCCAGAGGAACCTAATAAAATGCAAAGGATCAGGCCCAATGAGCCTGAGGTTACTTCAAAGCCTATCCTTGTCAGATTAAGAAACTAAAATTATGTTTGATGAAAATTTTGACCTTGTGAATGGAAGAGTAATATTTTCAGTTTGGACCATATCTGCTGCATACAGATGGGTAACCTGTCTGGAGGAAGGTAGCTCTGGGCCATGCTCTTTCCTAATTTAATATCAGTTACAAGTTTGAATATTCCTCCATGTGTTCTAGTTATACTCCAATGCACTTGATTTTGTGGTTATTACTTTTCTGACTCTTAGAGATAGTTCTGAGCCCTGCTCTTTATTTATTTGCCTTTATGATTATTTGATTTTGAATGAAATGTGAGAAAAATATAGGCTGGAAGTAATACCCTAGACTAGGAGAAACTCTAAAAGTAATTACGGGGTGAGGAATTATTGTTTCACTATGATCAGGTCTTTGAGGTCTTCTGGTATCAAAGCCAACTCTGTTAAACAACCTGCTGTCTCATTCAGTAGTGTGAAGCACTTGGATGAGGACCTGTGCTGATACCAAGGGAGAAGAAATATACTGCCAACTTCTTTTTTGGGGCCATACCAGCTGATGTTAAAATCAGCTTACATTAAAACATCTGTGAAACCCAAAATCTGATAGGATTGCAGGCATTGAAGAGGCAAAATGTTCATGACTGTACTCCAGAGAGACTGGGAACACTTGCAAAACAGAGTGTAAGTCTTTGGTGGGGGTGGTGCTTGGGGAACAGTTGCTAGATCAAATCAAGTCCGCTTACAAAGCTGTTGAAGAATTGATGAGCCAGAGAGCTGCTTGAGCGAGATTTCACAGTGATGCATAATGTATGTCTAAAGCTTTTAGTCCAAATGTAAACAGAAGATAGAAGGGACAAGACAGATGCACAAAAGCATGGTCTCTAGGTTCTGGCTTCTGTCTTTCCAAGGACTTTTATTTTTCATTAAGATGCTTGTCTTTTGGTTAAAAAACCCCCATCACTGTGGAACCTAACATGTTGCATTAAGCACAAGGCTGTGAAGTATTTCTAGATTTCCCAGCACTTGGACATGGCTCACAAAATTGCCCTGCAGATCAGGCACTGAATAACTTCCAGATTGTCCTGAAGACAAGACCCTCTGACTGCAAAACACCACCATAAAAATCAGAATTCAAAATACTGTTAAGCATACAACATTGCATCATGGGACTGAATTCAGCTTTGGAACAAGAACAGTCCATGTTAGCTTCATTTGGCTTAGTTTTGAGTGCAGACATCCTGTTCTGCACTCCTCTAAAATGGATGTAGTAGCCCCTGAAACTCCTCAATATGAAATTCAGGTCCTTTGAGTTAAAGGCAATTGCTGCTCTTTTTAGAACAGTGGTTTTGAAACTGGAATGGTAGATGAGCTGTGAAAAATAAACACGAGGCATTGATTTGTGGAAACTTCTGATAAACCTATAACGATCACCAGGAGCTGAGGCAAGATTTTTGACCAATATGAGAGACCACGCTACTCAGGATGTTCACCTTGGATATGGGGGGTACCTGTGTTCACATTTTGTGTCTCAAGCTTAAATTTGAATGCGAGGCTACTGTGTCCAATGCATTAACCAGCTGGCTGTTCTGTGCTCTCATATATCAGTAAACAATTTAATTTTTGGAAGCAAAACATAATAAGCAGGTTTTGTCTCTCCTTAAAATTCAGAATGGGAGCAAGTTCTGAAACACTGATGATCCATCTTCTTTTTCTCATCAGCCCTAATGGCTGCTTGTGTTTTTTTCTACAGTAACTGTTATAAGTCTGTAATGCAGAATGCACAGTATAAGTGTAAATCAGTTTGCGAATGATAATGACGCTTATCACGGATAATCTGGGAATGACTTCTTCCACTTCTGCACAAGCCTGTGCTGGAGCTTGGGTGAACATGTGTTTCCCAGTAATCAGTAAATGAAATGCAATTAGCAGGGTGATGGGATTAATCACTTGATCACCACCTTAGACCTTAGTGACTATGCTGAGATCCCTTGATGGATGATGAAGTGAATTTGCAAAGCATCGTTCATTCTCATCAGTTGTTCTTTGCCCTCCTGTGGTGAAATTAAAACAGTCTCAAAGCAGGAAAAAAAGAAGCCACACAGAAAACTTCAGCAGTAAGAATAAATTAGAGAGTTAACTAGTTCAGCAAAATCAAGCAACATAATTTTGTTGGAAACCAAAGTCCCTGCTCATCTGATTTTCTTATTTCGTCATTTGAACCCAGGCTCCTTTTCTTTTGTTTCCACTGCAAAGCAGGGAGACAAACAGGACAGGGTGGTGTGTGCACTTTTCCAGTGGGGAAAAATCACTTACAGCCCTAATAATTGACAACCAAACAACATTTTGCACATTCCAACAGGTAGTTTGAATTTTGTCTACAAGAATAGAAATAAATGCCATTGTGGGAGAGAACGTGAGCCCTAGCCACTTCCTGCTCTGCTCCAATAGCTGTTCCTCAGCACCAACATTTGTTGTTTTAAGAATGTTAGAGGGTGCATCACTGCCTGTTCTTTTTACTCTTTCATGTGGTCTGAAGCAGCATCAAACTAGCACGAGGTATCAAGGGAACTGAGAACTGGTCCCAAGATCAGGCAGAGTCCTGAGCTCTTTGATGTTACTGAGGGCTCTCCTGCTCTGGGAGATGTGTTCCCTTCAACATTCTTTTCCTCTCTACTTGAGTTTTGCCTCTGCCTGTGTGCCGCCAGGCAGAAGGATCTGAAGTGGGACCCTGCAGGAATCCCAGCACTCCTGGCTAGGAAACACTCCACCTGAGTGCTCTGGGTAGATAAGGGAACAGCACCCTCGCAGCAAGATGTCGTTCCCTTTGGGGATGAGACCTCTTAAGTGCATCTGATTTAATTCTGTGGGGTGGGTGGTGCAGGCACAGTGAATCACTCGGGCTTGGTAACATCACCGAAACAAGGTGCCTGTAAGTAAGACTGAAAACCAGACTTTTTAAATTGAAGCAGCAGAAAGCTGCAAGGGCAACAGGATGAAATAAAGTTTAAGATGAACAGCCACATGCCTCTCTGTTTTGCTTTCCTTTATTTTTCCTAAAATTATGATGACATAAGTGTAATGGTTTTACTTCAGACTGGACGCCTGTTTCTCTTTTACTACCACTTAATCTTCTAGCTGTGCTTTCTGTCAAGTCTGCAGTGTGCCCTTAATTTAAGGATATCAATATGCACACTTTGGATACTATACAAAACATGGATGATTCTTCCATTATCAAATGTCATTCTTATGGTGTGTTATCAACTTTCTGTACAGGTTCTGTGTGGTTATTACTTAACTCAGTGCAATCCCATTGTGTGGAGGGAGATATTAACCAAGGCTAATTATGTCCTTAAATGAGGAATACTCTAAAGAGAGTCCATTTTTGGTCACAGGTTTAAATATTTGAGTATATATCCCATCCCACTGCCTCCCTCCATAGAAAATAAGATGTGATCATATCACAGTAAAATTGTGTTGTTTATATTGTGATGAAGGGTGTGTCTGCATATGCATGTGATGCATGCACTTGTGTCAGGACAGTTTAACCCTGTATGAGCATGTCTACGATTATATAACTTCTTCCATCGAAGCAGGCCTTACTGGTTTAGCCCGGTGCAGATTTATCAGGGGATGCTACAGGTTTTGTAGCCTTATTTGCTTCATTAGAAGCAGGCAAAAGCATCACAAGCTCCCATGTCCTGTGAGGAGATTAGAGAGGGACTGTATGTGCTCCACGTGACTGTCTCATAGGTTTTTTTTAGTTGTCAGGGGAAAAAAATTTCCTCAGTTATTTTTTCCATCCCTTCGGTGATTAGCAAAACCCTGTATTCCCACTACCTATTACTCACATGTAATGCTGTCTGTGCTTTTTTGTTTATCTTCTCTTTTCCAGTTCTTCATGTTTATTTTGTTAATCTTCCTGGCAGAGCTTTCAGCTGCAATCCTGGCTTTTATCTTCAGAGAAAATGTAAGTATCCAATGGTGGGCAAACTGAACTTCAGTGGGATTGTACACAGCTGGAGCATGGTGTTAGATGGTGGTTGATTTGTTTGTAGAGCAACTGATTGTTTCAAATACCAGCAAACTTGCTTCATTGCTACCATCAGACTGCAGAACTGCCAGCAAGTCAGGGAATGCTAACTAACCTGGACTGTGCAGGGTGGATAGTTTGCATGCACCAGGGGGCTATTTATTCCTCGAGTTTTTTGGGTCTTTTAGGGTCTTCCTGACTCTCTTGCAGCCAAACAGTTGAACATTCCATTACGAAGAACCTTTATAATAAAGTCACACTAACCCTAAAGGCAACTATTTTTCTTTCAGTATAGCATGTGTTTAATATTACTATTAATAGAGAAAACTCCTGTTTTACCAGGAAAGCCAATGCATGCTGTGCAGTGCAAAAGCTCTCTTGAGAATCTTCTAATCATATTCCTTCTGAATTTCCATATTGTAATGTTCACCAGACTTCTATCAATGCTGCTTGCAAGATATCCTTCCTGACCTGCCCTAAGCAAGTCTCCCTATGTCCAGTTTTCAGTCCCATCAGTGGTTCCCTTGCATATTGCCCTGCTTAGAGTTTAGTCCTTCTCTCCAAAGCTTCATGTGATGTAGCCTTACTCTACTCTGCTGCTATGCATATTATTAAATGGCCATCATCCCTCCCCCATGCTAGTAGTAGACTTTTATTACACTAGTAGTAACCACAGTCTCATTTCTTTCTCTAAGCAGCAAAGGTTTGTGTATTTATGTGTTCACATATGCCAACGAAGAGCCTGACTGAACTAGGTCCATCCTTCTCTGAGTGATGGGTGTGAAAGTAGATTGGTCAGTAGAGGTGGTCACTTGTGACTGTTAGTATTTATTTTGTTTATCTGGCTTCCACTGGTAGTATGAGAACATACAGCACATTTTCTGTACTGAATGTGAGAGAAATATCGTATGAGCATAGAAGGGCCATGTATAATGATGCTTTTCTTGAACCAGGATATACTTTTAATTTTATTTATATAAAAAGCTTTTGATACAAAAGAATCAAGACTTAGGAAGCTCACAGCAAGACACCATGGTGTTTGTAGGATGGGCTTGGGGGGAGGTAGTGAGAGGATTTTTTCCCTTTATAAACTGATTTTTTTTGTCTTTGCCTCAGATCTGAAGGCAGTGGGGAAGGGATGGCACTCTGCACACAGAGTGGGTGCCCCATTCCAGCTTAGGTTTTGAGGCCATGCCCTCATGGGAACAGCTATAGCTTCATAAATATGTTGCAGCATGGGGGCTCTGGTGTATTCTGGCCATTACAGCTCTGCTGGTTTAGACAATTCCTTTGGTTCAGTACAAGTAGCTGACCACACACATAGAAATGCCCTGCAGGCCCAGATATAAGCTTCATGACAGAGAGAATACGCTCCCTGGGGATCAGGGAATGACTGTCAACTGACAGCTCCCACCTCTCATCTTCTCTCTCAGAAACTCGTAAAAGGTACAAGAAACTGCCCAGTCGTGCTGCAAGTCCTGAGTGCAGGGTGGCTGTGTTCTGTGTTCTCCTCGCTTACAACCTGCTCCTGGGCAAAGTATCAGTACCTTCCACTCCCATGGGAGCCACAGGACATGTAAGGACATGTTATCTTACAAGATAAGGTCACAGTGGCTATTCTACTGTAGCATCTGACGGTGTTTTGCAAGATAAAACTTGAAGGGGAACAAACTTCTATCTTTCTTGAGTTTATCTTCTTGTTTGTATCATCACCTTCCCACTCTGTCAGAATGACTGAAAGGAAGGGCTTAAATGGGAAGGAATGAAGAACGTCAGATCCCAACATAGATGGCTCTGTGCAGAAGTCAAACTCGGTCTGCAAATTCTTGTGGTTTGTTCTCTCCTCAGGTTTGTTCTGAAAAAAGTACCCCTTGTTTTGGTGTTGCAATGTATTTTGGTGGTAGCTTCTCTGGCCTTGTAAGTACTTGTGGCCAATTTTGCTGTCACCTTGGGGTTAGGGTGAGGCTAGATGGCTGGGCAGGATGTCCATAGGCACAGAGGTGGTCTTCCAGTGACCCTGTGTCGGGAAGAATTCTTCACAGTAACAATTTAGGTTCAAGTTCAGATGTGCTTTTCTCTTGCTTGCAAAACAAATTACTTTCAAGGCATGAGGTAGTAAATGCACATTTAGGCAACCTGAATTTCTTGGAAACTTACCGAGAAGGATTCTGGGATGATCATTGCACCAGTCCATATGGCTGTGGTCTCACTGGGTGAGTAGAATGAGAAAAAAGATACACTTTATCTGTTTGCTTTGCAGATAATGTTCAGTACAGCTTTCTCCTATGTAGTGTTTTACATCCAAACTAGCTCCCAAACACTCAACAGGGTTAAATTATTAATTGCTGAGGGAGTGAAAGAAATTAAGAGACAAAAATATAGGAAAAAAGAGACTTTTTCTGCTGAGAATTGACATTAGAGGAAGAGTCAGTGAAGCAGAGTGTGGTGGTGGAGTGAGTAAAAGTGGTGTTTGCAACGGTGAGCTATTGTGATCTGCGAGTCCAGCTGCACTTCCAATGAACTGTTTAAAAACTTTCTCTGAAGAGGAAGGCTACTGTTAATCAGCTATGGGATTTCCAGACTTTCTCTTCCTTTGAAAAGGAGATTTTGGGGGGGTTGGAGAACCCTTTTTCATCTATAAGTTCCCCCATAAAAAAATGACTTCCATGAACACTAGAGAGATGCTATGAAAGGTCAAATTGACTCCATGTATAGGAATTGCTTTTTCTATGCCCTTCAGAAGTCTGGATGGGAAAAAACCTGGAGGGATATTTTACTTTTAGTGGATTGTTCTAGCATCAAGAAAATGGGATGGTAGGAGCAGAAGAGTCCAGTGGTAGACCTTTGGATAGAGTTTGGATTTTTAACTGCAGTTCTAACATTCGATAAGCAAGTCGCTTTGGTTCCTGATACGTCTATTTCCTCAGACATGAGGTAAAAGCTAAAGAATATGAACCTTCCTCAGCTGAGTGGACGGAGGTCTCTCCAATGGAAGGCACTGTGGAAGCGAGAAGTGCAGCACTGATGACTGTACCTACAAGCACTGTACTGTGTCACAAACATCAGGATGCTCCAGGCCAATGCAGATGGATAGGAGTGGGTTCTGTTTTCCAAGCAGGCACTGTGAAGGCAGCTTCTTGCACAGTATTCAGTATTCTTAAACAGAGCACTGCATGAGAAGGTTGTGCCCTTCCTGGGCAGTGCCAGCATGCATGCACGCCTGTGTTGTGCAGAAATGCCCTCCTTTTTCTAAGCCCTCTTCATCTGGCTGCACTGATCCCAGCCAAGCCATTTCTTGAACCAGTGTGACAAAACAGCCACACTTCATTCACTGGCATGTAAATGTATGCATGGATGTGTTGTACTGGAGGCGTCACCCCCAGAACAGTGAGAGAAAAACACAGCTGAACAGCTCCTTATTGTTCATGGCTGTGGCTGGTACAATTGTGTTTTTCCAAGTATGTGCAAAGATCTAGTTTTATTAGTAGGTCCTTTGCTGCCTTCTGAATGGTTCTTGCCATAGCACTCCAATGTGCATAGACTTCCTCAGGGTTGGTACTAGTTTCAGTGAGAGGGATGCCATGGGCATGGCTGTAGAACTGTCTTATTTTATTGTCCTCTTTTTTTTCTTTAGTCACATTTTTCTGAACTTCAGATATTTGGAACAAGCAGTTATAGAGCAACAAAATAGAATCAGTTATTTTTCTGGTAAACTTACCCTTCCAGCCCACGGCTCTGTTTTAGGCCAAGTGTCGTAAAAATCACACACAAACTCTGAACAATTTCCTCTGGGATTGCTGCTGTCAAAATAAAAGTTTCACTTTATATTTAAATTACTCTTTTGTTTTAGACCCCGACAAAGGCAGCCAACTGGGATTATTACCAATGGTAGTATCAGTTTCAAAGTCTGTGCTTCAGGACCAGACAAGCATCAAAAAAATGTGCTGCTCTCTGCAGGGTTGGATTGTGTGTGGATAAAGTACACAGTGAAAGGAAAGGAAAGGAGAATACTGAGGATATATTTCAGCTTCTTCTAACCTGACCCTCCCTCAGTGCACCAAATTCCCAAAGCAAAAATGCTGTGTTCTCTGGTATTTTAATAGTCAAAAGCAAAAAAAAAGAGTTAATATCTGTCCCAAATAAGTCATTTAGGAATTTAGCATCATATCTAATTAAAAGGTAATGAGATTGAGCTACCTGCATGATTCAAGTATTTGTGACAAAGTTTTACCCAGTATTGACATAGTCATTAAATCTGGCCTTCATTTCTATTTGTAAAAGAGAAGTTAATATTAAGTGGTATTCAGGGTCTTTAAAAAAGTCACCACAGCCTTCTCTTTTTTTCCTTAGATTTTGTCAGTTGCAACAGAAACAAACAATTTTGTGCTTGTGTTTTGTGCCCACCCATAGACTTCATACATATGCATGTGTTTGTGTGATATTTCATGTTGCATATAAAGAACCTGAAACCAGCTTGTAACAGTATATGTTACTGCATCAGCAGCACTGTATGAACAACAAGGGAGAGTAAAGAGGGTATTTTTCAGGCAGCTTAATTCCTGATCCTGCAAATACGCAACATTAGAGCAGTGCTGTAGCCAGCCAAGTCTAGCCCCCTTCACTGCAGCTTTGCAAATGGCAGAAGATTTGCCTGTGTGGATCACAAATCATAAGGTATTTTGAAGAAGGGACCACACAAGTCAAGACCTATTGGGTGTCTGAAAAGGAGATTTCTTGAGGTTTTCATCTTGAACTGACAGAAAGGCAGCACGATTGAACTGGGGTGTTCAATTTAACAAGACTATTAGGATTTTATATTTACTATTCCTCCAGAGAGTGATCCTAAGTAAATGTAATTTCAAGGTGTCTGACTTTTTGAGAAGACTCTGAGCCAAATTGTTTGTGCATTTTTTTCTATTTTACTGTAAATGTAAACAGGAGTAAATGAAATTCCACCCATTTATATTGCTGGCCTTAGGAAAAATGTTCAAATTATCTAAGTCCTGGAAATATAAAGAGGGTTTTTTTCTTCATGTGTGTGGGTTAGTTTAACTAATCTATAGCATTGTCAGGGAAATGGTGTTTTTTTCTGATTCGTAAGCTGACTTTAACATTTCCTATTTGTTATATGTTTTTTACTTCCTTTTCATTCCCAGAAAGTTTCATATTAGGGCTTCATTCTGCTCTCTCACACATGGAAGTAAATTCAGAGCAGCTCCCGTGTTGTTAGTAGGAAGTTAACTGGTTTGAATGAAAAGTGGGGGGGAAATCGTGCTTTAGTTACAGATCTCGTAAAGCACATTAAGTGAAACTACTATTTCAGTGTGGATTTGAAGATAATTCTAAACTCTGTTTTAGGGTCTGTTACAATTTATGAAATACTTTCAAATAAGGCTGAAAATTAAAAAACAAACAAAAACCCAAACCCAAAACCAAACCAACCAACCTTTAAGTGTTAACATTATCCTAGAAGTACAGGTATAATTCAATCCCTGATTTTAATGAGCAACAGTTTTATTCAACAGGTACCTTTCACCCTGGATATAGTTATGGTTCAGCCAGGGGCTTTTCCCATGTTTCTCCTCTGAGGTTAGCAAAACAAAGAACAAACCTAAAACAACGAAAGAACCCCCAGCATTCACAGAAGGGAGCTTTGGGAAGTGTTTGGGAAAGGTGTTGGCAGTAGCCTTTACATTTCCACTTGTGTGTGCATTTCAGCTGACCAGAGAGTTTTTCACCAAGGAGCTGAAGAAGCATTACCAGAGGAACAACGACACAGACGTCTTCTCTTCCACCTGGAACTCTGTTATGATCACAGTAAGTCAGACCATGCCAGTTTCATGCTGCCCATGGTCAGTGGCCACCAACACGGTGCTCAGCCCACACCCTCAGCTCACCCAGGGCCAGCCTCCTCCCACCATCCTGCTGCGTCAAGCCTAGCACCGGGGCTTGTGGCGGCGGTTGGAGGGAGGTGAGAATTTGGCTTGCAGCCAGTCTTTCTCAAATGGAGCTGCCACCAGTCCCGAGACACTCCCACTAACTGTATCAGCTTTTGTGTTTTGCCAAAGCCCAAGCCATTTGACCTGACTGACTACCCCCAGGTTTCAAACAGTGGGCACAGAAAGCAGTGGAGGTGTCTGCGACTGAATATCACTGCATTTATTCTGGGCCTTTCACCTTTCAGACTACTTCAGAACTATTCCAGCCTAGCAGCCAAAAACTTGTGCTGACTAATGCTCTTTTGTTAGCTCTTGTGAAGTGAGTTGGTAGGTGGCAGCTTAGGCAGGAGTGTGCCTAATGACATATTTTCACTATAAAAATATTAGCCATCAAAACTGACTTTGTTATTACACTCCTAATTGGGCAGGTTACAAGTTGACTGTCATTGGAATTGCAGCTGTTATTACCTACCACAAGAAGTTCTCTGTGTGTGTGTGTGTGTGTGTGTGTGTGCGTGTGTGTGTGTGTACACATGTGAGCTTAGTGCTCAGTACACCCCATGGTGTTATCTCTTCAGGGGTGAAAAGCAGGATGTCAGGCTCTGTGGATGAAAAGTCAATTTTAATCTTAAAAGGAAAAGATGATTGCTGCTCTTCATGCTGATTCAGGACTATAATAAAGACATTTCCTTTTGCTGACTGAAAGGAGACAGAGTATGACTTGAATCCTTAAAAAGGACCTGACTGGAATCCTAAAGAGAGACCTTACTTGAATCACCTAGCAGTGCCTTTGAGCAGCAACAATCCTGGCCATTAACTATGGAGAGAATGGGAGCCTGGATTGTACTGCTGGCTCCCTTACAGACTTGCTGGGTGATCTCAAGCAAGTCATTCTGGATATGTTCCAAAGCCCTGTGTAGTTTGTGGCAATACTCTCAGTAGTACCTTAGAATCTACTGTACGACATGGAAACAGTGGGACTTTTTATAAAGACTTTGATGAAGCAGAAGCTCCAAGGTACAAGCACAACCCACTTTCTTGGAAACAATAGTTGTTTTGTTTCTGCTTTGGCTAAAGCTTTGATCCTTACAAGAATAGATCTTTGGTAGATTTCTTGTGTCTGCTTTCAGAGCTAAGCATCAATTCTGTCTTCCTTTCTTCTCTGTGCCTCTCCCTAGTTTGCCTGCTGTGGAGTGAACGGGCCAGAAGATTTTGAAGCTATCCCTCACCTTCCACACTCCTCTTTGGAAAAGATGACTCCGGAGGCTTGTTGTCAGCGAGAGCTCCAGAGCCGGGAGGGGATGTTTGTCAACAAGGAAGCTTGCCTCACAGGCATTGAGAGGTTTCAGAACCGACAGGTAAGGGAGGCCGAACACTAGGAAAAGGACTTTCACAGTGGGCAGAGAGATGGCTGCAGTGGTCATGGGTAACCAGTGAATCTGACACGTCCTGACTGTACCTCACTAATTACACTTCTGCTGACAGATCTTGAAGCGATGGCATATGTCTGATTTTGAAAATCCCCTTTCATTACATACATTGCTAAGTTCATGTTGTGCTTAATATGAAGATTTTCATATGAGACTGAGAGGTGAGGTGGAAATTTATATCAAGTTTTACTGTGTTTCTGAATGTCAGAACTACCTCTGAGAAGTTAATTAGCAAGCCAGCACAGGTCAGTGAGAATGGGTTGGACCTGACTCTTACTGGCTGCAGTAGTGGCTCCAATTAGTTCACGAAGACTCCTAATCAACATATGCAATCAAGAGATCAAGAGTTAAACAGCCACAGGAAACCATAGCTGTTTTCCAAGGAAGACAAATGTTGGAAAACTTTATTTCTCTGCTTCTTTACTCTTTACAGTAGAAAAAAGGCATTTCTTATAGCAGTCTTCCAGTATCTACAGGGAGCCTACCAAGAAAGCTAGAGAGGGACTTTTTACATGGGCATGTAGTGTTAGGACAAGGGGGAATGGCCTCAAGCTGAAAGAGAGTTTTAGATTAGATAGAAAGGAAGAAATTGTTAACTGTGAGGGTGATGAGACATTGAAAAAGGTTGTCCAGAGAAAGTTGTGGACACCCCATCCCTGGAAATGTTCAAGGCCAGGTTGGATAGGGCTTTGGTCTAGTGGAAGGTGTCCCTGACTGTAACAAATGGGTTGGATCTTTAGGGTGATCTTTAAGGTCCTTTCCAACCCCAACCATTCTATGGTTCTATTCTATGATTCTTTTGCCAGGCCTCTCAACTTAGCAATTTTTCACAATACTAGACTGGAACAAGACAGTTCATCCCATTGACACTGATTCTACAGTCATGTTTCCTTACGATGTCACCAAGACATGATGCTTAAGAAACTTTCTAGCAAAATTCCTGATTGTGTTCACCTCAGCATTAATAAGCCAACCGAGCTCTGTACTGACCCTATGTACAAGCCTCCTTCTCTCTGCAGACTAAGCAGTGGTCCTCTTTTCAGCACTTGATAGCAGATTGTGAAAGAGAGTAAAGGAGTTTGGAAGCAGTGTATGAACTCTTCCTTGACTGGCAGCTGGAAATGGTTGGCAAAGGCACCCTGGGTGAGAGATCATAGCAGACAGCACTGTGCTGCTTCTGCCAGGTCTGATTGCTGTGAGTAGATGGGGAGGAGAGAGATGACAGACAGTGGGTCAGGAAAGAGAAATATATTGAGAAAGAGGGTTAAAGTTTTCCCTGAGTGGTGATGCTGAGGCTAACCACTCCCATGGAAAGGGAAGGTTTCCTGCGAGCCCATGCCACCCCAGAGGTTTGGTGGGAGATGCCATGTGCAGAGTGAGTGCCATCAAGCACACAGTAGTGCGCTTGTGTAAAATAAGAGAGGCAATCCAAAGCAACCGATGGCTGAATTGAGGGATTCCTGGAGCAAAGTCAGGCTCTTAGGATACAATGCTGATAGGACAGTGCTCTCTGCCCTTGTGCTCACCCCTGTTTATAGCCAGCTGAGCAGGGCATGCTGGAGGTTGGGTTAAAGTGTGAGTTCTGGCAAGCACACAAACATTTTGTTGCTGGGCTGGATGCTTTTCTTTGAAAATTTGACTGAAACATGGCTGGAATAGAGCTGGTGCTGAGTGGTCTCACATTGAAAAGAGCATAGCTTTAACAGGTCAGTTAAAGCTGGTGGTCTGGAACCTGTGGATCAGCCTCATAAGTGGATGCTCTCCATGCTCTCTTTTTCTCTCTGCTGGTTGAGCCTCACTCGCACTGAGCAGGATCTGGCATGAACACCAGTACGTAACTTTGTGCTGTCTTTGGAGTTCAGACACTTTCATTACAGATGGAAGGAAAAAATCAGGTGACTGAAACTTCCCAGCAGTATAGATGGGATTAAAATGTATATGTGAAGTATATTCCCAGTGGAGAGGAAGCTACTTTTCGCACTCCAGTCTACTTTTTTGCTTTTTGTGTGTCCTGTTTGCAGAAATTTCCCAGTGGGTTGGAATTTTAGGCTGGGAGAACTGAGGCCAGGATAAGCTGATGATTTCCAGAAACATCCTAAAACTTTTGCAGGAAGACCTACCAGCTGTTAATTGTGTGAACAATAATAAATTACATTAAAGATTATGGTGGCTATGCTTCATAAGTGGAAGAATTGCCATACTGGATGGCCATGAGTTGTTAATGAAATTCTTCTATAGCCAGAAGATCAGTAGGTGTTCAGCTATGGTCTTTTGGGGAAAGGCACAGAGAAAAGGTCCTGGGCTTCTAAAGAGCTGCTGGTTGTGAGAGACGATTCAAGAATCTCCTGCCTTGGTTTAGATAAGTCATCCTTTTCTGTAGCCAGCCTGGGTTGTCTGTCACCTGCCCTGAGTGTCCTTCCCTCTGTGGTTAATCTCTGTCCTTTGCAGATGGAGTTCCTCTCTGTGCTGCCCTGCAAGAACTCACAGTTTCTCTTGGTCAGTGAGGGATTGGGGGTGTAAAACACCCCCATCACACTACAGCAAAACCTGCCCCTCCCCAGCACTGTCCTGTGGGTCTCTGCCTCCTGTGCTGTGGGGCTGGGTGAGATGGTGAGAGGGAGCCATGCTTGTGGTGCCTGGGTGCCTGGGTCTGAGAGCATCTCATGTTCTAATGAGGGCTATGTTGTAAGAACAATGCAATGTACTGCTCAGGTGTGTCTCACCACGTTTTGTCTTTCCTAGGGCTGCTACACTGTGATCCTGAACTCCTTTGAGACCTACGTGTACCTTGCAGGAGCCCTTGCCATCGGAGTGTTGGCTATTGAGGTACTTACTGCTGTTTGACAATAAGGAAAGCAGTGTCAGTAGATGTCCAGCAGTGAGGCAGACAGGCAGGTGCTCCCCCTTGCCGGGGAAGGTGCTCTGGCAAAGTTCAAGAAGGTCATCAACTTGTGGGTTTAATTGCCTGGAAAGAGATGAGTGCTTGATCCTTTGACACAAAAAGGCAAGGAAATAACCAGTGCCACACGCCTGGAGTGCCACCTTGTGCTAGGCCAGCCACAGAGCTCATCCCTGCCATGCTGGCCACAGGGGCTTCGGGAACCCAGCGCTTGCTCTGGACCCCACTGTCACTGCCCTCATTGCAGCAGCACCCCAAAGCGGACTGATCTGTCACTTGGTTAACATGTTCAAACTCTGCCTTTGCTTTAAAAGCTTCTGTTTAGAGCCTAAAACTGTATTGGCTACAGAGGCACTGTCCTGCATTACTACCTGGCTCTTTGGTGATGTTTCTGAGCAACAGGCTTCCACCAGACATGGTATTAGCCCAGAAGTGACGTCCCTGTGGCATTGCAGGGGCAAGGCTGGGTGCTTTTGCAGTCCCCTGTCTTGTGCAAAGGAGAGGGACCTGGGCAGAGAGCCCAAGCACCCTCCCGCAAAGTCTGTGCTGTGTCCATCCCAGGCAGTGGCAACGATGTACAGAGCGGGGATTGTGGAACCTGCTCTGCTGTAACACCGAGGGCAGTTTGGGAATGAAACAAGGCTGCTGCTGTAGCCACTAACAGTTTGAACAGGGCTAGGGGGAAGGGGTGGGCGTGGCGTGGGGAGGTGTGGGGAGGAGCGGAAAGAAGGGAGGGATCGCCTTTAGGAAAAAAAGTTTTGCCACAGCCTCCCCTGGGTGGTAAGAAGGGTCCCCCCTCACTGCATCACTGACTGCTGGTCAGGAGGGAGCAATAGGGGTGGTCCCAGGGCTGGGGGGGGGCTTTGCTGATTTTATGGAAGATGCAGCTGACTCTTCTGGTTCTCTGTTTTGTTTTTGCCCTCTTCTTCCCCCACCTCTTCCCAGCTGTTCGCCATGATCTTTGCTATGTGTCTCTTTCGAGGGATCCAGTAAGAAATGGCCCATGGACCACCATGTTCCCCACATGTTCAGAAGAAAGAAGGAAAATCAGAAGAAACAAAATCTGAAAACACCCAAAAAACTTTATTTTTTTTAAAATGGGATAGGGAGGGAAAAGAAAAAAAAAAAGGAAAAAAGAGGGTTGTAATATATGAATGACCAAAAGGATTGTACTTCAGGGGCTGGAACTTTGAGGTGATGTGCACTACACTGTACACCGGACCCTTGCCCAGAGCCACCCGCAGCAGCCACGGAGCAGGAGCCCAGCACAGCTGATTGCACTAGAGACTGATGGAACCAGTGGAGGGGGCGTGGGAGGATGAGCACAGCTGCCTCTTCCACAAGGCTGAGCCTACCATGCACGACTTCATTGTGCTTTAGACATGAAAGGACTGAAGAACAGACACACAAGGGACTGGATAAGGCAACAGGTTAGCCTTGATTGTCCAGGTGGGTTTGAAACAAGTGGTGGTGGCTCATCTAAGTAGGTAGTCATTGTTTGCATGATTCTGGCTTTAATTTCCAGCCACAGAATGAAAACACAGATTCTTCAGTGGAAGCTTTGCCCTTGTCATGTGAAACTTGTCTGAGAAATCTAGCACTTCAGTGAGGCTGGCTTTTCTCCAGAGCTCCAAGCAGGGGTAGCATGATCTAACTTGGCAATGGGACTCAGCGAAGGCTGGCTGAGGGTCAAGAGTTTGGTGCCTACCTTTCTGTTTTTACTAAGATTTATTGTTCATTGTTGTGAAAGAGACCAAATGGTTCCCTGCTGTGTTCCCATCCCCTGGGAAAAATAATGGTCCAGTCAAGAATCACTGACCTGCTGCCTTCCTGAGAAGGGGAGGATAGAATCTTTAAATCTGGTAAGCTTTTGCCTTTCCCTTGATACTTGCAAAAAAATGGTTTATGGTGCTCTGTTAGCATAACTATTTACAGTGGTTCCTACATCCTTTCCAGCCCTAAGGGGAGGTCCAGTCATGGTGCTGGATGGAAGAGGCTTAGGTTTGTCAAGCATGCTGTTTGCCTGGAACAGTCTGTTGGCATCATTTCTGCTCAGAGAATTTCCCCTGAGATTCTCTCATGGGCTCATGATGAAAGTAATCATCAAGCCAGAATTGTTTTAGTTGAGAGTGTTTCCTCCCTTGAGACAGTTTTTTATTTAACTAACATGTCATCTACTCAATCATTTGGAAGTGAATTTGAGAAAGATGCCTGGGACTGGACCTTAGTCAGAGATTAAGCTGGAGCTTCTGAGGCCCCAGGCAGGCTCTAAGAGCACCCAGTCTGCAGACAAACTGCTCCAGCTGCTGCTCCAGTGGTCATGGATATCAACTCAGGCAGGTCGCTGGTTTCTCTTCTCTGGAATCATCAACTCCTGTTGCCTTAATTGTTCATCTAGTCACCCTCTGACCCCAAACTCATTTTACGTGGGGGAGGATAGAAAGGGCTGTGGTTTCTCCTTTAGCTTAGGTCTTTTTACAGATTTTATAGGCTCAGATTATGTGAGCACACTTATACAGGCTCAAATCAGCTCTTCTGAAAGCTGTAACCTCTGGCAAGGAAGGAGCTGAACAGTAACCTCATGTCCTGGCTTTGCAGCTGCAGGAGGTACATCCTCTGGCTGTTCCCTTACACCCCTGGGGCTGTGTACAGACTACACACAAGAGAGAAAAGCACTGCACAGACTACAGGCAAGAGAGAAAAGCAGCAGAAAGCCTAGGCCATAATTGACAAAGATCCTAGCTAAATATCCAGGTTGGGGAATCAAGATACTAAAGAACAGGAAGGAGGCGTTAGAAGTTTTTCCATTTTCTCTTCATTTGAGAACAACACTTTATTCATCAGCAGGATAGGGCTGGGCAGGTAGAGCTGCAGCCCCCCCATGCTGCAGTCAGCATATTCAGCAATGAAACAGGCGGCCAGGGCTGCTGAGCAGCCCCAGATGTTGCATTAAACCTTGTGGAAAGCTGTTCTGAACTATTTCCCTCTAGACCTTTTTGTAATGAGGCATTGTAGCATTAAATTCTGGTCTGTTGTTTAATAAAGGAAAACAGTTTGGTTAGCCAAAACCCAGCAGTATTTGTACTGGACAGCAGGTGCTGCATTTAAGATAAGAAATATCTGCTGCATCTACTAGTCTCGTAGGAAATGGGTCGAGCAGAAGGTGAGCTTATCTGTTCTCCTTCTGCCTCAGGAGTTGGTGTCAGTTACTGTTCTAGGAGAGCAAATCCCAGGGAAAGAACAAAACTGTCAGAAGAGACAGTAATTTGGCTGGAGGTTATTTGAGAGAAGTAGAACTGCCTCCCCCAGTCTCCAGTTTTTTTCTTTCCCCTTGGTTTATTATGCAGAGTCCTCAGGTCAGAGCCTGGAAGGAAAATACTCTTAATTTGCGCACGGTGGGTGGTTGAAAGGGAAAAAAAAAAGCCTTTAAGCCTTTTTCTGCCACCAGTGGCATGGGAAGGAGGAAAAACTGCCAGAGCTGGGGGAACCAGACCAAAGCAGTCAGAGCACTAAGTACTGAATATACACACCTGAAATAGGATCTCTGGGGCTTGTTTCTCTTTGGCTTTCCTAATTCTGTACTCAGTGCTTTGTCTGTTTTTAGCTTTCTCACTTTCCCTCTCTCCCAAATGGTAGTCCCTCAATCTTCAAAAGGATCTCCTCTTCACCTGTTATTCTGGGCTGTGCACAGCTGTTTCTCCTCTCTTACCTTGTCTGATCCCTCAATGCTCTTTGCTGGGTGAAGACTTCAAATCCTCTCTGTAGGCTGGCTTGCATGCCACTTGAAACATAGCTCAAAAGCCCAGCAAAGGCCAGGCAGCATCAATATGTGCAAGTCTGACAGTGGTAGTTGGTAACATGCAAAAAGAATTTCCCTCAGGGGAATTTAATGAACTAGCAACCCTAGAAAGCAGACTCCCACTGTATGGCAGAGCGTGTAAATTTGTTGGTTTTGTCCCTTGGTTATGTGGCTGCCCCCTCTGTTGTACAGTAGTTTTCAGAACTGTAGGCAGGAAAAGCAATTGTATTTTTATATTTGTTTTTAACAGCTCTGGTGAATAGTCTGGGGTCGGGGGCTAAAGGTAGAGTCACTGCTCACTGGAGAGCTGTGGGCAGGCTGGAGACCAGATAGAGCTGCTGTGCTGCTGCCTCCTTTGCTGTAGCACTGTGACCATGGCCCAAGCACCTTGGATGGAGTAGAGAGGAGCCTGTGCTTGTGAGCCCACAGCCCCTCTCAGCATCCCTGCCTCCTGGCTGTTATTTAATGCTCAAATGACTGTCACAAATGCCTGGGAAAAGGGCTGGCGTGTGAAATAATGTTTGAAATCTATTTTAAAAAACTGTAAATGTACTTTTTATTAGATAGTGGAGCTAATTTATCCTGTATTCCCTACTGTAATGCTTTTTTTATATGGAAAGGAATTTTTTTTTTGGTAATATAAACCAGAACACAAGCCTGAAGCACTCTGTGCATGGGTTTTTTGTGTGCATTTCTTAAAAAAAAAAACAAAAAAAACCCCAACAAAAACAACAACAAAAAAAACCCAAAACAAAATAAAAGATATTGTGACAGTGAAGTGAAACAGCTTTAATTTTCACTATTTGCTTGGTGTTCAGTACAGTCACTTTCTTACCATAGGAGAAATAAACTCAAGTACAGCAGCTAAAATGAGGTATAAATTGAAGTGTCCCATTCTCCCCTGCACCACCCCTCCGCCCCCACCCCCCCATGTAAAAACCCTTGATCAGAAAGGAGAGGCCAGATTAGGACAGACAGAGCCTCTCCTTTGTCACCAGCTCCAGTTTGCCAGATACCAGTTAGGCATAAATGCGGTGATGTAGGGAGTTATGTGAGTGATGAGCTTTCTTCACCCTCCAAAGTGAGGGTTCTGCAAATGCAAGGGTTTAGGTTCATCCCTGGCAGAGAAAGGGGGTCAGCCTTAAGTCCTGGCCTGTGCCTGCTTGGAGCACAACCCTCTGGGGAACAGACTCCTAGCCCTGCACAGCACTGTACAAATACAGGTACTTCACTGCAGTCTCCCTTGGGAATGACACCAGTCCAAGGCCTCTCTCACAGTATAAACAGATAAGGAAACTGAGGCCTGTGGAGACAGTTTTTTTCTCAGATCAGTAGCAGAGCCTGAGGTGATGCCTCAGGCTTTTGATCCCAAATTATGTGCTCAATTGCCACGTTCAGCTATGATGCCAGCGCTTCTGTCATTAGGGACACTATTCTGTACAAAATTTTTCGGCATCCTCCTTCCTTCTCCCTCATTCATAAAAGGGTGAAGACAACCAGGTTCAGTGCGTTTCTGGCAGTGCTGCAGATGCTCTGCCTGGGCTTCATCTTCAAGCCACCCTAAGAAACACCCTCTTAGACCTCCCCTGCTACCCATTCACCACCTCCAACAGGCCTGGTCATGTTTCTCCTGCCGCATCTTGCTGATGAGAAGGGACGTGCCAGGGACCTTAACTTAGTTGTAGAAGAGGTGTAGAGCCCCAGTCCATTTCCATGATTTCTACATGGTCCGGTGATAGCAAGATGGAGCAAGAAGCATCAAAATAAAACAACTTCTTCCATCTCTCCACTTTAAGGACTAGGTACCAAGTAGTATGAAATCTTTTAAGTGGCTACTCCCCCAGTTAACTGGCAAACCTAGAAGTGGCTGATTATTTCAAGTTTTGCAGAGGCAGCTACTAAGCAGGGGACCAGAGGAATCTGATCTCACCTAATTTAAAGCTACTCTGGAAAGCTGTAACTGCTTCCCTCACCCTCCCACACCTGATTTAACCATCAGGAAGTCTTTGGAGAACTGCTCTCACAGAACACACTAACTCATTTCTCTCACTTACGGGATGATATTTTAAGGTACACTAATCAAACCAGAGTCATAACTAAGTTCATAGGACCTGTGGCCAACACAGATGGGAGGCAGCATTAAGAAGACCCTCCATTTCCTTCTTCTGCAAGATTGCTTTTGCTGTGGTTTTCCTTGTCTGTCCCAGAAACATAATTTCTCCCTCCCCCCAAACCAACCATCAATCTGTGTATACATTCATGTGACGCCCCAAAACACAAAGAATCAAGCTTCACGTACCTATGCCAACAACTACAGCCAAAGTGCCACACTGAGGCCATTGCAGCTGCCCATGCAGGTGATGCACAGGGTGAGAGCAACAGCCACAGCTTGCCATGCTCCAGCTCCCGCACATAGCACCACTTGGTCTAATTTCTGATACTCTCCAGGCTGCATTTGATCATTACCTGCCTCACAGGTAAAGGTTTTCCTCTGAGAGCCCAAATCTTCCACCTGAACAGGAACACTCCTCTTAATTAAAAGTTTTAGTTGCTCAGTATAATTTTTTGACATGCTGAAAGCAGCTTGACAAGTGTGTGTTCTTGGGAGGCTCCAGAATTTAGCCTGCTGTTGGATGTTGCCTCTCTACTTGATCTACTTCTTAGGTAAGAAACTAAGTTATTGTTGTGATGTTTCCAATATTCTTACCTGATAGGCATTTTGCATGGCCAGTAAGTACAATGCACACAGTGTCTCAAGCTTATGTAGCTGCTTCTAAATGCCAAAAGCACTAACACAACATACAATTTACTACCCACTACCTTCTTCTAACTCTACTAAGATATTAAATAGCAATAGCCATAGATCCCAGTCTTACCAGTAGCTTGAGGGTTGTGCACACAAGCAGTTCTGTTTGTGTAGGCATCTTTCTACTGGGATTTTGGAACATCAGCTCTATTACAGAGCATACTCTGATCCAGTCAACAGTAGTGCATGAGTAAGAAGTCCATATCCTGTACACACACCTTCTGGCTTTAGTCCCACAGAGAATAAACTGCCACCTCTAATTGTGGACAAGCATAATCCACAAGGAAAGCGCTAGGAAGTAGGGCAGCCAATGCTGTTAAAGCCCAGGAGGTGTTGAAGAAACTGCCCAGTGAGCACTGAAGTACTAAAATCCGGCCTTGACAGAACCAGAAAAGGCAATGATGCCTTCATATGCTCCACTCCTTGCTGTTCTTCATCCCAGTTAAATATCTTAATGCTACAAACTTTGGTCCTCTCTTCTCCAGGTCAGAAGAGACGTGATACCTGCATATCAGCAGAGTTGGAACACCATCTCTCACAGCCATCTCTAGAGGTTGCTCCCTGGCCCAAGCATCTGGACTGATGCTCGCTCTGCTCTTACTAGTGCTAGCCTCAATGGCATTCCAGCCCCTGCCTAACTAAAACATTACATGTGACCTCACACCCACATCTGCTACTACCATCAGTAAAGCTGCAACTGCAGGAACTGTTTCAGGGTGAAGGGGATAGGACCCCAGCCTACGAACTTCATGAAACACAAACAAGGGGATGTCTTTGTGCTCAATGGGCTATTTCCAATAGCTTCCTTCACTTGTCCCATCTTGTAGTTCAAGCTGCTCCACTGTTCCCAGTGTTGTCACTTTAGTGGGAACATGCAAGGGTTCTCCCTCTTCTTTTGGTATATCTCCTGCAAAGCTCTGCACAGCACCTGGTGCAAAACTATAAACTACACAAAAATGCACCTCTGGCAGCAAGGAAAGAAGAGCTGTTTGTAAAGCACTCTGTTTGACCCCATCCAGCCCCCAGCTACCTAGACAGTCAGTACTTGCTAAAAGGGGAATGGGCTGTACACAGGGGCATACACTCCATCAGGCAGGTGCAAGGCTTACCAAGTAGAGTAGCTGAGTCCTTCATTGGTTGTCTTACTGCCCTGTCTCCTCAGGGATTTGGTTTCAATATGCTGGCCTTATTTTGTGCTTTGTTCTATCGGGTTCAGAGCCTGTGATCCAATTGGCCAGTTCCTCCCAGAAAACTGGCTTTTTTTTCCCTGAGCCTGCCAGGCCTACACACTTCCCTGAGCCTTCCTCCTCCTGCTCCTCACCTCCTGCAGAGAGGCTGGGGGGTCCCACCTGATGCTGCTCCCCTCCATTTCAGCTGGCAGTGCTACCAGCACCGAGTTGCACACTGATTCATGCCGGTAAAGAAGGAAACTACTTTAGAACCAAAAGAGACTAATTAAAAACTAAAAAAAAAGTTATAATTATAATGCAAAATTACCGACACAAACTCCCCCCTCCCACCCTTCCCATAACAAAAAAGCCCAGGAATTAGACTTTCTTGGGACGACGTCCAACTTGGTAATAATAATAAATGCTGATGATAATGAAGAGGACTCGGCTGACCAGGAGGAGCACGGCACCCGTGGCTATCCGGCTACTCTCAGCGAGGGAGACAGTGGTAACTGGAGAAGAAGGAAAGAGACAAGGCACAGGTTGGTGATACAAAACCACAAAGGAACAAATAGCACAAAGCTGTTTTCTGCTGCCCTCTAACGCAGTGTCTTGGCAAGAGCTGCTGATCCTTGTGAGCGCAGGAGCTTTCAGCACAGGCTTACTTGCATGCACAGTGAATCTTCACTTGCTTGACTTTACAGCCTTGCAACCAGTCACGAACTCCAGAGCTCTTACTTACAGAAACCCTCCTTTAAAGGCAGACCCACATTCAGGCAGCCACAGCCTGAAATGGTCACTTGAGCAGATGCGAGTTTCCATCATGCTCAGGTGTTAAATGTGGGAGCCACATCTTCCTGAGTTTGCTTTGTGGCTTGAACACTTCAGTGCTGATAAACATTTCTCAACTTTAGGAGCATCTACAAAACATGCACAGTCCACACACACTGCCTCAATTGAACATGTCTCTTTTTTGGATACCAACACGTAGCCCATATCTAAATCAGCATCACAGTTCATGAGTTACCAATACACACACATAAGAACCCCCTTCTTTGTTAAATATAGATAAGCTCCCTAGAAACAGCTAAACTGTTATTCTCTGTTTTGGTATGACTGAACATCCCCCTTTTTAGTGTAGGTTGCTACAGTCTTTTCTTGTCAGACCCTGCATGTAGGCAGCCTGCTCCAAAGATGAGTGCTGGCTGTGAAGGCCAGGACATTTTCAGGAAGAAAAATAAATGAATTGTCAAAGGGCAATGTTTCGCCCTTCAGTGAGTAACCCAGAGCAGAGGCTACTCCACGTAGGAAGAAAAGGGAGAGTAGCTGGCTGGGAAGATGCTCCAATACTGCTCACACCGCTGCCCTGCCCACCGCTGAGCACCGTTCCCGCCCGGCAGGTACGGCAGCCTTCGCATCCTCCTCCTCCTCGTTCCGGCCGGAGCCCGCAGGCACTCACCCAGGAACTGCACGGCGAAGTAGCATGCCTCGGCCAGCAGGCTCCAGCGGATGATGGCCTTCTCGGCGGTGTACAGGGCGTTCCACAGGATGAGCGCGATGCCTGCGAGGGACAGCGTACCGCGCTGCCCGAGGGCCGGGGCGGCAGCGGGAAGGGGCACCGCGCCCGCCCTCCCACTGCCCGGCGCACACGCCCCGCCCGCCGCCGCGGCGCTTCTCGACAGCCCCGCGCGGTGCCGCTGCAGGACGACGGTTTTCCTTCCCAAACCATTTCTCCAAGCTCACCTCACCTCCTTGTCCTTTGCCTCCCACCTCTTGGTTCCCTCCTGCGATGCTGCCGCCTGCCCCACCTCCCCTCCCACTCCCACGGGTGCACCTTGCCCCAGCCACAGCCCAGCACCCCTCGCCTGGCCCAGCTGCAGGCTCCTTTTGCTGGGGTACTTGGGGTGCTTTCCTAGGTATTCAGAGAATGCACAGACCTTTTTTCTCCTACGTGCAGCAAGCCTGACTCTGTGCTAGGAAAAAGCAGCAGTAGCCAAGCTTTTCAAAATACACCTCAGCAATTTCTTTGCTAACAGCAGATATTCTGCTCTCCAGCTACAGCTCGCTGGCTGGCTGGGTATGGACTTTGTCCCCTCTTGCCCTTTTGGCCTCCTGTCCCCTTATTCTACGGCAGCCATGTGTCCCCAGTACAGTGGCACAGCACTCACTGAGGAGGGCTCCTCCATAGAGCCGGATGGGAGTCTTGCTGCTCACCGATTCCTCCTCGAAGATGGCATTAAAGAGCTGGTCTGGAAAAGCGAGGGCCTGGCAGAGGCAAGAGAGAGACTCAGCAGCTTGCACTCACCAGGGCCACCAAAATGTGTCCTCTTAAGCAGCAGCGCTCCAACATCATATCTTTCTGGGATTGGAGCCACTGGCCCGGAAACTGGAAATTAAGGAGGTGCAAGAAATATCATCATGTCAGCTATGGGCTGCATGGCTGGTTTCTATGGCCTAGGCTGCCATGCTGTGTGTGCTTTATGACCCTGACTATGAAAGCAAACTCTGGTGATGGGAACAAACTGCCAAGGACACTGCTGGCAAAGCCCATTACTGAGACAGCGAGGGTAAAGGCCTCACAGGGGAAAACAGTAGCTGCTAAAGGCAGAGGAAGAAGATAAATGCCAGGGGTCAAAGAGCCATGCTGGGGCACCCTTTGGCAGTCAGGAGCTGGCAGCACCCAGGACCACATCCCTCACTCACCATGATGGCGACCCCAGAAAACATGACGGCGGAAACCAGCTGCCAGACCCTGTATGAGAGGGAAGATAGAGGACCCAGCGTGAGCTCAGAGGTGATCCCATCACTCATACTTCACAAAGCATTTCTGTCTTCCTGCCCCTTCATCAGCCTTCATCCTTTCCCCTTGCACAACTGAGACAGCCTGAAGCCTCCCATGGTAGGACTCAGCTTTTCACATCCCACTAGCTCCAGCCTCAGCATGCACACGAGCTTTGCTGGTGAGACAGAGCCAAACTCCCCCTCACCCAAGCAAAGGAGGGAAGTAACCCTGCCAAGAGGACAGTGCAGAGCAGGGTCCCCACAGGACACACCTGTCACATAGGAGACGAGGAACTCCTCCAGCCCCGCATAGTCCTTGTAGTTCCCAGCACATGCTGTGAGACAAGAACTTGCAGGCCTTGGGCTCATTTATGGGGGAAGAAGGCAGAACCAGTCTGATCCTACAGCCTCCAAGAAGCTTCTGCAGGGAGCAGTGATGCTGGCATAGCAGCAGAGCAGGTGTCAGGAGCCAGAGCTGCCAGGGATGCTGTGACAAAGGGCCCTCAGATGACCCAGCTTCAAAGTGATCCAATATCTTACCTGAGCCCCAGTGGTTCCCGAACAGCAAATTTGATTTCATTTCCCAGTACTTGGCTAATCTGAAATTCAAATGAAAGGCACAAAGTCACTAAGCAGATCCCTCCCATCTTTAGGCAGTATTTGTAGCCCAAAACCACATACCCAAGTCCATGTGGGAGTTTATCTCTAAGAGGGCTGGAAGGAAGAGGAGGAGAACAAGGGATTCATCTGTGACCCCTTGCTCCCAATACCTGCCAAAGGTTACCCTGATTTCCACCAGGAGCTGCAGCCTCTACTGCTTCCTTACTGGGATCAATCACCTGCAGCATGGGACTGGGGCAGGGTCAACATTAACTCTTGTCACCTCTTACCTATGTAAGAAGGGAACTGACTACTCGCACACACCACCTGCGTGTCAAATCCTGATGGAGCACAGGCTCCAGCAGAGCCCTTGGGGTGTCACAGCATCTGTCCTGCTCTCATGTCCACACAGCCCAGAGCAACGCCTGGCTGTGACCATGAGGATGGGCAAACCATGTGGGTGGGAAGACTACATAGACCAGCACCAGGGAAAGGTACTGGGGGACCTTTTGGTTGCAGAGAGCTCTGTGCTGCCCTCCACCCACAGGCGGGAACCAGGCAATCCCCCGCCAGCAAGTTCTCTACAGAGCACTGGGGACAGGACTCTTGTGGGGCACACCCTTGTCCTCCAGCTCTGGTGTATTAGTTAAACAGGTTGTTTGTTTGCAATTCAGGCCTCTTTTGAGAGGCACTGCTTAAACTGCTGCTCCAGTGTCCAGGCCACTGGCTGGTAGACATTGGTGGTGCCATGGTCTTATAGCACCAGCTCCAAGTTAGCTCATAGGTGTCTCGGCAATACAATGTCAGGAATGAATTAAGGAAGCTTGAGGGCAGAGCTCACCCTATTACCACAAAAAGCAATGTTAGGCAGCTCCTGTTCACCCAGCAGGCTGCACGGCCCATCGTTGCTCAAAGGCAGCATTCCTTGTGCCACCACCGCCTTCACCTTTCCCTTTAGAGGAGCCTTATGGAGCTGGGAGCCTGTTTTTGCCAAAGTGGATGCAGAAAATAGATGCCGAAAAAGCTCCACACCACCTTACTTTGCCCAGCAGAAGGTCTCTTTTCCATCATTACTGCAGGTTTCCCTCTCCTCTGGCCTCACCTTTGAGCGATGGACCTCGCCGTCGTCATCCTCCCCGCCGACCCCCAGGATCTTGCGTGTCTTCAGCCTGCTCACCAGGTCTGTCTGGCTGTGCTTCTTCATCAGCGGCGGGGGCTGCTTCGCCGCCATGGTGGTGGCCCTCCACCACCAAGTCCTGGCTGCAAGGTGGCACAAGGAGGGTGCAGGAAGCGGCTCTGCCGTCACATGAAATTTCACGAGGTTTGAAAGAAAAAAAAACCCACCACCGCCACAAAATCTTTCTGTTAGGCTGGCAGATGGCTCCTCATTGCAATGGGGCAGGGAGCCCTGGGAACAAGGCCCAGCCCCACCTACGGATAGCTCATCTCAGGCTGATCCTGCCATCACTGGAATCTGCCATGGGGGGAAAGAAAAAATCAGAAAAGCATGGCTTTAGTGTGGGAATTTAGTTATAAATGCTTTTGACCTACAAACGATAATCTGGTCTATCCTAGCATGAGGCAATACCCAACAGTAACTCTTTGCTGTTTCCCAGATTAGGAGAATTAAATGCTTCTCAGACTAGGGGAATTAAAGTCATTAAGTGATGCTTTGCCTTTTGTCCTTTCCCATGTAAAACATCACACCCTTCAGCTGCCATTTCAGGCCAAAACACAAACAAGTCTCAGGTATTTATTTGTGTCCCACCTGCCTCAGCTGTTGCAGTCGCATGCAACATCATGCATGAAAACATCAGCCCCTGGACAGCAAGAAGCTAGAGGCATGACTTCCCTTGAAGATATGTTGCTTTTGGGAAACAGAAGATGATGGCAACTAGAAACTACAAATATTGCCTGGGATAAGTAAAGACAAAGGCAACTGACAGAAACTGTGATGGAAAAGATAACTTCTGCCTTGGTATGGCGGTATATAAAGGTAGAGGTGTTGCGTTCCATGAAATCACTCTGTATCATCTCACAATCATAAAACTCTGGGAGCCCTCAGTTTGGAAAGCCTTTTCTTCCAATTTGTCTTCATTTCATCTTGGTTCAGCTGAAAATAAACCCCTTTTTCCATTTGCTGCTTCACCCTCCCAGAAACCTACAGACAAATGCTCCTAGGCACCAGGCAATGCTAATCCAGCCCAAGCAAGCATCAGGCTCAAGTGCCTTGTGCCCCAGCCGAGCCTTCCCACAGCTGCCCCAGGAGGAGACAATTTATGCTTAAGTATTTCATGAGTCTTCAGGGAGTAATGAAAATGAGGTGGTAGTTATTTTGGCATTGTGCATACCAATGTTGTCCCACTGTCTTGCAAGGGATTTCCCTCTCAAAGGAAAACCCTTCTCTGTGGTGGTTCAGACAAGAACGGCCAGTCATGTCTGCAAGTGCCCAACATAACTCTTTCTGTAAGGCAAAGTTAAGAGGTCTCGCTAGGACTCCCATGATTTAATTAGACCCTTTTGGCAGATCAAGAGGCAAAATGCTTTTCAGTGAGCCAGTTCAGCTGCTCAGTGCTTCTTTTGGATTGTAGGGGGGGTTGTTTGGATGTGTTTTCTTGCTCTGATTCCACTGAATAACTAAGCCCAGGTTCCTGGAAAGGCAGCACAGAGCCAGGTGCAGCAGGCAGGGTCTAGAAATATTTCAGAAGTAGGACAATGGAAAACAACCACTTAGGAGGAAGGTAGAAGCTGTATATTCATGCCTACCCTCGAGCACAAGGCAGGAAGCTCAAATGGTAGCTGACAGTAGAAAAGTTTGAAAGATTTATCATGTCTAGAATTTGCTGACCCAAACTGTCACAATGAATTGTTTGTACTCAAATCTAGATAATCTGCACATAAAATCCACCCCAAAGCCAGAGTGATACATCAAAAAGAAAAGCTTGACTCTTTTAATTTCCTTTACTACAGTTTTTGCAGTTCTTCCTGCTCCTGTCTGACCCAGACTCACAAGGCTGGATGCTGAGCAGTTTCCCCACCAGAACTGCTGAAACCAGAAAAGACATGTTGCTGTCGTATTTCTAGTCCAGTATTTTCTGATCAAAGCTATCCATTCCAATCCTGAAGCAACACACCTCTGGTGAATGCTCCTCTCTCTCACTCTGAGCCTCAGGACCACTCTGAGGCCATCCCACAGCCCTCATACAACCCAAAGCAGCTTCTGGAACACGAGGAAGACAATCCCAAATGAAGGGCTGGCACATGATGCCCCAGGTATAGCAGGCTGTCAGGAGGACTCTCACACCCCTGTAAAAGTGCTGGGTACCTATTTGGCCACTCTCCCTCCCTGCGTGCTTTGGTGTGGAGCAAAGCCAAGTCCTTCCATGAAGACTTGATAGCTGAGGGAAAAATCTGCAGAGCGCCTGAGCAGCAGCATCCTTCTGGCTCTCCTCAGGGATAAGAGACCTTGAGGCTTGCTGGTCTTGATAGGACTTGGGGTGCTGAGTATGCTGGCCATGCCAGCCTAGCACTTCTTGGTTTCTTGCTTCTTTCTTGGTTTCTTGCCAGGGAAAGCCTGCTGCCCACATCTCCTGCTCTGGCTTCATGGTCAAAAATGGCAGAGAAAGGGAAGGTGGAATGGGAGGGAAGAAAGAAAACAAACCAAAGGGAGAAG